>NW_028275159.1:19593938-19909652 GCF_013281855.1 Momordica charantia | reverse complement strand
GGCTGAGCTTATCATGCTCGCCGATACTCACTCACTAAATTTCTTGAAATATAAACAATAAATTGTATTGTATTAATGAGTTTCCTCCATTGTGTTAAAATTTTACCAACAGAAGTCAATTTGGTCACTTTCTAAAAGTACAAGAATTAAAGTGGACAAAAGTTTGAAGTATATAGACTAAAATGAATGTTTTGAAACTACATGCATGAATCAAAATGAACCAAAGTAAAAAATATCAATATTCATGGGTTTCCCATCCCAAAACAAATTAGCAATGGGAGAGTAGTCTACTTATATTAAAATTTGGCCATATCTCATTTTTAAACCGGATGTTCATTTGAAATTTTTGGACTCTGATACTATATTAATATTCACATAGTTCCATCTTAAAGTCAATTAGCAATGAGATGATAGTTCACTTATATTATAAACTCTTATTATGTCTTTTATGTTTTCAATGTGGGATCTTTAACCTATCATCTCAAAATTGTAACTCTTTTTTTTTACTCGAAAACCTAGGAAACAAAACAATATTTAATCTAATTTTATACTTTCACTTTTGAAATATTGGGGTGGGAATTGTGGTTGAAAAAACTTGGGGTAACAGACAAGGGAAGGAGAGTGATTGGTCTGAGTCTGAGAAGTTAGAAGGGAGGATACTTTTTTTTCTTAATCTTTAAGGTTGGCCTCACACCCAAAAGTCAAAAAAGAGAGAGAAAACAGTGGGTCACAAAAACAACTCACAGATCACAACTGCTACTCCTAGGTCTCTACTTTCTCAAAAAACCAAGACAATCATCCAATACATTTCAATGGTTCAGATTTCTTTTTCTTTTTTTAGTTCAAAATAGCATAATTATTGCCACCCCATTTCCAGACTGTAAGGACCACAGCAAAATGCAGTTCATCATCAACAGGAA
This sequence comes from Momordica charantia, assembly GCF_013281855.1. Classification (NCBI taxonomy): domain Eukaryota; kingdom Viridiplantae; phylum Streptophyta; class Magnoliopsida; order Cucurbitales; family Cucurbitaceae; genus Momordica; species Momordica charantia. The sequence continues at coordinate 19,908,732 of NW_028275159.1, read as the reverse complement.
CCCAAAAAAAAAAAAACAAAAAAAACAAAAAAATCTCAAATTAAAAAATATATAGAACTAAACTGGGGTGTTTTACCTGTCAGAGTTGAGTAGTATCTTTTTACTTACCACCATTAAAAGATGGACAACTATTTATCAATATTCATAAGAGTCAATCTTAAAACCAACCGAAAATTGAGATCTTTAACCTGCCCTTCAGGATCGTAGCTGTCGGATCTCAGTTTTGAATCGAATGCTGGTTTGAGTTTGTTGGATTCTGATATTATATTAATATTCATGGATTTCATCTCAAAATCAATGGGCAATGAGAGAAGTAGTCCATGTCTATTATAAATATTTGTTAGACCTCTTATCTTTTCAGCGGGTGGATCCTTTAACAGTTACCACCGGTATTCTATTTTATCCAAATACATAAGAGAGAGAAAGGAAGAAGCAATTAATAATGAGGTACATAGGTTATTCTCAAAACCAGCTTAATGCATGCACATGCAGCAGCAGCTGGCCGAGAGAACTGAATCTCAATTCTTAGAAGAAGAGTCCTGATGGAAAGAGAAGGGCAGTACCGTCTAATTACATCACAAACCATAAAAGACATGAAGAAATTAAAAAGAAAAAGAAAGGCTCTTCTTTTACAGACATAATTAATTAAAACACAGTGTTTTCCAAGGTCCACCAAGGAAGCCCCTTGAACACAGAGACACGAGGGAGAATAATATTGGATGATGATGCAGAGGGTAAAATGGTAAAATACTGAGAAGTAAAAGGGCAGCATGGTGAAGAAAGAGAGAGATGAAGTTGACCTAAGTCCTAACCATGGTTGGTTTGGTAGGGTTAATTAGTGAAGAGAAGAAGCCAAAAGGGAACCCAAATATCTCCCAATGGCTCACATGCAAAATGCTTCAATTTTGAGCTCCATAATCCCATTAATGGACTCTCAAAATCTCATGGATGCTGAAACTGAAAAACTCATAAACTATCCTAATTTCTAATTAAAGAAAAAAAAGAAAAAAGTTAAACCAAGAGCAATATTTCTGCTCTGATTTACCAAAAACGGGGCTGTAACTCCCAAAGTTACACCCACGGTTAATCCTGATCTGTGAATTTGTAATTACAGAGGAATTGAACTAATTAAACTAATTAAACTAATTAATGATAATGCTCTACCCCTTGCCCCAGGGGAATATGTCAAACTGGGTTGGTTGATTAGACCAAATCACTATTACTAAATTAATTTGTAAAAAAACCAAAAAAAATGTTTAAAAGAGAGAGGGAAGAATGGGGGGCATCCATTGCCCCCCAACCCCTTTGAAAATTTTGAAAAATTTTGAAGAATTTTCCCTAGTTGAAATTTAATTACAGATCCAAAACTTGAGTGGTGGGTGGGATGCTATATTTTTGAATAATGTACAATTTTTTTTTTTTTTGGCAAACCCAAGTAGAAGAAGAAGTAGTGGTGGTTTTGAAAAGCTTCAGAAGAAGAAGTTGACAAATTAAAACGACAACGTATGTGCAGAGATTGCTTGATCTCACAATATATGAAGTGGGGGATTTGGTTGTCTTGATAAAAGGAACCATTTTGGGGAAGAAAAATGCATGATTTTGTTGGTTGTAATAAGAGCCCCTAAGGGGGGCTGGGGAAATTAAAGCCCATAATAATAAATGAAGAAGAAGAATAATGCATTGCAATGCATTGCCCAAAAGCATAGCATATCCCAAATGCTATGGATTTGGCTAAGTGTTGGTTGGTGTTAGAGAGAGAGATAGAGAGAGAGAGAGAGAATTAACCATGGTTAGGGCGAAGGTGGTTGGGTTTGGGTCTGGTTTGGTTTACTTTGGAGAAGCAAATTTGACTGACGATTTGTCTGTCTAGCGATGAGGGATCGGAGCAGGAAGAGCCATGGTCACGCCTGTGGGACAGCAAAAAACACTGTCAAAGATATTAGTACGTCTTTCAATACAATCACAACTTACATGACATGATACTTAGTTCATCGTAAATTTGAAAGAAGAGTTGAGTTACGTGAAAGAGTAAACAATTGAAATATCTTACAATTTACCATTTCTAAGAAATTTAGAGTAGTAACTAGAGCTTGGTTAAAAAATTATACTTTTGGTCCATGTATGATGCACGAGTAATGATTTAGGACCTGTAATAATTTAGTTTCTATAATTTGGAAATTTAATCATTATCGTGAGAAATCTTGTCAAAATTAAGTGTTGATTCTTATTATAGAACGATTTAGTATTTGTCAAAATTAACAGGGTAGGATTACCCTATCGTGTAAATTTGAAAAAAGGTATACTTAAAAATTTGTGAAACATAACATAATGGACCAAAATTGAAAAGTTTTAAAAACAACACAAACCTAATGGCAATTCGAATGTATCATGATCAAATCGTTACTTCAACGAAAATACAAGGACTAAAAGCGTTCTAGTCTTAAAATTTTTCTCTAGAGATAGCATAATTCTCCTCCTAAAGTGACTAAGCAACATTTCATATCATTTGAAAAGAGTATATAATTGAAAAATGGTGAAACGAAAGGACTAAAATTGAAAAGTTTTAGAAACAACCCAAACATAACATCAATTTGAAAGTATCATGACCAAATCGTTACTTCAACGAGGACCAAAAGCATTTTTTATTCTTCTCGAGAACCGACTAAGTATCATGTCGTGTAATTTGAAAAGGGTATATAATTGAAAAGCGGTGACACGAAAAGGAACAAAATTGAAACTTTTGCACAAATTACCTGATGGCAAGGTGGGGGGCGTGGGAGGGAGAGACATGGGAGGAGCAGCGTAGTGCTGAGGGAAGCTTGTTGCAGACGAATTAATGGCGGCTGAGTACTGAAAAAGGTGGTGAGGATACTGCACGCCGTAGCCGCCCTGCTGCCCCGAACCGGCGGTGAATCCGTTGCCGCCTCCGCCGCCGCTTCCTTCCCCAAATTGGAAATACGGGTAGAACGCTGCCGCCGCTGCCGCAGCTCCGTTCATTATGCCGCCGGGACCTGTTCCGTACATGGGGTACTGTGCAGTTGCCCCGCCGTACACATTGTAGTAGCTCTGCAGCCAAACAAAGACCATGAACAAAAAAACCAATCACGTGATAAATAAGAACACTCCCATTTTTGTTTTACCATACCATCAATGTTAGATTGACTTAATTCTACTAGTTCCATCTCACATTCTCATGTGTTATACTAAACATTGTAGAGTGAATCGACATTTTCGTTATATCATAAATAAATTGACAAAACACAACAATATCAATAAAATGTTTGAGCAAGATTTCAATTTCCCAATATTAAACTTATTTAAAATGGATGAAAAATTTATGTTTAATTAAATACTATTTTGATCTATACCTACTTTTGACTTTGGTTTATTTTGATCAAATGCTTTTGAATTATTGTAATTTTTGCTTATTTTAGGCTATTATACTTTCAAACCGTCTATTTTCATCATTCTGTTTTTAAAAAATAACTAGTAATGATTTAGTGTCTATTTGTAAAATTTTAGTACAATTTTTCTTAGTACAACAGGTGGGATGAGAGAATTCGAAGTCATGACCTCCGCTATCAAAGAGACAAGTATCAATTATCACTTAGCTGAGGTCATGTTGACTTTAACACAAAATTTATACCTAATGAAAATCTTTTAAATACAGATTTATGACTATATTTCAAGAAATTTAATAAATATTGGAGTGTCATACTAAAGTTATCACGAAAAAAATGAAAATGAAAAGACCAAAATAATCACTAAGTACATTAATATTATGAAAACACAGTTACTAAAGGCATAAAAGTTAAAAAAATACCTAACCTAAATATATATTTAAAAGTATAAGAACCATAGTGAATCAAATCCAAAATATACAATAATATTTAAACCGAACATTTATTTATTAAAAGTTAAAAAAATACCTAACCTAAATATATATTTAAAAGTATAAGAACATGATGAATCAAATCCAAAATATACAATAATATTTAAACCGAACATTTATTTATTAATTTAGATAATATTTAAAAACAAAAAGTAGTAATAAAATTGTTTTTTAAAGTAGTGGGGTGGGAGTGGGGAATTAGATGATTACAGTTGCATGGAAGAACGTGTAAAGAAAGAAACTGTAACAAACAAAGTGATTCACTGTTACATAGTAAATGTAGGAACAAAAACTGTCGGAGAAGACGACAAGAGACAGAAAAAAAAAAATACCAGAATGGGGTCTAAAAAATTAAAAAAAAAACTTTACTTTTCAACCCTTTGACCACTCTCACGAATATTACAAATTTACCATTTCTTTTTTTTTCTTTGTTTGGATAATTATTATTCTCGTTTAAATACACATATCCATGTCGTTGTTCTAAAAAAGTATCATTGGATTTAATTATTTTTATTTTATTTTTACTTGAAAGATATTTGAAGAACAGAAGAGATATGTAGAGAAAGGAAGGAAGTTTGTACAAACCGTAGGATAAGTGTAGTCGGGCGAGTAGGAAGAGTACCTGAAAAACAACGATTTATCAAGAAATTAGCCAACTCTTCATTTTTTTCCATTAACTTTTCATAGTTTGAATTTGATTTAGATTATACTATTATTTAGTACAATTTCAAATTCTATGCTATATAGGATAATAACTATACCTACTCTATTGACTCTTGATGAGTAGAAATGTTCTTTTGTCAGTAGGAGGGATAAATGTAGAAAAAGAACATTTTTTTCTTTTTTATTTTCTACTAAAGATGATCAATACTGACTAGTAAACACCTAAAGTATTGTACGACTAATTTTTAGTAGTCGTAAGTAGTAAAAATCATGCATATTGCATAATAATCATCCTTCATTTGAAAATACGTATTTATTTTAATTACTACAAAAAGACGAGACGTGAATAAAGCGATACATGCAAATGCAAATGCATGCATGGGGTAGAACAAAAGAAAAGGAGGAGGGCAAAAAGAAGCAAAGATTCATCAATGACACATGAGATGAAAACAAGTTTTGTAGCAACTTAAAGAGGAAATTGGAATTGAATTGTAGAGTGATTAAGAAGCAAAGACAACTTTTTTTTTTCATTTTTTTTTGTGGGTTTGTAATAAAGTAAAGTGAAGAGAGAGAGAGAGAAAAACATTGTTACCCATAGAGATTGTAAGGGATCCCTTGCTGGACAGCATAATGAGGAAAAGTTGCAGCTGAATGAAAAGCTGATCCAACATTCCCTCCAAAGCCACTCTGGAAAGAGCTCAATACCCTAAAATTCCTCCCTCCTCCTCCTCCTGTCAATTCCCATTTCTTTTTCTCTTTATTTTCCCACACAATTTTAAACCACAACAAAACCAAACGCAAATCAATTAATCCATCTAACTTTATAACAAATTAAATACCATCATTTATCACATGAAGTTTCATCTTGTATCGGTAAGCATCGAAGGATTGTTATTTGATAGATCTAAAAAAGCTGGGATTATTTTAATACCGTGCTTAGGCGTGGAGGGTTTGGATCTCTGGACGCCGAGGGAAGCAAGGTTGCAGTTGGCCCTCCGGCCGTCGATGACCGGAGCAGCGTCGACGCAGGCCCTCATCGCAGCCTCGGGCTCGCGGAAAGTGACCTGAAACTCAGGATCCATTTGGTAAGAGTTTTAGCAGAGATAAGCTAGAGACGTTACAAGGGTTTATCAAGATAGGACTTACGAATCCGTAGCCCTTGGATCGGCCGGTGGCCTTGTCGGTAATGACGACGGCTTCCAAGATGTCGCCGAACTGCTCGAAGTATTTCTTCATGGTGTCCTTGTGGGTTTCCCAGGCCAAGCCGCCGACGAAGACCTTGGTGTAAGTGGTGTCCCCAAACTGAGTTGCCAAGTTAGCTGGAGTCATGATCTTCTTCTATTCTTCAACAACCTAAAACAAACTCTCAAATGGGTTATAAATCTAAATTCAAGTTTTGGGTTTTTTGGCTTGGATGGATCGGAGGCGATGAGAGGTGTGGAGAGAGAGAGAGGGAGGAATGGAAATAATGGGAATGGAAATGGATCACAGAGACAATTAGGTCAGAGATGGAAACAAAAGCGAAAGTGAAATGGGAGAGAGGGAGGAGGAGGGAAAGAGAGCAAAAGTTAGAGAGGAGAAAAAAATAATGTTTAAATACTCTGGACCCAAAAGCTTAAATTGGTTCGAAGGCAGTACCTCTCGCTCTGATATCATGTTAAAGATAAATAAATCAATATTCAACCGAATATTTTAAGTTGATTGGTTCATGAAAATACTTGCTTTTTAACGGTGATGACCAAATCTTACTCTCACCACTATTAAAATTTTGACAATTCATTATTTTCTTTAAAAATCCATGTTTTTGAATTTTTCAAACTTAATTATCCAACATTTAATAGGGATGAGGACAAAGTTGCTTTCTATGGCTAAGGAGCCAAAAATTTTCTTTTTAATTTATATATGGATATATATCTCCACATAATGACACTTTTCATTGGCTAAAATCCTCGGAATGCAATCATAAACTTGTATTAAATGGTTTTTATGGGTATAAAATCTTATAAATAAAGATGAACATGATATTTTAAAAATATACATGAATTGAAACATACGTTTTTCAAATATGAAGAATAAATATTGAAATTATAGGAATCAAAAGTGGACTTGAAAGTACGTAATCCAAAAAAAATTAGCTGTAAATTTTGAGTTGACGTCAGCAAGAAGATACCTATCTATCGATGTAGATATAAATTTTATCCTTATAAAAACTAAAAAAAAAATGAAAATTGGAGAAAAAAGAGAAGAAAAAAGAGAAGAAAAAAAGTGAGAGGGAGGCAGGAAAGACCCTCTAGTAATACGGACGTGAAATAATAATATATACAGAGGAGAGAGGGCACCAAAGAGGCAGGCAGGCAACACCATCTTTTTCATTTTTATTATTATTTTTTAATTTAATTATGGGGGAAGTCCACGCGCGATGGGGGCGCGTGTCAGGATGTGGGTATGATTGAGAATGAAGGGGGAATTGGCGCACGCGCCATGATGGACGTGGGTGTGTCAGACGGGAGAGGGAGAGGGTGTATTATTATGTCCCTCATCGCTGTCACTTCGACTATTTTATGGGAATCCCGAAACGCCCTCGCTTTTTCTCTTAATTACCCAAAATGCCCTTTTCATCGTCATAGCTTAGCTGTTATACGGGACGGAGAGGGGAAACCAAACGGAACGGACGGAACGGAGGAGAATGGTCAACGGTCAACGAAATTTCTGATGGATATGGATGGGTACATCTGACCGGATGGGCCCCACCCGGGCCCAACAACTGGAAACTCGGGTCGCCCGGCTACCCAAATGGTCCAAATCCAGCTGTTTCCTTTCTTCTTTCCCACAGATTCCTTTTCTTCTCTTTAACCACTTTCCTTTCGTTTTTTTTTTCTCTCTCCAGAAATACCTTAACTCTAACTCTACCAAAATATGACGGGTGGAATATACTTTTAGTCTGAAATTTGAGTTTAAAGATGTAATTCTATTTGGTTCCTATGTGGTGGTATAGTTCTCAATTATTAAGAAATTTTGTTCAAAAAAGTCTTTAGAAACAAACTGTTGTGGAGGGACCAAGTGATATTGTTTGACGTATTAATTTTAAATGATATCGTGTTTGAGTTAAAAAAACAAAAACAAAACAGACAAAAGGAAAAAATGAAAAGACTGAACTCCAAATGAAGACTATCGATAGTGACTATCAGAACCAGGGTTTAGCCTTGCCACCTGGTTAGCGAAAACTTGCAATCTGGTGACCATCACTACTCGTGGATCGCGTCGGCAAATGCCAACTTCATGAGTGATAACTTGACTCTATAAACCTTTTAGAATCATTTCGTAAAACTTGGAAAATAAATTGTTAGTTTTTTAAACTTAGGGACCAAAAATTTATTTTATCCCAACGTTACTAAATGGAGGTACCCACTAAATATAAATGTGAGGTAGTATGATTTCTCCCATAAATCCAATGATATTAAATTGTTAGTCATATTGTGACAGGCCTTCCTCAATAATTTCTCGACTCCATACCCTATCCTTATATCAAGTTTGTGTATACCATCACTATTATTTATAATAAATGTAAACTGACGTTTTAAATATTCAACCTATAAAAGAGATTATTAATTAGTATATGTTGATATGTATATGATATACTATTTTAAATACGTTGCTATCCTAGATTTTAAATTAGTACTTTTTTTCCTCCTCTTCTTCTGCCCAAGGACCACTCAGCCATAGCTTTTGTCTAATTTATAACTCAATTTATGGTAACATTGTAGGGGTATCAAATATTTTCATAGAGATGAGGATTGAGGAGTCACTCGAATTGGCTTGGAACGAGGATTTTTTTATAATATTACTAAAGTTATAACTATCATGAGAAAACTCCAAACTTATTTTAAAAATAATGGATTCTAAAAGTTTTTAAATATAACACCACCTCACTGTAAGTCGTCTCCTCGAGGACTTATCGTCTCTTTAAGAGACAATATAGGTCGTGTATGTTAAGGAGAACGATACCCCAAGTATCTCCACAATGGTATGATATTGTCCGCTTTGGGTATAACCTTCACGACTTTGGTTTTGGTTTCACCCAAAAAGTCTCATACCAATTGATATAATTGTCGCCTGTTATATACCCATAATTATTCACTTCTCTAGCCAATGTAGGACTTTGTTTCAATCACCTTACAAACCCAACAGTATACGTATAAAAGAAAAAAAACACATTTGTCTGGGAAGTCGAGGATCACCATGCCGTTCAAACAGCTATAGATCGTGTCCAGAAGCAGTTATCACTACTGAAGTCACTGTCGTTGGCTTATCAATTTGAGTGTTGTTGGAGGGAGAGGGGCTTGGGTCGGGCAGCTTGAGGGAGAGGGTGAAGGTGGTCTCGCCACGAGAGAAAGAGATAGAGATAAAAACTAGGGCTTTCAAATATATTATTCCAAATATAATAAAACTATTTAAATATTTGAAATAAATAAACTATCTAAAAGGAATCGTCTCAAATATATTATTTTAATATAACAATTATATTCAAAATAATAATGCATGATAGACATAAATTATGATGAGGTTTTAATCTAAATGACATAGTTTATGCCACATTCAAATAATTTAAACATACATCAAATATATATAATTAAAATAAAAAATAAAAATTAGCAAATTGACCGATATAATTGGCATATCCTAGAATTAAAGACTTAAATTAAATAAATATAACATCTGAATTTCAAAGACATATTTTGGTCTTTAACTTCTTACACCGATCCATCAAATTTAGAGTTCAATTCATCTTTCATTGAAATCTATCTCCTTCAATCTGAATAGCAGTTTGCTATGACTATGGCGAATATTCTATTTTTTTTGGTGACAAATCTTCTCTTTTCGTTAGGGCAACAAAAGTAAACTAAAATAAATAGTGCACTTCGAAAAATCGCTAAAAGTCGTTTCAAATATTTTGATAGTTGCTAACTGAGAGTTATAGTAAACAAAATCGTCAAAATTATAATATAAGTCTCAATTTTATTTAGGATAGATATATGACCCTCCACAGGGAAAAAAAACCATGAAATCTAACTTAGATTTTCTTTAATTTTTTTTTTGAACTTTTAGATTTAGCAAAAATATCAAAATGAACTATAAATATAAATTATTATAATAAAAAGGCCAATATAAAAAAAACGAACAATATTATAATAAAAAGATCAATATAAAAAAAACGAACAATAATTTAGTGTTAAAAGTATTAAAAATTACTGCAACTAAATTTGGAAAAATGAGATTGTGTAGGATTATAGGACAAGACTAGAGGGTTTCTTTTTAAAAATAAAAAGTTAAATTCAACAGTAACAAATAATTAGAGGTGTTCAACAAATCCAACAACTCGACGAACCAAACCCAAACCGTAAGGATTTGGTTAGGTTAGATGAAGACATGGGTTGGGTTGGGTTGAAAAAATTCCAACCCGATCGAGTCGGTCGGGTCGGGTCAAGCGTTCACCATGTAAAAATTCGAATTGGTCCGACCCAACTCGAATAGCATATATATTAATATATATATTTTTTCTTTCCTTTTTGAAGTTAAAAATAATAAAAGTAATAAAACATGTGCTTCAATCTCAACCTTTCATTTTGTTTTAATCCTAGCCATCTATTTAATATCTAGGGTTTTGAAGTTTTAACTTTTCATCTCTCTCCTTCACAATCTCAGATCATTATCTTTTTCTTTCTCCATTTTCACTACCCATTTCTCCATCTTCCATTTTCTCCACCCTCTCCCTTCACTACCATAGCAGTCTGTGGGGAAATTGACTCAAATGACTTCCAAAAACTTTTGAAATGCTCAAATGACCCAACCCCCTTTAATTATGCCCAAATGACCCAGTTTTAACATTGATGATGTGTCAGAAGCAGGTGAAATGACCAAAATGCCATTAAATGTAACAGGTGACCGCTGGAATAATTCCCGGCCGAGGTAGAAAAATTCCCGCCCGAGGTAGCTTCAATGCACGGCAAAACCAATTTAATGCACACCGACTTGTACCTTAGTAATCAGTACATGCCATTACTAATCCCAGAGAACATATGTCCTTATCGTAAATATTCTCTCTGCACAATCCTAAAAAATCTGAAAAGTATTGTGAATATTCTCTTTAGAAGTTTCAAGATTTTGGGAGAAGTAGTTCTTTATTTTTTATGCTTTCTCCTTTTGCGCGTTAATCTTGCTTGATTCTACATTTGAACACATGTGTTTTTATTTGATCCTCGTTTGGTTTATTTTTGTTACAGTCGGAGTAACAATAACTATTGTTATTTTGTTTTAAACCCATATGTTCATTCCTCCTGCACTATGCATTCTAATTGTCGGGTTATTCTCGAGCGAGGTGATATGATTATCGGCCGAGATTCATGTTTTTGATGAACCTCGGGCGAGGTACTAAACTTTCTCGACCGGGGTCAGAGGTTTTCAAAACGGAATGTTTGTTAAACTTACCTCGGGCTTGGCTGTGTATTGAACTCCACCTCGAGCGAGAAAATATGTTTCTCGCCCGAGGTTGATGTATATTATATATATATATATATATATATTACATCTGTAATTGTCTTTCAATTGTGCTTTGTAATGCAGAACAAAATGGTACCCAATCGAAACCCTCATACTTGGTTACGCTGAACCCGTGTACCCCCGTCGAAGACGAAGAATATTGGATTTTACCGGATGACTACGTGCCGAGGACGATTAAGCCACCAAAATTTGTGGACTCTTACTGGAGACCGTCGCTGCATATTTTTCTTGATTCCATAATTCTCGGCCAAGTTATGGTCGACCCCGACCGTAAAATTCAATGAGCTACAAAAATAGAGATTAAAGTTTTGTACATTTAATATGGAGGTTGTTCTTTATTTCAGTTCTGCCAATATTCTCAGGCTCGAACTCGATCGAGGTAGATACCGAGGTTGGTATTTTTTTCAGTTGTGCAAAAAACCTCGAGCGTGAACCAGCTTACCTCGACCGTAAAATACAATGTTCTTCATAAATAAAGATTAGAATGATCCTAATATTGAAAACGCAGTCCTAAACTCCACTAGTAATTGATGTTTTGTCTCAATGTATCTAAACGAGTCCTTGTTAAATCATAGTCAATATACTTAAATTCATTTGTATTATCAAATTTAACTAACTTACGTACAAAATAAGAAAACAATTCTAATGGAATATCAAAAAATAGGTCTATTCGCCCAAAGTTGAAAAGCAAGTTGCCTCCTAAAGTATGCGATCCTAGACTGTGTTAGAGTATCCAATGCGGACCCGGTTACATCGTACTCAAAATACTTGACGCAGAAAATCCCACAGTCGCCACCGCCAATCTGCTGTGGTGCCGACGTAACTCGTCGAATCCACCATGGTTGGATCGGTAGATTGGGTCAGACTTTCATAACATCACATTTGAAGAGTATTACTGGGATGATGGTGCGCATTACCTTCAAATGATCCTCCATAGCATGATCCGTGGTCATTGAAGTCAAGGAGTCCCATACTACGATTTCGCCTTCCTCGAGGTCGATACGTACCATTACCCAGTGCTTGCCCCTGATGTTAAATGGGAGATATATGACGTCCACTTCCATCCACCTCAAAGGTTAGTCCGTATGAGTGCCGTCAGTATAACCCATGATGCTCTTGTCCCTCCCGTCCCAATCGTACTCGGCCGCTACTTTTGAAGGCAATGAACTATCAGATTGCATGCATGCATATAGACCATCCTTACGTCTGAAGTAGTTCTGTAACGTCAAACTTAACTCAATGAGTCATCAACCTATGCACTATGACCAATTTGAAGTTAGTGGATAAGCATGAACACACGTACCACAAGAACTAGATCGCCAGTTGTGAACTTCCGAGAACACAGGTCAGGCTGCTGCTCAAGCTTCTTCCGCACTAACATGAACAGCTCATCGACGACCTATGAATAGTACCCAATTTATAAACATGAACGTATACATATTTACTACATTTAGTGTGGTTAATGACCACTTACCTCGGTTGGGCACCAGTTACCTGGCCTCAATAGGTTGCAGAACCAGGCCTTATTCCTGATGGAGTATGCGGTCTTTCGCGTTGAACGTTTGTCATCGTCATCTAGCCAGACCTGAAATTTGTCATCCTCCTCTTTTGGAATATCCACAACTGGATTGTATTGTATGACCTTATGTCGTTTTCCGTCCACCTTCACTTCAACCGACGCACGCAACTTCCATGGTACTCTCCTTTCCCGATGTGGTCGCTGAATTTTGGGACGTGGCAATGGTTGTGATATGAGACGTACTTCGTCTGAGTCTACATGCTGTGATTGGTCTGGTACGACCTCGTCCGTCGCTGATGCACTATCGACGTATTGGGACTGAAAGTAAACTAGTTAGAACCTCGACAGATTGACAAAATGAAGTATATGATGTATGATTCGATACCTCTGGCGTCAGTGTCTGAAACTGGTTCGAGTCCGACTCAACCTCTTCCACGTTTCGAACCCCTGCGTCATCTCCTATGTTGACCTTCAGTACTTGGTGAACCTCTGGTTCTTTCGAAACATCAGATGCATTTTGGACCTGGTGAACCTTTACCATGTCGACGTCCATGTGGCCTGCTCCACCAGCATGACCGCCTACTTTGGCTCTTCGCATTTCAGCAGGATCGACTAGTTGACCCTATACATCAAATGACATATCACACCATCCAAATTTTAAAAAACATACGGGAATACAAAATTTAATAAACTTATCTACTTACCCTGGCAAGTCGTCGCAAATACTTCCGTATGGATTTTAACTCACCTTCCACACCCTTGAGCCTGTTTTACACGGCATTGATACACATGTCCAACCTTCCTAACCGCTTATACACCTTCTTCTTGATCTTCTTCTTCTTTTTCTCTTTCTTCTTATTTGTGCCTTCTCCGTCTTCAATATCATCGACCGGTGGACATTCGATCATATCGTCGTGGCCCTCGCATGCGGGTCGCAGACTTTGGAGCCCTTCTTCATCATTTTCCACATCATTGGATGCTGGTGGTTCGAACGTCCTATTAAAAAATATCGTCTCTGATTCAGTTTGTTCCAAGCTCTTTGCTCTGGCCTGCACGAAATATGATATCACTGAGGTGTGGTTCGAAAACAAGTGCATGATAAAGTTAGTCACTTACTGTTGTTGACTGGAATATGTCTCTTTCCAGCATCAGCCATCCTATCGAACGAACACACCTCCACCGGAGCATGTGGGGTACCACGTCATCATTAACTTTTATAGCAACTCGTCCATCCAGGGACGATATCGTCTCATACCCCCACACCTGTATAAATTATAGAGAATGTTAGCAATCATTAGTGGGTCCAAATAAATATGGCAATTATATGATATTTATTTACCTGAAACACCCACGGGAAACCATACAGACTGTACGCTTTCCTCAACCTCCCATCATCTGTCTTACTCGTCAGTGCTCGTTGAAGACTTCTTATTGTCTTGTCAAACGATATGGATCCGCAGTCATAGTTACAGCAAACTTCCCAATCATCTACTATTCCTAGCAAACTACTGTCAAACTTCAAACTTCTCTCCCGTCCATGAAGTACTAGTTCCACGAAGTACACAATTGAGGCCTTCACCGCGTCCCAATCATCATCAAACCGTAACATTTTGTACTTCTTCTCCAAATTGGCCAAGGTCAGGTTTACGTCATCATCGAAGTACAATGTTCTAAGCTTGGCAGGAAACGTGTCTTTCCTAACCTATGCTCTCGAATATTTTAGGCCGCTTATGAGGTCAAATTCTCTCCAACCGAATGACACGTTACTCCCCAACAAGTTGAAACTAATGGTGTCCGGACTACTATTTTCTAGCAATACCTCCCTAAGTTACAAGCTATGTATTAACGGCCCATTAAATACTAGATCCACATCAATGAGATGGTCAAATACAGTCTTCCTAAAAAGACGAAGCTGACGGGGGGTAAGTTTCTCTTTAATATCCTGGGCTGTCTTTGCTAGGTGCGACAGACAAGACACTTGGGACGAGGCATACATCGCGGTAGGGACTTTCGGTACCATTTCCATTTCCTAAAAGTAAATGCAAACAAACATGCATACTGAGATTCAAACAAACAAAGTTCAAACAACGAAGAAGTGTTCTCTGTTATTTTTCTCGGGTTCGACCTCGAGTGAGGTTGAGCCCGAGGTATTGAAAGATGTTCACCTCGAGGTTGGTAATTAAGGAGGCTCAACCTTAGGCTCAACATCGAGGTTGAACATCTTTCAATATCTCGGGCCCAGCCTCGCCCGAGGTCGAACTCGAGAAAAATAACAGAGAGCACTTCTTCTTCAACCTCCCACCCCACCACCTCAAATATTTTAAATGAACCGCCTACAGACATATTTCGAATAAACCTCACACCTTCACACGCAGAGACCATATCGACATAAAAACACACAAAAAAAATCAAGAACAAAGAAGGTAGAAACATCAATCAGTTTTCCTATTTTTTGAAACACAGAATACATGAGAAACGAAACCTAAATTGATGCCATATTAATCATTAATCATGTATTTGTTCATCCGAACACCAGAAAACGTAATCGACGGAAGAATCAAACATTGAACTCCTAAACATAGTTGAAAATTGAAGCCCTAACTTTCAATGTGATGGAAAAGAACAAAATCTAATAGAAATCGAACTTACCTCGAGCGATTTCGAACGGAGAAGGAGAAGATAAATGGAGAAGATGATGGAACTGTGTCGATTTCAAACAAAGAAGGAGAAGACGAACCGCGCGATTATGACCTACCCTCTCACAGTACCCAACTAACCCACTACTTTTAGCATTAATGATGTGTCAGACGCAGGTGAAATGACCAAAATGCCATTAAATGTAACAAATGAACGTTTACATAATTCCCGCCCGAGGTAGCTTAAATGCACTACAAAACCAATTTAATGCACATCAAGTTGTACCTAACCAATCAGTACATGCCATTACTAACCTCAGAAAACATATGTCGTTATCGTGAATATTCTTTCTACACAATCCTAAATATCTGAAAAGCTTTGTGAATATTTTCTTTGGAATTTTCAAGACTTTGGAAGAGGTAGTTATTTGTTTTTTATGCTTTCTCCTTTTGCTCAATAATCTTGCTTGATGTCTACATTTTAACATATGTGTTTTTATTGGGTACTCGTTTGGTTTATTTTTGTTACAGTGGGAGTAGCAATAACGTTTATTATTTTGTTTTAAACCCATTTGTTCATTCCTCCCGCACCGTTCGTTTTGAATTTCTGGTCGTTCTCAAGCGAGGTGCTATGATTCTCGAACGAGAATCACGTTTTTGTTGAACCTCGGGTGAAGGACTGAAATCACCTCGATCAAGGCTGCGTATTGAACTTCACCTCGGGCGGGAAAATATATTTCCCGCCCGAGGTTGAAGTTTATTTTATATATTCTTCCCATTTCTAATTGTTTTTCAATTATCGTTTGCAATGCAGAACAAAATGGTTCGCCTTTTTGTGATATATGGGGGTCAGTGGAATCAGACAGGCATTGTATACGAAGGTGGAGTTATGGGTGGGTTAAATGTTGATGAAGGAATAACATACAGAGACCTTGTAAGTGCGATCTTTAGGATGACTAGAATAAATCCTGATCTTTTCAATATTGTTCTACAATGTATCTACAAATTTGAGTACCAAGTGCCAAACTTTTATATATCCGATGATACTAGCCTTGCTTTTTACCTTATGGGCCCTCTACATCCCTTCCAAGTGCCTTTGTATGTATCCGTTGTACCAAAGGAAAGACAAGGTAGTGGTAGTAACTCACGTGATGGTACATTATATCCCCAAACCGAAACATTGGCTTCATTTCCATGCCAAGTAGAACAAAACGTTCCTTCTCCTATCCCACTAAATCACATGCACTCACCTATAGATACTATCAACCCGCCATGTTCTGTACAATTTATGACTCCATTGACGGACAATATTGTCCCTTGCAATTTAGGCGACGATGAACAAGAACACTTCGGGCAGTGGGATGATGTTGGAGGTGATGAGGACCATGAGTATGAGAATGAGGATGATGGCTACACAAGAACTGAGAATGAGTATAAGTACAAGGATGATGAAGCTGAGGACCCAGTTTGGGGCGGTGATCCATCCCCAAGAACACCTGTTGTGGAAGTACAGTCTGTAAGTAGGAATGCCCCTTGTGCAACTACTAATGGTCAACATGCGTCCTTAGAATAGATGGATACAATTGGTAATGAGGATGGTTTTGTTCACGACATTGCAGTTGGCAGTGTTTTTCGGTCTAAGGATGAGTTACGATTTAAACTGGCTGTTTTTGCTATCACCAAGAATTTTGAGTACAAGGTTAAAAAATCTACCACGAAGTTATTATCTGTTGCATGCACGGAAAATGGGTGCAAATGGGCCCTACGTGTAAGAAGAATCAAAGGTTCGAATACCTTTCTCATCTCAACGTTTTCTGAGAATCACAGTTGCGAACGATCGACACTGGCACATGATCATCGACAAGCTGGTAGTTGGGTAGTGGGTCAGTTGATAAAGTCAAACTTTGAGGAGGTCAGCCGTCGTTACAGGCCTAAAGATATTGTGAATGATATGCAAAAGAATTATGGTGTCAATGTCCGATATGAAAAGGCACGGCGAGCGAAAGAAGTCGCACTGGGCCTATTGATGGGATCGCCTAGAGAGTCGTACTCTACTTTACATAAGTATGGAGAGGCTCTGAAGGCCGTGAATGAAGGAACGGTTTTCCACATGAAATTAGAGGATGACACATTCTTCAAGTACGCATTCATGGCCTTAGGATGCTCGATTAGGGGTTTTGGAAGTTGCATACGACCTATACTTGTGGTTGATGGAGCACATTTGAAGGGGAAGTACAAAGGAGTATTACTTACTGCATCCTCAATAGATGGCAACAACCAAATTTACCATCTTGCATTTGGTGTTGTCGATAAGGCGCGTGATGATTCATGGACTTGGTTTATCGAGCGGGTTAAGATTTGTATAGGTGACATAAATGGTTTGGTTTTTATATCTGACCGGCATCAAAGTATCACGAACTCCGTGGCAACGGTGTTTCCTGATGCAGCACACGTCACATGTATGCATCATTTAGCGATGAAATTGAATGAGAAGTTTAGAAACGAGGGAATGCAAATAATTTTCGCTAAAGCAGCAAAGGCGTTCAAGATATCAAAGTTTCGATACTATTGGGGCCAACTAGCCGGATTCCCAGGAGTCCAGAAATACTTGGAAGACATCGGATTCGACAAGTGGGCTCGTGCATATCAACCTGGAATGAGGTATAACCAAATGACCTCGAATCTTGCTGAGTCCATGAATGCGGTACTTGTTCATGCTCGTACTTTGCCAATAACAGCTATATTTGAAAATTGTCGAGCTCTATTACAACAATGGTTTTATGAGAGGCGGACGGCTGCCTATAGTTGAGGAACAGTTCTTACTGAATATGCAGAAATTATTCTTAAAAAAGAGGCAGAACGAGCTCGATATCATCATGTTAGGCCAATTGATCGGTTCGAATTCGAAGTGCATGATGGTACATCCAAGGTAAGTGTCAACCTGAATAGCAAGACCTGCACGTGTAAACAATTTGACTATTTCGAGATTACATGCTCTCATGCCATTGCTGGGGCGGTTTTTCGAAACATTAGCGTGCATTCATTATGTTCTGATAGGTACCAAATCGAAACTCTCATACTTGGTTACGCCGAACCCGTGTACCCGCTCGGAGATGAAGAAGATTGGATTTTACCGGATGACTACGTGCCAAAGACGATTAAGCCACCAAAATTTGTTCCTCGTGTTGGACGTTGCCAAACTACTAGAATACCATCGGCCGGGGAAGTCCGATAGGTACACAAATGCGGGCGATGTGGAAACGTTGGACACAACCGCAAGACGTGTAGGCAACCGCTCCGAACAGAATGATATGGTTGTTATTATAGTCGAAACTATGTGTGCTATGTAAATATTACTACATTATGGTTTTGCCGGCGTTAAAATGATGTATTTTGTAGGTTCAGAAGTAGACTAAGTCAAGAATAATTCTTTTCAGCTTCTGTCATGTTCTGTCAAAATTCTCGGTGCTTTCTCGGATGAGGTGAAGCCCTAGGTAAGCTCATTGGCAGGTTCTGTCAAAATTCTCGGTCATTTCTCGGGCGCGATCTCGGTCGAGGTCGAACCCAAGGTTGGCACATTTTTGTTGATTCCATAATTCCTGGCCGAGTTATACTGGACCCCGGCCCTAAAATTCAATGAGCTATGAAAGTAGATATTAAAATGAATAATATATTGAAAAATAGTTCGTATACTTCGTCACCAAATAGAGATAATAGATACTACGTTGCAAAAGATTTTGTACAAATTATCACCAAATTGCCTTATTAGACCATAGCTAGAAGGCAAATTGCCTCCTAAAGTATGGCATATTGTTTTGCCTCAATGTTTCTAAAGAAGTCCCTGTTACATCATATTCAAAATACTTAACACAAAAAATGCCGCAGTCTCCACTACCAAACTGTTGCGGTGCTGAGTAACCCTACGAATTCGCCACGGTGTCATTGGTAGGTTTGGACGTACCGCGATGACCTGAGATTTATGCAATAACGATGGGATGACTGTGCGCATGACTTCCAGTTGCTCCTCCAATGATGCATCTGAGGTAATTGCTCTCAGGGAGTCCCAAACAACGATCTCACCTTCAACGAAGTCTATGCATATCATAACCCAATGGTTGTTGTTGACATTGAAGGGTAAATAGACAGCCTCCACCTCACGCCACTTGAGCGGGTAGTCCGAATGACTTCCGTCAATGTATGCCATGACGGTACTCTCCCGCGCATCCCAGTCATACTCCTTCGCCACCTGTGCTGGAGTGACATTCTTTGATTTCACCAACTCATATAGACCATCAGTTCGACGGAAAAAGTTCGGTACATTTAATATGGATGTTGTTAGGCATAGATAAGAAATAGAGAACAAAAAATGGAGTAACAGAAAATTACGTGGGACGTACCGACAACACAGTGTCTCCAGTGGTGAATTGGCGAGAACATAAGTCAGGACATTCTTCTAGCTTCTTCCGCACGAACATGACTAGTGAATCAACACCTGCAAGTATCACCGTCATATTAAAAGTAATAAACACAAAACAATTAGTAATTCCCAGCCTCTACCATTCAAAGCCTATGTACCTCATTCGTGCACCAGTTGTTCGGCCTAAGTAGATCACGACTCTCATTTACCTCCCTAAGCAGCAGACAATGAATTAGTGGCCCGTTAAAGACAAGATCCACATCAAGCAAATGCCCAACTGCAGTCTTCCTAAATAAACGAAGTTGACCGGGGGTAAATTTCTTCTTAATAGCCTCGGATGTCTTCGCTAGGTGCGATAGATAGGTGAGCTGGGACGAGACATACAACCCGAGAGGGACCTTCGGTACCAAATCCATTTCCTATAAGTAAATACACACAAACATTTACACTCAGATTCAAACCATCAAGTTTACACTGAACTAAACCATATATGGTCATAAATGAACACTGTTTAACAACTCACTAAATAATTCGGACAAAATATATATTACTGTTAACAAAGTTTACATTCTGTAATTTTCCTCGGGCACAACCTCGGGTAAGATCGGGCTCGAGAAATTTCACAGAATATAGACTACACAAAAATATGCAACGTTTGTAAGCTTCTGTCATTTTTCTCGGGTTGACCTCGGGCGAGGTTATGCCCGATGTATTCAGCTTAGTCTGAACCTCGAGGTAAGCTCGAGGTTGGATTTCTTTTAAATACCTCGGGTTCAACCTTGCGCGAGGTCAACCCGAGGTACTTGAAAGAAATCCAACCTCGAGCTTACCTCGAGGAACCTCGAGGTTCAGCCTCAAGCATCTAACGAATACCTCTGCTCAACCTCGCCCGATATCGACCCGAGAAAAATGGCAGAGCTCTCCTCCTTCTTCAACCTCCCAACACACTTAGAACGGTTCCCTCCCACATACCTCAAAACTCAATTTCAGGTCAAAAATCAATTTCGGCAGAACAACAATGAAGGAAATCACAGCAGAACAACCTCCCAATAATGGAACAAACAAAATAAAGTAAAATCGGACAGCGAAATCACTCATTCATGTACATGGTCAACAAGATACAGTGCTGGTGTTCAGGAATCAATGGAAAAAAAACCCATTCAACATGAAAAAACGTAGCCCTAACCCCACGGAACAGTGGAAAAATTGAACTTACCTCAAGCGATTTCGAACGGAAACGGAGCGGGAGAAGACGACTCACGCGAACGGAGAAGGAGAAGACGACTCACGCAAACGGAAAAGGAGAAGACAAACGGAGAAGGAGAAGAGGAACGACGACTGAAAACGGAGAGAAATTGGGAAAGTTAGAACGGTCCAATTTTTTGAATGAATGGTACTATAGTAATTTCGCTGCCTATAAAAATTAATTTAATATTCAAGTGGGTCATTAGGGCACAATAAAAGAAAGAGGGTTATTTGAGCATTTCAAAAGATTTTTAAGGTCATTTGAGTCAATATCCCCAGTCTGTGCGTCGCCGTAGCTGTGAACCTCGTCGCCGCCCGTGAAGTCACCACTGCCGCAGCCCGTGAATGTCGTTGTGAGTTGTCACTGGTGAGTCCCGTCGTTAGCAAATCCCACTATTAGTAGATCCGTTTATCCTGGGCCGTCGCAGATTTGTCTTTCGTCGGTGAGCGAGTTGCAGATCCGGCGTGTTCCTTGGTGTCGTGAAGCCGATCTGAGTGACTCAGTAAAAAAAAAACAACCCGACAATCCAACCTAAAAATTTTGGGTTGGTCATTCATTTCGGGCCCGTCGGTTCCTAAATATGGCCAACCCGAAAATTTAGGTTGGTCCCAATAATACCCCTAACCAGATCCAACACAATCCGTGAACACCCCTACAAATAATTATGTAATCAACACAAAATAAAGATGGATAATTAGAAGAATTATTTAAAAAATATTTAAGCAATCCTATCATCCAATCTAGCAAAATAAATTAAATGTAGTTAAATACTGGGCAAAGCGAGTATAGCTCAATAGCGATAATTGACATATATCTCCAACCAAGAGGTCGTGAGTTCGATCCCCCACCCTCCTATGTTCTACTCAACAAAAAAAAAAAAACAAAAAAAATTTACATTTCTGTGAGACAAGATATGACTTAGGTTTTTGCCAAAAATCACTAATAAAACATAGAAATTTTGGGTGTTTCATTTTTGCCATTGTCTGAGAAACTACAACACGACGTTGCACGACTATGTAAGCGATTTTTTGACACAATGAAAGAAAAAACGTCCTCGATTTCAAGAGTATGATTGAGTATTTTTGCTTGTCAGTACTTGAGAGTGATATGATAAGAAAAATCGGAATGGTTCAACGTGATAAGGATAATGACATAGAAGCGACATTGATGACTATGAATAGCTCAACGTGTTTAGTTTGCTGTAAGAATTGTCTATATAGAGCTTGAAAAAATACGTTCAAATTACTTCAATGTAATCTTTGTTGAATTCGAAACTTTGTAAAGGTAATAGATGTTGTTTTAATAATGATCCTTTGATTTTTACGTCCTCGACCCGCGGAATTGTGATACCCAGCAATATTCGTGGCGTTTTTTGGCCTTTCGATGACATTTAGTGTTGATCGACACCCACTCGAAGCTTGATTCGTGATACCCACCCCTTAAGGCATCTGTTCGATGCTTAGCCACAGTTGAACGAAAGTCGATTTGAGTTACCCATTCCTTTTCGGCGTAGGACCAGCAAGCTCGGGCCCCTTCGAACTTGTTTCTACAGTGTTCAAACCTCTTCGAAAGTGACTCAACCATAACCCAAGTGATTTGGCGTGAGTTTGTGGGTAACAAATCACCTAAACTTGGTTTCGATTAAATTTAAGTGTTTCTAATTCGATTATAACCTGAAACGTAATCTCGTTTGTTTTATAAACCTTTCAGCAAAGTTGAGGAGCATTATGATCTAGATAGTAATTAGTAGTTTCTTACTTGAGGGGATTGTCTTTTTGTGTGTTGATATGAACTACTTGGTTGCTTGTATGTCTTGGTTGATTTACATTCTTGTTACTAGTAATATTGGGTGAATGAATCTATTTAATTTTGTATTTGTTGATTTGATTTTTGAAAACTCGATGTGGTGGGTTATTACTTGATGATAAAAGTATGTTGGCTTATTGTTAGGGTGCTGCTTTGTTTTTCTACTTTGCTTATGATGAAAACCATGCTGAAGATTATCTGTTGTGACCATGTGATGTGTTAAAGTATGCAGATTGTTGTGGAAAATGTTCTGCTTGTGTCCGTATGTTGTGGCATGCCAAATGATAAGTTAGAGTTAACGTTGTTGGCCTGGTTAAAGGTTATATTCTAGAATCATAGATGGAGGCTGGGAGTTAAATGTAGAGTTGGATGTTATAAGAAGAGATTAGATGAGTGTCAGGGCCCTAGGTGTAAAAGGTCGGGGGCTGATACGTCACTTCTGGGTGTCGAGGCTTCGGATGCAAAAGGCTGAGGGTCGATATGCCCAGACTTGGTAAGGACGAGTGTCGAGGCTCCGGGTATAAAAGGTCGGGGGTCGACATGATGGGTCTAATTGTTGGACTAGTATTGGGCCTTGATGTGTTGGCGGTCGAGGACCATTATGTTGAGTAGTCGTCGAGACCTTGGATACAAAAGGCCAAGTGTCGATGCATAGTTCAAGGCCTTGGATTTAAAGGTCAAGGGTCGAATACCAAGCGTTGTAGAGAAGTGTCGAGACCTTAGGTAGATGGTCCGAAGTCGGTACGACTCGAAGGAGTAAGTCTTGGAGAAATAAGAAAGAGAACTAGTGAATTGTATAATGTGAGGATTGAGTTTGACATGTAGCTGCGTGTTTAGTTAATTTATGTTTAAGTTATGTAAAAGCATGTTATATTAATGAGCATGCTGTATGATGTTTTTAAAAGCATGTTGTTTGTGTGTGACTCTTTAGGTATGAGTTGCTTACCGGGTACCGTTGTACTCACCCTTTATTTTTTCCTCCAGATTTGTAGGTAGTGACGAAGCACATGTGTATGGTGATGGGGCGGAGGAGACTGAGAAGAAAGGCCATAGACCAACCAAGGAATTTAGATAGTGAGTCATTCCTTGTTCCTCTACATTTGTTTGGTAAGCGATCCTTGAGTTAGGACAAGATTACTATACTCTAAACTTAGAGTTGTACTCTCATGTAATGTAGAACAAGTTATGTCCATGGATATAATAACTACATGCAAGTTGACCATTCACAAGTTGTTTGAAATTCTAGCTTCGTTAAAAGTCCGTTTTACTCCTGTAATTACATCTTAAACCTTTTAAGTATCATTAGATCCTCTAATAAACAATTCGTTTATGATCCAACCATAAATTAAGTCATTCTCGGGCTATTGAGAGGGTGAGGCCTCATTGTTCAAGTTTCGAAATCAGCACTTAAAGGAACTACTCATCTACTTACCCTATAATGAGAAGGAGTCGAGTTTGTGAGATTGTGTTCCCAGCTCCTTTTTAGTCACATCCCCAAAATAGTAGGCTTATTGAATCGGCTACAAGAACCACTTTCACCCATGTAAATCCAAAAACATGCCCTCATAGGCAAGAGTTCATGAACCACTCACGATTAAGATCGAGTCACATATAATCATTCTGTAAAATACTTATCTTACCTTTTAACGGATTTACAAAAAAAGATTAAATATTTCTTGGTCCAGTCTCTTATACAAACTCATTGTATATGATAACCCCTACCAACATGCTTATCCCTGTACTATAAACTCTTTAGGTTATAGCTTGAACACGTACGATCCTATTGTATGTCAACTACTTACTATTCAAGATTACATTCATAACGTTGGATTGTCATTAAAAAAAAGTTTAATAATTATTAAATACATCAAAATAATCGCCAAAGCGAGCATAGCTCAGCGGTAATTGACATATACCTCCAACAACATGTTGTACTAAAAAAACATAAAAATAATCAAATATTTATTTTTTTCAATAAACAATAAAATATTTACTAATTACGGAGCCTTGGACATAAATCCCAACAACTTTATCAAAAAAAGTAATAAGACATTAATCGCTGAGCTATACTTAATAAGATATTTATAAATGTTGACACTTCAGCGTCATATCCCTCGATCGTTGAACTCCCAACAAAAAGAAAAAAATTAGATTACGCTTTCACTTGATTTTTTTTCTTCTTTTTTTTTTTAATAATTTAACTCAATTGATTAATATTATTTTGTTTTAAATTTTCAAATGAGGTTGAGAAATCATCTTATTTTGATTGTTGTATCTTTTTAAAAATACTTAGGTAACTAAATTTATTATCATTTAGAACTATAAATTTTTGTAACCAACTTTCTATCTCAATATTTTTTTTATTACTATAATTTCGTAACTGTGATTAATTAACGTCGGATAATTACTTGGTTTGAAAATACAAATTAAGGTAATTAATTCGAATAATTCCAATTAATAAGCATACACTGTTTATTAACATAATTAGAAGCTACTATCATTTTCATTTTTAGATGAACAAATGAAAGTCATTGACTTTTGAATTAATATCATGTATTATAAATAACATTATCTAATTTTCGCTCTTTCTTTATTATACTGGCCCCTGAGGCATTTTAATTTGCAAAAATTTATCACATTTTAGAAAATTTACAATTTAGACCAACAATTAAGTTCAAATTTTGTCAAGATAAACCTTAGCTATTATCTGATATGACCATCAAAATAATTGGAGTTGAGAATTCATCAGTTTTATTTGTAAGCCTAGAATTTGTCAAACACAAGATTTCTTACACATTGAAGATCTTGTTCCTACCAATAAAAAAAAAAGGAAACTAAATACGGACATAAGATAATAAACATCTATTAAAAAAGTAGTAATAAATGTAATAAAAGTAGAGCAGAGTTACTCGGTTAAATTATGATTTTCCTTGTTTAAGCATTTAAGCTAATCATTAATTATGTAAATCTATTGTCAATCTAACTATAACTCTACGGGTTAAGACATATATTCTCGACCTAAAGTTTGAAGTTTGACTGTTCATCCATATATATTTATATATATAATGTAAATGATTGATGTCAATTACTAATTATTACTTGACACATGCATCATAACATCAATTGTTAACTACGTAAATCAATGATATCGCCAACTTCAGCTTTGCTCAACTTATTAAGGCTCCTATATTATTTTTTTTCTTTCTTTCAAAAAAATCAAGTAAAATATACAGGTGATAGCTGATCAGCACTTTAACATTTGAAAAGATGCGCTAAAAAGAGTCCTATCTTTGTATAAGTTTTTCTCTCTTTTTGAAGAGAGTGTTGGTGCAGGTGAAGGTTTTAGTTTGTGATCGTGCTCATGGAGGACTTGGTTGATTTATGGAAGAATTTAACACTAACAGGGGATGAGAATGAGGCTGTTTGTGTGGCTAAAGGGTATCCTTTACTAACAGCAGAAAATGTTTGTCGTTGTGCGATGGGGAAATGGTTGTCCAGCCGTAGTGTGAATTCTGAAGCTTTTAGGACTGTCATGAAATCTGTTTGAAGAGACCACAAGGGGACACAAATTGATCCTTTAGGGGACACAAATTGATCATGTAGGGGACCGCTTATTCCTTATTCAATTTCAGTCTAGAGCGGAGAAAGTAGAATATTGAATACTGGACCCTGGTCCTTTGATAAGGGGCTCATTGTCCTCGTGTCCCCTCGTGCTGAGGATCAGCTTTCAGATTTGCATTTTATGGAAACTTCCTTCTGGGTTCAGATTCATAATGTCCCTTTCTCTTGTCTGACAAAGGAGATGGCTGTGAAGTTCGGTGGCTCTTTGGGACTGGTTGAGGATGCTGACAGTGGGAGTTATGGTTCGTGGCTTGGGGCATTATCGAGTTCGAGTACGAATTGATATCACGAAACCATTTCAACGAGGTATGAAGCTCAAATTGAACGTGGGTAAAGAGGTGTGATACCCCATCCAATTTCAAAGACTTCCGGATTTTTGTTACCAATGTGGCATGGTGGGGCATTCGTTTCGAGAATGTGATCTTCCTACATCTCTAATGACTAGGTCGGGACAATATTCGTATGGTGATTGGTTACGGGTTTTAGTTGGAAAGAAACTGCCTTCTCGAGCTGGAGAACACAATGTTGGCCGGGTAGATTTCCAGCTTCCGGCAAGGCGACCTGTATAAAGACGAACAGTGAAGGATGAACCAGATTTTGAGCCGATGAGACCTACGTGGAAATCACTGGCGTCGCCGGATAGCTCTCCAGTCGCTGTAAGTGGCCCGAGTAGACCGTCGCCCATTCTGGCGGAGGTAGAACCGTTCCGCCTTATCGCGCCTATTTTCGCACAATCAAGATGCGTACGATCTTCATGCTGCTGATGATACGAGTGGTCACTCCTATTGTGATGGGCATTGGCTCGATTTTCCCTGAGGATTTGGGCCGTGTGAGGTCCAAGCCCAATGATTTAGTGTTGAACCATGGATCTGCTTCACCAGCCTTTATGTTATTGGACCTTCAATCCCGACACAGTCCATCTCTAACCGCTACCCTTAGTCACAAGAAAAGGAAATGGAATAGGGTGGCACGTGGTCAACCTGATGCTATAGTACACCACGTGGTTACCCAGGACAAATTGGGAAAAATGGGGACTCCAGTCGGTGTTTTGCGATCTTACGAAGTTATACAGAAGAAGGCTAGATTTCAGATCTTTGAGAATGGTGACTCATTCGGCGGCGGCTTCAATTGTTAATCATACCCACTCGTTATCTCTATCAACAGAGGTTAGACCCCAGCCTCGTCAGGAATTATGATCGGTTTATTTTGAAACATTCGAGGAGTCGGGTCCCTTCGGTCATTCAGAAAATTGTATAAGGTTGTACAACTATGAACCCTCCATTTTGCGTTCCTCTCTGAAACAAAATCAAGCAAGGACAAAATAAATTTCATAAGAACACAACTTGGTTTTCATGGCTGTTCCAGTGTTGATTGTATTGGCAAAAGTGGTGGTTTAGCTCTTCTCTTGCATTAGGATTTGGATTTTTGACTTTTATCATTATCGTCTTCTCACATTGACGATTGAATTCATTAGGATGGTAAACAGTGGTGCGTTACTAGGTTTTATGGCAGCCTTTTGGATGTTGCCTCCTTTGCCTCCTGGACTATTGTGAAACACCTTCGTGGTAGTGATGATGTCCTTGGTTAGTTGTTGGGGATTTTAACGAGGTTTTTGACCATAATGAAAAAGCAGGTGGTCGGCCCAAGTCAGCTCAGGATATTCTTAATTTTCGCTTGACTATGAATGAATGTGATTTGATGGACATGGGATACAGTCGGGACTGGTTCACGTAGATAAATAGGCGTGATGAATGGGAAACAATTCTTGAGCGATTGGATCGATACTTATGTAATCCGGTGTGGAATCAACTTTTCGGGCACAGTGCAGTCCATAACCTTGATTATTATACGTCTGATCATCGTCATGTGGAGATTTCATTTGGAGACGCGCCTAATGTCTGTCATAGGTCTCATCTCATTCATTTTGAAGAAGCATGGATGAGCCATGTAGACTATGTTTCTATTGTGATCTCTGGTAGGCATTCTAATTCCCTATATCATCCCCCTCTGTCTCCTACCCAGAAATCGAAGAATTGTTCAACAAGTCTCTCTTATTGGGGGAAGTTGAAAGTTAGAGGATATGGGAAAAGAATTCGAGTGGCATCTGAGCGGGTGCAACGGGCAATCCAAGACCTTGTGTTTTGGAGGGGTTCACGAGAAGCGGTCCTATCTGCACAATCTATTCTAAAATCTTTATTGTTGGACGAAGAAATTTATAGAGTTTTGGCTCAAATGGGATGATAAAAATACGAAGTGGTTCCATTATCGAGCATCGTACAAGCAACGAGTCAAATACCATTTTGGGTTTCGAGGACACCTTTGGTCACTAAGTCCAACAACCGAAGGAGATCGAAGGTATTGTAGCGAACTATTTCTCTAATATCTACACTTCTTCTCCCTTTTGTGCAAGAGATTGAGGTTGCTATCCAGAATGTAACACCTAATGTAAGTGACTGCATGAATGCCCACATTTTTCGTCCTTTTTCCGAGGAGGATATTCGGCTGGCCCTCAAACAAATTCATCGATATAAGGCCCTGGGTATTGATGAGATGCTAGGTATGTTTTTTTGGAGCTTCTGGGAGGTTGTGGGTCCAGATGTGACACAGTGCTGTTTGCAAATTCTGAACAGCCAGATTTCACCCCAGGTTTTAAATGAGACACTTATCACCCTCATCCCAAAACCCAAACAACCCCGCCGTATTTCAGAATTTTGTCCTATCTCCCTTTGCAATGTGAGTTATAAGTTGATCTTAGAGGCTTTGGTTAATAGATTGAAACCCCTCCGGAATGATATTATATCACCAAACCAAAGTGCCTTTATCCCTGGTCGTTGTGTAGTAGACAAACAATGCTATCTTGGATTATGAGTGTATTCATTCTCTCCGACAGAAAACTTCAGGTAAGAAAGGTTAGGCAGCACTGAAGCTTGACACGAGTAAAGCGTATGACCGAGTTCAAAATTAATGGTGTACGCGAGGTCTGTTAAGCCCAATCGGGGGCTCTCGCAAGGTGATCCGTTTTCTCCCTATTTGTTTCTGATTTGTGTGCAGGGTCATTCGAGCTTGTTATATGGGGCGGAATCCTGTCGGTCTCAATCTGGGCTGAAGTTATCCAGCAAGAGCCTCCAATTTCACACTTATTCTTTGTTGATGATAGCCTGGTATTTTTTAAGGCTTATCGGGGCGGGAGTCAGACAATTCGCGAGTTATTGCAGATTGATGAGCGAGCTTCTGGCTAGAAAGTGAATTATGAAAAATCTGTGATTGCTTTTATAAAAGTACGCCTTCTAACGTCCAAGTTCATATCAGTTCTGCCTTACAGGTCAAACATGCTGAATGCCACCAACAATATTTGAGGTTCCCAACCTTTATGCCTCGTAACAAGCGGCGACACTTACATTTTATTCAGGATCAGATCTGGAAGCACTTGCAAGGTTGGTGGGGTAAATTCTTTTTGGCAGGTGGTAAGAAGACTTTAATTAAGTTTGTGATTCAAGCTATTCTGTGTTATACTATGAATTGTTTCAGACTACCGAAAAGCCTTATTCATGAAATTCACAAGCGTATGGCCCACTTCTGGTGGGGCAGTACGAATGAAGATCAGAAGATGTATTGGGTGAATTGGAAGACACTATGCTTGCCCAAATGTCTTGAGGGCTTGGGTTTTCGGGACATGAAGTTTTTCAACCAGGCCTTCCTTGCCAAGCAAGGCTAGCGACTAGTTACGGACCCATCCTCACTTTTAGCTTGTGTTTTGAAGTTGAAATATTTTAAGAACTGTGATTTTTTGGAGGTTAAGAAGGATTCAAATTTGTCATTTATATGGAAAAGTCTACTTTAAGGTAGAGATCTGCTTACCTCGAGGCTTCGGTAGCAAGTGGGATCAGGTGAGAAGATAAAGGTTTACTCTGTTAAGTGGATTACGGATGGTCGCTCGTTTCAAATCCAGTCCACCCCTCCCTCCCTTTTTGTACTCGTGTTTGTGACCTTCATTCAACATTTGGAATTTGGGACTCGAGTAAAATTGGGGCCCATTTTTCTGACGAGGAAGCTACTTTGATTTTGAACATCCCTGTTGCTTTGCATCTTTCACGGGATAAGTTAATATGACATTATGATAAGCGTGGTCTGTTTACAATTCGTAGTGGTTCTTCCCAACAGTGGTTAATCTGGCAGGTTGTGGAATGGATTTGCTGAATGTGTGTCATTTTTGTGGTTGCCATGGGGAAACGACAGTCCGTGTTTTCTTATTTTGCCCAAAGGTTTAGAGCATGTGGTCCCGTTCCAAGTTTGTTGGTTTTATTCCCAGCATGGTTGTTTCAGATACTCTCAACTTCTTGTGTCATTGAAAGGATAAGGTGCAGTGGGTGGGTGTGGAGGAAATTGTCATACTCCTCTAGGCTATATGGAATTGTCATAACAATATTTTGCTGCATTTTGCAGATCCTGCTTCACTTGTGGATATTGACGTGTAGGCTGATCAATACCTTCGTGTTTTTCAATCTGCTCAGGTGCCTTCTTGTGTGGCTATGACTACTGCCTCCACCCATCGGCGTATGAGATGGACTCCACCTCCCGCGTCTTTATTCAAGGTTAATGTTGATGCGGCCTTCCAGTGTGCTTCTTTTATGGCCGGCTTGGGTGTTATCATCCGAGATTTTTGAAGGTAAGTTCTCCTCTCTGCTGTGTGGCCCATGGCCAATATCATCGAGGTGGATATGGCGGAGTGTTTGGCTGCAAGAGAAGGAATTTTGTTGGCGCTCACTACTAGCCTTTACCCATTGCAACTGGAGACTGATTCCCTTCATGTCTTTCAACTTTTGCATGCTGATATGGAAGACGAATATGAAGTTGGGGCGCTGGTTTCCCAATTGAAACGATCTTTACAGAGTCGGGTTTCTCAAATTTCTTATAGTTTTGTTAACTGGGAGGGGAATTTGGCGGCTCATACACTTGCGCAGATGGCTTTAACTTGCGACCAGCTGGTAGTTTGGATGATAGACCTCCTGAACTGTCTAGTATCTTATTTCAGCTTTTTAATTCTTGTTTTTTTTGGCTTGTATTAAAAAAAAAAGGCAATGAGCACTCATCTTCATGTTGATCACCAACAAAAATTTGATAGCTATTTAGCTTTTTGAAAAACATAAAAAATATTTATTTCTGTGTATTTATCTCTCGTACTTGTCAAGAGTTTAATGGTGATAAAATAAATACTAATCGATAAACGTCCAAATATTATTAAAAAATTAATAGCCGTCAACTTTTTAGTAATAATTTTCGGTCAGCAGTAAGATACCTACTAGAGTTTTTGTAATTATTGAGTCAAAATTATACTCAATATTTCACAAATAACTATTATGTTAAATATTTACAAGTCTAAATTTTCGGATTTAAATTATAATGTTTTGTCTCCAAATTATCCTATGTAACTTATTTTGTTTTTGAATAATTATATTTAATATGTATTCAAATCTTTCCATATTTTCTTTTAAAATATATATATATATATATTTCCATATTTTGTGGACACCATTTTAGGATTTAAATCTCTCAAATTTCAAATTTCTTTAGTATATTCTTTTTAATTTTAAATACAAGATCTTTCACAAGATTTCCTATAATTCCTCTACATTAAAAATTTCTAGTCATTCCTAATTTTGTTCACGCACTGTGAGTTTTTTGTAGGAAGCTTCCTCTTTAATATATATATGTATATGGTTATATACTGTAAAAGAAAAAAGAAAAAAAAATATATATATGGGGTTATATAATATATATCTCTTTTTAAAAGTCGTTGTTATATGGTTTATATAATATATACCATTTTGAAAGTCATATATGTAGTACTTCTTTTCGAACCCATTTCCGACGAACATTATATTATGGTTACCAGTGTCTTCATTTATAGGTTCGGGATCTGAAACCCCTTCCGATAGGTGGTTACCAGTGTCGGAGATCAGGTTGGACATGTTCCACATTAATTATCGGACCTAAGGT
Source organism: Momordica charantia (assembly GCF_013281855.1). NCBI lineage: Eukaryota > Viridiplantae > Streptophyta > Magnoliopsida > Cucurbitales > Cucurbitaceae > Momordica > Momordica charantia. Next base: position 19,876,377 of record NW_028275159.1, on the reverse strand, counting down.
AGGTCATGCCCAAGAATGGCAGACATCGTTCATTTTTTATTGAGTGTGCCACTTAGAGCAGGTTTGAGATGGACCTAGATGCAAGATTGTCCAGGTGGACATATTTGTGTCCTCCATGTGGCGTTATGATTTTTGCTCCCAAACATTGACCCCCTCTCTGATAGGTTCGAGTTCGATCTGGTAGAGAAGTTTTCAGTAGGTTGGAAAATCTACCTAAGTGGTGACTTATGAGATAGTGGTGAAAAAATATGTCCGTTGGGGAAGGTGAAGAATCGACATGATAGCTGTCAGAGCAATTGAGTGTTACGATGTTTGGCATGCCCTCCAATCTGAACCGTCGACTCGGTGACACATGTAAGGCTGAGATGGATTTTGCTTTACTATAAATAGTTTTCAAGATCTATCTCCACCTTTTACGCTTTTTGTTTTTGAGAAAAACTTAAGCCCGACTTGAGCAGCTCAGAATTTCGTTTAGGTCAGTCTCTTTCCCTTCTTGGTATCTTTTCATTATTTTTCATCATCATGTCTAGCTCTAGCAGCAGTAGTTCATCTGATTCGTCAGATTGGAACCCAAGCACCTCGTCCCCTAGGACTTAGTGTATAGGTTAAACGAGGAGCTATAAGAAATATAAAACTTTAGGTTTTCGGAAGATGAGGGTAGTAGTAGTGATGCTTTCACCTTTGACCAGCGGATCGAATACCCCTCTAGACTGCTGAGAACTACTTGGGACCCCTTCGTAGACGTTATAGGATTCCTAATTCCATAGGTTTTCGTCTTTTAGTAGAGGGAGAGATGGCTGACAACTCTCAAGAGGGGTACATCACACTGTACCTCAAGATGTTTGGGTATGGCTTCCGACTTCCTCTTCATCCTTTCACTGAAGCACTTCTTAGTAGGATAAGTCTAGCGCCTGCTCAGATCACCCCTAACGGGTGGGGGGTCGTATTCAGTTTAGAAATGCTATGGTGGCTTAGATGTCGAGAAATTGAGGATATCGAGATGCATAACGCCGAGCAGCTCCTGACCTGTTTTGAAGTCGAGAGGATTCCAAGGAAACCGAGGCACTTCTATTTATGCACAAGAAAAAGCGTTGGGGATATCATTAAGGGTCCAACGTCCATAAAAAGGTGGAAAGGCAAGTGGTTTTACGCCTCAAGAGAGTGGCTTGCCTTGGACGAGCAAGACCAGCCCTTTTATGAAGTTCCACGTAGATTTGGAAAACTAGATAAGGAATCCTTTCTATGTGCATCCTATACTTGGAGTCTTGTCTTTTATCCTCTTCTAACTTTGTATTTGTTTTGCAGTTGATATAAAGCCGATTCCTAACGTGACCCAACAGACCTTTGACTTCCTAAAATACTTCAAAGATCGCTACAAGGGAGGGAAGAAGGTCGAATCTCTTCTAATTGACAAGCTTCTAGAATCATCAGGGCTACTTAACCATAACAACGCCAACTTGCCAGTCAAAGCTTTACGATTCAACTAAGAGCTAGGTAGGTCGGCCCCAATAGCTTCGAATTACCTCAATATTTTATTTTTCTATGGTGTGCGGGTTTGCCAATGATGTGAAGCGCAAGTGCCCGAGCGATGGAAAAAAGTTCAAAAATGGACCAGGCTCAAGCTCGAAAGCTACCGAGGTTATTCTAAAAGCTGTGATCGGCTTGGAGTGCGCTCGGGATGTTGGGTTTTATGCCCTAAACTCATGGTTTGTAAACATAAAACAAATATTCATTCAATAAAGTTTTTATTGATAGAATTGCATTAATCCAAATACAATAAACTAACATCCAAGGTTATGTCATGTAACTGGAATAGTATATAACATATATACAGTATATATTTAATATACAACGTATATATTTGATATACAGTGTATATGTATACAATATATATTCGATATACAGGTGGATAATGTTCCAGTAGTAACCTAAAGGGTCTATAGTATATGGATAAGGTTGAGTACCTTATCTTGGTAACACTATGGATACGACCCACTTTGTAATAGTTACAAATGACTTAATCTAGGTCGTTCGTGTGGAAACATTCGAGTGGGGGTATCTAATACAATGAGTTTGTATAAGACCGGACTGCGAAATAATTAATCTTTAGTTGTAACACCGTTAGCTAATAGATTAATATTTCAATAGGATGACCAAGTAACTCAATCTCAATCCTGAGTGAGTTATGGACTCCAACCTGTTAGAGCTCGTCCTTTGATTTGTATGGGTGAGAGTGGCCCGAGTCGCCGACTCAATATGCATACCATTTTGGGGACGAAACCGAGTGGGGAGCTGGGAACATAATTACACAAGATGAAATTCACTCCTTCCCGACTTTAGGGTAAGTAGATGAGTGTTCTCTTAACTGCTAACTCCGGGACTTGAACAAGGGGCCACCTTCTCACTGGCCCGAGAGGGACTTCCGGTTATTGGTTGGACCATAACCGGGTTGTTCATTAGAGGATCAGCGGTACTTAAGGCATAAGATGTAACGCATGGGAAAAACAGTAATTTGACCCAGCTGTGGTTACGAACACTCGTGAAGGATTGACTTACCATTAATGGTCAAAAAATCCATGGATGCAAAATATTCTACAGTGAGAAGAGTGCAACTGTGGATCTTTAGTAGAGTGACCGACAGTTAACGAATGTTGATTAATATCGTTAATGAGTTTAATCAATTAATCTCGTATTGTTGGAGCTTCCGATCTCTAGGTCCATTAGATCTCCTTGCTAGCTCGTAAATGATAGTTAAGAACAGTTAGTCTTGAAAAGAATTTGAATTGTTCAAATTAGTTAAAGGGAATTAAGATTAATTGTATGAGATGCAATTAATGTAATGTATGTTGATATATTATAATATAAAGTTTATTTTGAATTGGGTTCAAAAGTATGAGAGAGAAGGATATTAGAATTTGATTCTGATATGGTTGATTAATTTAATTAAATATGATTTACTAAAATTAATGTGATATGTTAATTTGGTTAAATTAAATTAGATTTAATTTAATCAAAATTAATAATTATTTTGTAATTAATTAAATTGAATTGAATTAATTATTAATTTAATTAAAATGGTTTTAATTAAATTAAATAATAAAATAAAAAAAGAGAAAAATGGGGAAAGTGGAGCTCCCAAATGGTGGGAAGTGGGGGAGGTTTTCCCACTTCCCACTTTTCATGGTGGGAAGTCGGGAAATGGTGAGTGGGAAATGGGAAGGTTTTAAGTTCGTGTTGTTCGTGGCAAGGAGTTGCTGTGAAAGAGTACCAGAGAAGTGAAGAAAAACTAGAGAAACTTGGTGGACAGCGCCTCGGCGCTGGGGACGGTGCCTAGGTAGTGGGTTTTATAAAAAAAAAATTATTATTATTTTTTATTGTTTTGTTTCATTTCTTATAGGAAGCCAAAAACCGGTCTATTTTGCTATTTAATTATTATGGATTTTGAATGTATACTTAATTAGTTGTATATGTTGCATAAATTGTACCATATAGTTTAAAATCCCACCATAGGTTAAGCATGTTCATGCATCATATGCATATAATAGTTATAATGTATGATAGCATGATTTATTTTCATGATTAATTAATATAAGTGTTGTATTAATTAGATGAAAATAAAGTTGTATTGAGCATGACATTACTTTAGTAAATATAAATGTTATATTTATGTATGTCATTGATGTATGATTATAGTTTCAATTTCTTTAAATTTATAAGTGTTATAAGTTTGGTGAATAGATATTGTCTATAATCAAGAGTTGCATGCAAACCCTAGGTTTTCAATAATTAATTTTAAAGGGTTTTTGATTATATCCTAGGTCATATACTTTTTATTTTTGTTTTAAATAGGTTTAAAACGTCGAAATAAAAGGTTAATATAAAATATTGCCTATAAGGGAACTCTATTTAAGGAAGGTTCTGTCTAGGTTGGGGTACTTAAGTTGACCGTAAGGGAACACCTCTACCTGAGAAACGACTTGGGGATTGAATTAGTCAATATTTTATAGCATGCAATAATGTGGTTAGTTCGTTAAAGTGTTTAATGAACTAAAACATTAAATGTTAAACAAATCCAGTATAAAAGTTATATTAGGCAAACTAATAAACTTAGATAATTTCATTTAGCCGGATTTTACCTAAATAATAACCCTAGTTGTAAAATAATAAGTGGGAGGATTAGGTGTATATATAAAATATACCAAGTATATGAGATATATGTGGTATATATATATACATTCTTTCACTCACATTCTTCGTATAAGTTCACACCGTGAGTTCCATGCTCGGCCTCGTGTCGCCCTGGGCGCAGCCTCCCTACGGAAGGTGTTTGCATGGTTCAATACCAAGGTGAATGGAGAAAGTATTTATAGTAAGTGAGAGAAGGACGTGTGACAAGACATCCTACGGTCTCTTCCATTGGTTCGCAACGTGAGGTTTCATACACGGCTTGTGTGCGTCCTGGAGCGACCACCCCTACGGAGGTTCTGTTGTATGGAATCACAATTAGGGCAAACTCCAGAAATGGACAAGATCTCTTAGGTTTTGCACCAATATTTGTCCTTCCCTACGGCAGGCTTATTAGGGCGGACCTCTGGGGTATGAAAATGGTAGGTCACACTTACGGGAAGTTGTTAAGTTAGTTAATAACTTCTTGACCAAACAAATAGTGACTAACTGTTATAGGAATAAGAGTTATTCTGGTGTAATATTTAGTTGAGAATGTCTCAATTCAATGAAGGAGTAGCTGACTGCCCCACAATAGCTGTTGTTCTAAATCACTGAAGCATCGTCGCAAAAATAATCATGATTGATAGGGTACATTTTACTTTTTGCTAAAACTGATTGGGTTTTAATGGGTAGTGCAAGTGGTCTTATATAGATTTGTTTATATTTCAGCATGTCTAAATCTATTGCCCTATTTGCCACCGAAAAACTGAACGATGAAAATTACACACAATGGAAAACAAACCTTAACACGATACTCGTGGTAGATGATCTTAGGTTCGTCTTAACTGAGGAGTGTTCTCAGGCTCCCACGCCTAATGCAACCCGAGCCAATCGGGATGACTATGACAGATGGATCAAGGCCAATGACAAGGCCAAGGTCTACATCTTGGCAAGCAATCTGATGTGCTGGTCAAGAAGCATGAGAGTATGGTCACCGTAAGGGAGATCATGGACTTGTTGCGGGACATGTTTGGACAGCCGTCCATTCAAGCCCGACACGATGCCCTCAAGTTCATTTACAAATTCTGCATGAAAGAGGGAACATCAGTGTGAGAACATGTTCTCAATCTGATGGTCCACTTTAATGTGGCTGAAGTGAACGACGCTGTCATAGACGAGGGGAGTCAGGTTAGCTTTATCTTGGAATCTCTTCCGAAGTGTTTCCTACAGTTTCGCAGCAATACTGTGATGAACAAGATAGAGTACAACCTTACCACACTCTTAAATGAGCTACAAATTTTTCAGTCTCTTACGAAAAATAAGGGACATGAAGGGGAGGCAAACATTATCACCTCAAAATGGTTCCATCGAGGTTCGACCTCAGGAACCAAATCTGCACTTTCTTCTTCTGGAAGTAAGACTTTCAAGAAGAAGAAGAACAATGGTAAGAGGGTGAAAGCTGACCTTATGCTACTGCTACTACCAAGAAGGGCAAGGCCAAAGTTGCAGACAAAGGAAAATGTTTCCACTACAACGTGGATGGGCACTGGAAAAGAAATTGCCTAAGTACTTGGCCGAAAAGAAGAAAGCCAAATAAGGTAAATATGATATACTTGTTCTTGAAACATGTTTAGTGGTGAATGATGATTCTGCCTAGATACTGGATTCAGGGGCCACAACCATGTTTGTTCTTATTTTCAGGGAAAAAGTTCCTGAAGGCAGCTTGATGCTGGGGAGATGACTCTCAAAGTCAGAATGGAGATGTCGTCTCAGCAGTCACAGTGGGAGACCTAAAGTTGTTTTTAGACAAGAATACATATATATTATTAGATAATGTGTATGTAGTTCCAAAAATAAAAAGGAACTTAATTTCAATTTCTTGTCTAGTGGACCAATGTTATGTTATTTCCTTTTCATTAAATGAAGTGTTCATTTCACGAAATGATGTTAACATTTATTCTGTAAAACTTGAAAACAACTTATATGTGTTAAGACCAACCATAACTACAACAATTTTAAATACTGAGTTGTTTAAAATGCTAAAACTCAACACAAAAGGCAAAGAACTTTTCCAAAAGAAAATACCTATCTTTGGCACTTAAGATTAGGTAACATAAATCTGAATAGGATTGAGAGATTCGTTAAGAGTGGACTTCTAAGCGAGTTAGAAGATGACCCCTTACTTGCATATGAATCTTGTCTTGAAGGCAAGATGACTAAAAGACCTTTTATTGGAAAAGGTTACAGAGCCAAAGAACCCTTGGAGCTGGTACATTCAGACCTTTGTGGTCCGATGAATGTTAAAACTACGGGAGGGTATGAGTATTTCATCTCTTTCATGGATGATTATTCAAGGTATGAATATCTCTACTTAATGCAACACAAGTCTGAAGCCCTTGAAAAGTTTAAGGAGTACAAGACTGAAGTTGAGAACCAATTAGGTAAGACAATAAAGACACTTCGATCTGATCGGGGTGGAGAGTATATGGACTTAAAATTCCAGCACTATATGATATAACATGGAATTACATCCCAACTCTCAGCACCTGGTACACCTCAACTGAATGGTGTATCAGAAAGGAGAAATAGAACCCTGTTAGACATGGTTCGATCTATGATGAGCTATGCTCAATTACCTACCTCGTTTTGGGGTTATGCAATAAAGACTACAGTATACATTTTGAATATAGTTCCATCAAAAAGTGTTTCGAAACACCTATTGAACTATGGAGGGGACGTAAATCTAGTTTACGTCACTTTAGAATTTGGGGATGTCCAGCATATGTGTTAGTGACAAACCCGAAGAAACTGAAATCTCGTTTAAAAGTGTGCCTATTCGTAGGTTACCCCAAGGAAACGAGAGGTGGACTCTTCTTCGATCCACAAGAAAACAAGTGTTTGTATCGACAAACACTACATTCTTGGAAGAAGACTACATTAGAGATCGTAAACCACAAAGCAAGGTTGTGTTAAATGAGATTTCCGATAAAGCTACAAATACATCAACAAGAGTTGTTGATAAAGCTAGCACTTCAATAAGAGTTGTTGATGGCACTAGTACATCACGTCAGTCACATCCATCTCAAGAGTTGAGAGTGCCTCGACATAGTGGTAGGGTTGTGTCACAACTTGATCGTTACGTGGGCTTAACAGAAATCCAGGTCGTCATACCTGATGATGGCGTTGAGGATCCATTGATATACAAAAAGACAATGGAAGATGTTGATAAGAACAAATGGATCAAAGCTATGAACCTTGAAATGGAGTCTATGTACTTCAATCCTGTTTGGGAACTTGTAGATCAACCTGATGGGGTCAAACCTATAGGTTGTAAGTGGATCTACAAGAGAAAACGAGATGCCAAAGGAAAGATATAAAAGGAAGGGGTGGACTATGAGGAAACCTTCTCCCCGGTTGCCATACTAAAGTCTATAAGAATACTCTTGTCCATTGCCACATTTTATGACTATGAAATTTGGTAAATGGATGTCAAGACTGCTTTTATGAATGACAATCTTGAAAAGAGTATTTATATGTCTCAACCAGAAGGGTTCATTAAGCAAGGTCAAGAGTAAAAGATTTGCAAGCTTAAACGATACATTTGTGGATTAAAACAAGCATATCGATGTTGGAATATAAGATTTGATACCGCAATCAAGTCTTATGGTTTTGACCAGAATATTGATGAGCCTTGTGTATACAAGAAGATCATCAACAACACTGTAGCTTTCTTGGTGTTGTATGTGGATGATATCCTGGTCATTGGGAATGATGTAGGTTTTCTAACTGACATTAAGAAGTGGCTAGCAACTGAATTCCAAATGAAAGATTTGTGAGATGCTCAGTTTGTTCTGGGATTCAAATCATAAGGAATCAAAAGAACAAAACGCTAGCTCTGTCTCAGGCAACTTATATCGACAAAGTGCTTGTTAGATATTCGATGCAGAATTCCAAGAAAGGTTTACTACCTTTCAAACATGGAATCTCTCTGTCTAAGGAACAATGTCCTAAGACACCTCAAGAAGTTGAGGATATGAGACGCATTCCCTATTCTTCAGCAGTGGGCAGCTTGATGTATGCCATGTTGTGTACTAGGCTTGACATTTGCTATGCAGTAGAGATTGTCAGTAGGTATCAATCCAATTTAGGATATGATCACTGGATTGCCGTTAAGGGTATCCTCAAGTATCTTAGGAGAACGAGGAACTATATGCTTGTGTATGGCGCTAAGGATTTGATTCTTACAGGATACACTAACTATAATTTCCAAAGTGATAAGGATTCGAGGAAATCCACTTCGGAAATAGTGTTCAATGTTAATGGAGGAGTTGTAGTATGGCGGCGCATCAAACAAGGATGCATCACAGACTCCACAATGGAGGCCGAATATGTTGCCACTTGTTAACCAGTAAAAGAGGCACTGTGGCTTAGAAAGTTCATAACCGATTTGAAAGTTGTTCCAAACATGATTTTGCCCATCACACTTTATTGTGATAACAGTGGTGCTGTGGCAAACTGCTGATCCGTTTACAAAGGCTCATACGGTTAAAGTGTTAAAGGGTCGTCTAGAAAGTCTAGACCTACGAAATATGTACAATATAGTCTAGGGCAAGTGGCAGACTTGTAAATGGTATAGTGTATGCCCTAGTTTATTGTATTTGTACTTTATTGTACAACCCACGGTTGTTTTTAGCTTTTGTACACCCCACTAGAGTTTAGTTCAAGTAGAAGTTTGTTGGGTTTTATGCCCTAAACTCGTGGTTTGTAAACATAAAACAAATATTCATTCAATAAAGTTTTTATTGATAGAATTGCATTAATCCAAATCCAATAAACTAATATTTGAGGTTATGTCATGTAACTGGAACAGTATATAACAGATATACAGTATATATTTAATATACAGCGTATATATTTGATATACAATGTATATATATACAATATATATTCGATATACAGGTGGATAATGTTCCAGTAGTAACCTAAAGGATCTATAGTATATGGATAAGGTTGGGTACCTTATCCTGGAAACACTATGGATACGACCCACTTTGTAATAGTTACAAATGACTTGATCTAGGTCGTTTGTGTGGAAACATGCGAGTGGGGGTATCCTATACTATGGGTTTGTATACGACCGGACTGCAAAATAATTAATCTTTAGCTGTAACACCGTTAACTAATAGATTAATATTTCAATGAGATAACCAGGTAACTCAATCTCAATCTTGAGTGATTTATGGACTCCTGCCTGTTAGGGCTCGTCGTTTGATTTGTATGGGTGAGAGTGGCTCGAGTCGCCAACTCAATATGCCTACCATTTTAGGGACGAGACAGAGTGGGAGCTGGAAACATAATTACACAAGATGAAATTCACTCATTCCCGACTTTAGGGTAAGTAGATGAATGTTCTCTTAAGTGCTGACTCTGGGACTTGAAGAAAGGGCCCCACCCTCTCACTGGCCCGAGAGGGACTTCCGGTTATTGGTTGGACCATAACCAGGTTGTTCGTTAAAGGATTAGGGGTACTTAAGGCATAAGATGTAACGCAGGGGTAAAATGGTAATTTGACCCAACTGTGGTTACGAACACTCGTGAAGGATTGACTTACCATTAATAGTTAAAATCCATGGACGCAAAATTTTCTACAGTGAGAATACTGCAACTGTGGGTCTTTAGTGGAGTGACCGACAGTTAACGAATGTTGATTAATATGGTTAATGAGTTTAATCAATTAATCTCGTATCGTTGGAGCTTTCGATCTGTAGGTCCATTAGGTCCCCTTGCTAGCTCGTAAAGGATAGTTAAGAACAGTTAGTCTTGAAAAGAATTTGAATTGTTCAAATTAGTTAAAGGGAATTAAGATTAATTGTATGAGATGTAATTAATGTAATGTATGTTGATACATTATAATAGTAAAGTTAATTTTGAATTGGGTTCAAAATTATGAGAGAGAAGGATATTCGAATTTGATTCTAATATGGTTGATTAATTTAAATTAAATTTAATTAAATATGATTTAATTGAATTAATGTGATCTGTTAATTTGTTTAAATTAAATTGGATTTAATTTAATCAAAATTAATAAATATTTTGAAATTAATTAAATTGGATTTAATTAATTATTAATTTAATTAAAATGGTTTTAATTAATTAAATAATAAAATAAAATAAAAAGAGAAAAAAGGGAAAGTGGTGACTTCCCCCTCACTCTTCCTCCATAATAAAATGAAGGTTCTCCCCTTCCGTTATCTCCCAATCATTAATTGTATGAGTTTAAAAAACTCTAGCAAACAATTTCTCTGTCAATCTCTCGATCCCTTTCTCAGTTTTAAGACGGTTCCCACAAACCAATTTCTTAATATCCAGAGGATAGCGAGGAAGACTTTGTGGTGGCGTTGCTGTCTACATTGAAGAGGTGTCTTCAAAGGTATGTATCACTAACTTCATATTACTAATGCTTATGTCTTTTATTTGTTGTAATTCTAAGACATGATCGAACCAGACGCGTTCGCGTGGTTCCGCTGTGGGATCCGATCCTTTCATGGGATACTCCGACTGCCGACGCAAGGGCATATGAATAGAAGTCTGAGGCACTTGTAGTTTACTGCATCCATAATGTTCGTGAGAGGTCTTTTTCTAGAAGAAGACCACATCTTCCGAATGTATCGTGGTAGAGCAAAGGCGCGACAACGTTATTGACTTGGTAGAGGATCCCAAGGCAAGGAGAGGTGGGACCTTTGATATCGAAATGAGGTTGAAGATTGAACCCTCAAGCGTCGGAGTAAAGGAGAAAGTCACACATATGGGAAATGCCAGCTATTCTCGATGTATGCGGCACGCAGTGAAGTTTGTCAGTGCTCCTAGATTGGCCAATTGACAATACAATCGAGGTGTGCCTTCTTCTCTAGTAGTGGTAACTCAAGACTCGGAGTATTAATTCCTGACCCAATTCATTTTTGATGTACAGGCTCATGCAGCCGCCTGCCACGCGGCGGTAATGATGAAAACCGAGCTGGACGACTAACACCGTCTGACAGAGAAAAAGTGGGAGACTTCTTCTGTCGATTTGGAAACTGCTACTACTGCTAAAGGGGAGTTGAGGGAGGCCAGTGCCGAATTGGAAGCTCAAGCGTGAGGCCCTGAAGGCCAACCTTGTCAAGGCACAACAATAGTCTGAGCGGAACGTGGAACTGGTAAGAAGAAACCATGTCGTGGTGAAAAGCTTGAAGATTGAAAATTTTGGATTTACTGCCCTGAGCTCATGAGTTTGTAATTTGTAAAGATTTTATTTGTTATTAATAAAAGTTATTTTATTATTTCTTTGCATTACTCGTATTCTAATAAACTAAGTTCCAATGTTATTTAATGTAACTGGAACAATATATACTTGATATACAGTATATATTCGATATACGAGTGGATAATGTTCTAGTAATAACCTAAATGGTCTATAGTACATAACCTTATTATGGTAATACTATGGATGTGGCTCGCTTTGTAATAGTAATAGTTACAAACGATTTTATCCAGATTGTTCATGTAGAGACATGCAAGTGGGGGTATCTTATATAATGAGCTTGTACAAGATCGGACCACGAAATAATTAATCATTGGCTCTAACACTATTAGTCAATAGATTGTTATCTCATAGGATAACCAGGTAACTCGATCTTAATCCTGAGTGAGTTATGGACCCTTGCCTATAAATGATCGTCCTTTGATTTGTATGAGTGAAAGTGGCTCAGGTTCCCAACTCAATAATCCTACCATTTTGGGGACGAAACTGAGTGCGGAGCTGGAAACATAACTACGTAAGATGGAAGTCATTCATTCCCGACTTTAGGGAAGTTGATGAGTGTTTCCTTACATACTGACTCTAGGACTTGAACAAAGAGTCTCACACTCTCACTGACCCAAGAGGGACTTCTGGTTATTTGTCAGACCATAATCAGGTTGTTCATTAGAGAAGCAATAGTATTTAAAGAGCAAGATGTAACTCAGGGGTAAAACGGTAATTTGACCCAACCAGAGTTACGAGCACTTGTGAAGGATTGACTTGCTGTTAGTGGTCGTACATCCGTGGACACGAAAATATTCTACAGTGAGAAGAGTGTAGCTGCGGGTCTATAGTGGAGTGACCCGCAGTTAACGAATGTTGATTAACTCGGTTAATAAGTTTGACTGATTAATCTCGCATCATTAGGGCTTCTGATCTGTAAGTCCATTAGGTCCCATTGCTAGCTCATAACAGGTAAAACGAATATCAATAATTATAAAATAGTTCAAATTATATAAGGGAATGTATATAATGTATATTGATACATTATATAAATATATGTTAATTTTGGATAAAGATTCAAATTAATACTATGGATTTTGAGAATGAGGACTAATGTTATGGATGAGAAAGATCGCTATTTTCTACATTTTGATTCCCTTTCGGAATTCAAAAGAAGAAGATATCTGGATGATCTTTGAAGTTCTCCTAGATTCAAGTGAAGATATCCTATATTCAAAAGGATAAAATATCCTAATAGTCTTGAGATTTTCCCTAGATTTAGGAGAAGATATCCTATATTCAAAAGGATAACATATCCCGATAGTCTTAGGATTTTCCCTCTATAAATATAACATTAAGCTGAACCCTAACGGAACGCTACAAATCTCTCAACTCTCTTACTCTCTCAATCCCTTGCAATTGGATCCCACAATTCGAATTATTGACCGAGAGACTTAGCACGGAAGATCAAGTGGTGTTGTCTCATTGGGTTTACACGAAGAAGAGTCTACAAAGGTAAAATCCAACATTCTTCCATGTTTTATATTTTTATATGTTTTAAATTTCAAAAGAAATTCAAGAACATATTCTAGTGCTTCCGCTCTGGGATTCACATCCCTTCATAAAAGTTCGAGCTCTTACGCATAATGATATGCTAATCAAGGACGCCACAATCCTGAGGATCGAAAAAGGCAAAGACGACTTAGCTCAATAATCGAGTATTTCTAGAGGAGGCCTTCCGAGCTCATCCTGACTTCGATGACTTTGCAAAGGACTTCGACGATGCTGGCTTCAAGTTCTTGATGGATGGGCTCAAATACATTGCCCCTGACCTCGACCTCGAACCTATCAAGTTGAGGTATGTTGAAAAGCAGGCCTCAGGGCCAAACGACACGCTTAGCCCCTAAGACTAGGTACCTGAAAGACCTCGACTCGGAGTAAGACGATGAGAAGGAGGAAGTCGAGCTGACTCGAGGGAGTGACGCAATCTGCATTACTCAGGCCAAAGATGAGGCGGCACCTCCCTTAGATCATTTGGCTCCTTCATCTAAAGAGGCAGCACTCACGGACTTGTTGGAGGTCGACCTACTTTCTTTCCAAGAGGAACTCGACTCGCACCTCTGATGGCCCATCATCTTTTGTCTTTATTAGCCTTTTCCATTCGATGCGTTTCTATCATTGTTTTTTTTCATTTATTTCTTTTCTCTCCTTTTTATAAGTCTATTGGTCTGAGGCATATAGACCTCGGTCCTTAACTTTAATGAAACAAACGCCTCATTTTAGTAGATTCCAAGCATTTTATTGTTCTGGCTTTTGCTTCTTGCTTGTTTCATTCCGCAATTCTGTCTTAAAATAATTTGGAGTGAAATTAATCAATGCAAGTATTCACATCGCACATCGCACCTCAAAGCTTATGGCATGTGGCCCTCATTTCATTTTAGGTCACGTTCATTACAAAGGAAGACATAAAATCAAATCGATGGAACATTTTCTGTTATTATTCCTCGAATATTGACACAAGTCCAACAATTTTGAACTATTTTAAAATTCAAGGATAATACCGTTCAAGATGCTCTGTGTTTGATGGTTGTGGGAGCAGATTCCCTTATAGATTGGCCAACATGTACGTACCTGGGCACAGGATGCCTTTTACTTCAAAAGGACCTTCTCAGGTCGGATCTAGTATGCCGACATGTTGCTGGATCTTACGGAGGACATGGTGTTCGACCTAAAAATTTTGAGGCTAGTCTAGAGCATTGTAATATCGTGCCATTCTGTTATGGTATTCTGCTAGTCTTAATTGAGACATTTCCCCCTTCTCGTTCAGCAAGTCGAGATTGAGGAGCAGCTCTACGTCGTTCTTGAGCTAATCAATGTAATCAACCTTCTCTATTGGCATTTCGATTTCCACTAGTAGTACAGCCTTGGACCCAAGGGCCAAGGAGAATGAAGTTTCTCCTGTTGATTATTGTGGAGTAGTGCATTATGACTAGAGGACCTCGAGTAGCTCCTCGGCCCATCTCACTTTTCTAGCATTAAGCCTCAGTTTGAGGTCATGCTTGATGATCTTATTTATCGCCTCAACCTGTTCGTTAGCTTTTGGATGTGCTGGGGACGATCTGAGGTGATTGATGCCAAGCTTCAAGCAAAACTTCTTGAATTTGACGTTGTCAAACTGCTTGCCATTGTCAGTCACTATGGCATTCGGTATACCGAAGCGACATATAATATTGGTCAAAATGCGAGAGATTTGACCTCGGCCCACTTCGTGAAGTAGTCTACGACAACTACAACAAATTTGGTCTATCCTATGGGGAAGGGTCCGATCAGGGCGATCCCCCACTGAGCAAATGGCCAAGGGGTAGCTATGAGGGTCAGCAGCTCGGGCGGTTGGTGAATAAAGTTGGCGAATCGCTAGCAGTTTTTGCAGGTTTTGACAAATTTCTGTGTGATAACTCTCCAAAAGAGAGTTATTTGTGCAATAATTCATATAAATTAGCTAAGGATAGCATCACTAACACCCAATCTACACTGATTTTGTACAAAGAACGTTATAAATTCACTATCCTCCTTATTTTTTATGATGATGTTGAGAGTTATAAAGAATGACCTAATTTTGAATGTTTTGCTACAACATTGTTGATGTTGCAACATCGGAGTCAAAAAGGCAGAAAAAGACGGAGTTGACATTTACAACTTTTACCCGAGAAATTACTGCAGTAAAACAGAAAAATGCATGATATGCTGAGCTGGGGGCCACTTTATCATTTGTGTTGCCCTAAAATCAAGAGGGGTATAAAAGCTTGCAATTAGGGTTGCCTCTCCAACATTCCCCATCCTATCACTCCATTCTCACTTGAAGAAAGCTCCCAAGAAACCGTTGAAGAAGACAACAAAGAGAGAAGGGATGCTGCTATTCTTCATTTTCTTCTTCTTTTGTACTCTTAAGTACACGAGTTTTGTATTTTCTTCCTCTCTTTTCTTGTATGGTGTTGAGTAGATAAGTTTATTTGTAAGGGGGAGGATTTTGTGAACTTGTTCTTGGGCTATAAACCTTGCTTTGGCCTTTATGATGATATATATACTGAGTTGAAGTTGTTTTGAACGTTTTATTTTCAGTGTGCTTGGCCAACATATTGGTATATCTTCTTATTAACTCTTGGAAAATTGTAATAGGATGTGTTTGGCTTGAACTCGTGCTAGATCTACTTGAGTTTAGAGTGTGGGTGACTGGGCGTTTATGCTGAACGCACGCACTAAGCGTGGTAACAATTATATAGATGCAAGCGCACACCTGTCAGAGTAATATAAAATGGATGGAGTATCCAAGTATCGATCCTCAAGGACTTCTAAATAATTTCCAAACTCTGAAGTTTTAAAGAATAGTGAATGTTGAAATGAGTGATTCTTGTAAAATGGGAAGTGGTCACAAATAATGGTTTTGGATTTGGGATTTGGACTTATAATGATAAAACCTAGCCCGATTTACTTCAAGTTAGCCATCAAAGAATCAAGGACATGCTAAGGACAATATGCATTTTACTTTAGAAACCAACGACTACGCTTCTCACTTGACTTATGTCTAAGCAAGTTCAAAGTCCTAAGACATTCCCTAATATGTCTATTATGAGAGATATCTTAGTTTTAGGATGGAAATAGTCGCAACCTCGGGTTAAGGTCCTATGTCTAGGCTACTTAAGCGGAACCCTTATGTCTAAGGCGCTCCTCTCCTCGGTTTAACCACTCAACAATGCAAATAAGCAACCTTTTCAGTATTGACTTGTTAAGACTTACAGTGCCCTTCTCTAAATCCTAACTTTTTGGGGAAACATGTTGAGCAATGAATGGAAAGCAAAAACACTACTTCTTAGCAACCCTTTTTAGACATAAAAGGCTAACTATCCATAACCGGGCTAGAGACGGGAATTTAGAAAGACATATTGAAGAAAATACAGCAAGTAAAACGGTTGAATGTGGAATGCATGTGTGAAAAACAAAAGTTAACTAACGGAGAGTTTTTATCGGGATTGAGAGCTTCGCCCTTCTCTTTCAAGCAAGGGAGAGTGTCACGTGCTCTTTCCTCCAAAAACACAACTCTCTTAACTAAAATTAAAGTAAAGGCAAAGGGAAGATAAGCAAAGTGCTAGATTTTTATATAATTGAATAAGTAGAAAATAACTAAGTACAAATGGAAACAAAACAAAGCTCAATAAAAGAATGTAAAGTGCTCGGGATTTAAAAACCAAAAGCAACTAATGAAAGCAACTCAAAAGTACTTAGAAAGCAACAAAGAAATACTAAAAATGATCAAGAGAAGGAAGCAAGGCTTGATGAATTTGGTGGAGAAGTTGCTGGAATTTATAGCTGTGCAGAATTGGTTAGGTAGGTCCTAAAACGATGGTGAATCACCCATTTCCAACTCTTTTGACTGACCAAATCGTGCTCAAACTGATAGTGGAACACTTCTTCTACACGTATGCATCGGTTGGAACCACCAAAACGCATTGGAAGACGCGTTTCATTAAGGGCAAAGTTGGAAGAAAAACAGTTTTTCTGCAGGCTTCCCAGGCGCCTGGCGCCTCCCATGATGGTTTTTCCGTCTTTTTGCTTCTTTTGATTAATTTGCACTCCCAAATGGTCCTAAAATGTCATAAATACAATATAAGCCAACCACAAACCATAATATATGAATTTTGCATGAATTGGAACTCAAACGATCGAGAAAAATTCGAAACAAAACTGAAACATTGTAAAAACAGCATCTAAAACCTTCTTTTTACGCATGTAAACAAGCGTAATCACACCCCCAAACTTAACTTTTTGCTTGTCCTCAAGCAAAACTTAGCAACTTTAATCAGCTTTCTAACACATGGACAAGGAAAAGCAAAAGCAACCGAGATGTTCAATCATAAATTGTCTCAGGGAAAAGATGTCAAAGCCTACCATTCTATTGCCTT
This sequence comes from Momordica charantia, assembly GCF_013281855.1. Lineage (NCBI taxonomy): Eukaryota > Viridiplantae > Streptophyta > Magnoliopsida > Cucurbitales > Cucurbitaceae > Momordica > Momordica charantia. The sequence goes on along the minus strand of NW_028275159.1, from coordinate 19,858,971 downwards.
TGTAAACTTAGTCACTATAAACCAAGTTTGAAATGATAAAAACTTTTTCTTTCAAAATCTTTTTTCTCTTTCAAAAACAGAAAACGTTTTCAAATACCCCTAAGGAATCTGCACACTCCCTTTTTACACTAAGACTTTTACATCTGAAAGACCGGCTACTAGCCCCTGAGGTTTTCACACACTAACATCGGTTTCAACCACAGCTACTCGTAGAAAGACTCTGAACTAACAGCTAGGTCATAAAACGACGACAATGAGAAACATGAAGTCACTTATCACCATCTTTACTGCTATTTTCAAAGTCAACACCCAACCTAAAACTAAATGGGTGTCTACAGTAGGACTCGGGAATCATAAATACATTTTCTTTAACTCTCATTGTTTTTACCGCTCTTTTCTTTCTAACACAAGTCTTTTCCCCACTCTTATTTTCTCTCAACAAGACTCTTCTTACTCTTTTGCAACTTTTTTTTTTCTTTCTTTCTTTCGTTTTTTTTTTTTTTTTTTTTTTTTAGCTAAGTGCTTTTTCAACATTTTCTTTCTTTCCAACTGACTCTTTTTCAAAAGAAAATAGCATGATTTTTTAAATATAAATAACACCTTATCTTTCTGAAACAACGACTGACACAACGACTGTCCCCCCCAAACTTAAGAGAGACAGTGTCCTCACTGGGAAAAGACTTTTGCATCGGATGAAAAAGACTTAACAGTAAAAAGGACAAGGACTTCCTATATAGGGGCAAAGAAAAAGCTTAAAGTTTGTAAAGATCAAAAAGACATAAAAGAAAATGAGTTTATCACATAAACAAAGGAAATAGCTCAAAGCTTAGTCAGGCATAGAACAGAAAACTCAACAATCTCTTATAATCATCATCGACATGAAATCACATGCACAGCACAGATGCTTCAAAATAGGCATGTGAAAAGCTAAACTAAGGTTAAGTGAAGGCATACTTTAAGTGATCAGAAGATAAACGATACTAATTTATTCATGCTTCAACTGAGCTCGAAACATAATCAATACAAAAAAAACATGCGTAGTAATGCTAGAATATGCAAACTACGTCATTAACAAAAAGAAGAAAACACAAAAAATAGCAAAGAAGAAACCTCCCCTTCATGAAGTCGGAGGTTGTGGACTAGGATCAGTGTCAATGCTGGGAGATGGATGACCAAGGATAGCAGCTAGCGCTGGAGGCCATGAAGGTAAAACCGCAAAATCCAATGAAGCCCTTAAGTTGTAGATATGTTGCACGACTTCTCGAACCTGAGAGTTTTCGAAATGCTGGAAAAACAGGGCAGGCGCCAGGTGCCTGCATAATTCTTTTTTTTTTCAACGTTTTCTTTTTTTCTTTTTTTTTTTCAACGTTTTCACAAACATTCTCTTAATAAGAAAAACTTTATAATTAAACAGAAAGAAAATACAAGATACAAAGACTTCCTTCCTTTACTTTTGTTCTTTCAAAAACGGATAAGAAGGAAAAAACATTTTTCGCAAAAATTTATTGACCTGAAAGTTGAATAGAGGTTTTTCCTCTATCCACTGGTTCTCCAAAATACGGCTTAAGTCTCTGCCCATTTACTTTAAAAACATTTCCCTTAGAGTCAACTAGATCCACTGCCCCATATGGGTAGACTTTAAAAATTTGAAAGGGACCAGACCATCTAGACTTAAGTTTTCCTGGGAAAAGTTTCAACCTAGAGTTGAATAACAGAACCAGATCACCTTCTTGAAGATTGTTCGGCCGAAGACGCCTATCATGCCACTGTTTAGTTTTTTCCTTAAACAACTTAGCATTCTCATAAGAAAAGTGCCTGTGTTCTTCTAATTCCAACAATTGTAACTTCCTCGCTTCACCTGCAGCCAACAAATCAAAATTTAATTTCTTAGTAGCCCAAAATGCTTTATATTCTAGCTCAAGAGGCAAATGACATGCTTTTCCAAAAACTAGCCTATAGGGGGACATGCCGAGGGGAGTCTTAAATGCTGTCCTATATGCCCAAAGTGAATCATCAAGCTTAAAAGACCAATCCCTACGGTTAAGATTTACAGTTTTTTCTAAAATGTTTTTTATCTCCCTATTAGATATTTCGGCTAACCCATTCGACTGAGGATGATATGCTGTTGCAACCCTATGATGCACATTGTATTTAGTCAGCAACTTTTGCATAGACCTATTCACAAAATGAGCCCCCCCATCGCTTATCAAACAACGCGGGGTTCCATAACGCGTAAAAATGTGCTTTTGCAGAAAACGAATGACAACTTTGGAATCATTGGTAGCAGTTGCAATGGCTTCTATCCATTTCGAAACATAATCTACTGCTAACAATATATAAAGCTTACCATTAGAAGATGGAAATGGACCCATAAAATCTATACCCCACACATCAAATATTTCAATCTCCAGGATCGGGGTTTGAGGCATTTCGTGGCGTTTAGATATATTACCTGTCCGTTGGCATTTGTCACAAACCTGGGCAAACTTATGTGCATCTTTGAACAGAGTGGGCCAAAAGAACCCACTTTGCAAAACTTTGGCTGCGGTTTTGTGTCCTGCAAAATGTCCTCCATATGGAGACATATGACAAGCGTCTAATATCGCCTCGTGCTCTTCTTCTGCGACACACCTGCGTAAGATATTGTCAGGTCCTAGCTTATATAAAAAAGGCTCATCCCAACGATAACATCGAACTTCATTTAAAAATTTCTTTACCTGTTGCTTGTTGAACTCATAAGGAACTATTCGACTTACCAAATAATTTGCTATATCGGCATACCACGGAACTGAATCAACTCGCAAGAGTTGCTCGTCAATAAACTGTTCACGTATAACAGTTCCATCATCACAGAGCGGGGATTCCAATCTAGACAGGTGATCAGCAACTTGGTTTTCAGTACCCTTCCTGTCCCTAACTTCAATATCAAACTCTTGAAGTAACAAAATCCACCGTATCAAACGTGGTTTAGCATCTTTTTTAGCAAATAAATATTTTAAAGCAGAATGGTCAGTAAAAACAATGACTTTTGTGCCTATCAAGTAAGACCTAAACTTATCAAAGGCGAACACAACTGCTAACAGTTCCTTTTCAGTAGTAGTGTAATTGAGTTGTGCACCGGTCAGAGTCTTACTAGCATAATACACAGGATGCAAGATCTTGTTTTTACGTTGTCCTAACATAGCTCCTATTGCATAATCACTAGCATCACACATGAGCTCAAAAGGTAAATCCCAATTAGGTTCGATAATTATAGAAGCTGAACTTAGAGCAACTTTCAACATTTCAAATGATTTTAAACAGTCATCATAAAAAACAAATGGTCTATCATGTTCTAACAATTGACACAAGGGTTTAGAAATTTTAGCAAAGTCTTTTATAAAGCGGCGGTAAAATCCCCCATGCCCTAAAAAACTTCTAATCCCTTTGACATTTGTAGGAGGAGGTAGCTTTGAAATGATGTCTATCTTAGCGTGGTCTACCTCTATTCCTTGCTTGGAAATTTTGTGACCCAAAACAATACCCTCTTGTACCATGAAATGACACTTCTCCCAATTTAGGACTAGGTTTGTTTGTTCACATCTCTCCAATACTTTCTCCAAATTAACTAAACATGCGTCAAAAGAATTTCCAAAAACAGAAAAGTCATCCATAAAAACTTCTAAAATATTTTCTACCATGTCAGAGAAGATGGCCATCATACACCTCTGAAAAGTCGCGGGTGCATTGCATAGTCCAAAGGGCATTCGCCTAAAAGCGAACGTACCATACGGACACGTAAATGTTGTCTTCTCCTGGTCTTCTGGAGCAATAGTAATTTGATTATAACCCGAATATCCATCTAAAAAACAATAGAAATCCTTACCTGCCAGACGGTCGAGCATCTGGTCAATAAACGGGAGAGGAAAATGGTCTTTCTTTGTTACCTTGTTGAGTTTGCGATAATCAATGCAAACTCTCCACCCGCTCACAGTTCGGGTTGAGATGAGCTCATTCTCCTCGTTGGCCACCACGGTTATACCCCCTTTCTTTGGTACACACTGTACTGGGCTTACCCAGCTGCTGTCGGATATTGGGTATATAACACCGGCGTCAAGCCATTTAAGAATTTCTTTCCTTACAACCTCTTTCATCTTCGGGTTCAACCGCCTTTGACTCTCAATAGAGTTCTTAGCATCTTCTTCCAATAGAATTTTGTGCATGCAAAAGGCCGGGCTTATCCCTCGGATATCTGCTATCGTCCATCCAATGGCCTTTTTGTGCTTCTCCAAAATCTGCAATAAAGAATATTCATTAGTAGGTGATAAATTGGAAGCTATAATAACTGGTAAAGTGTCGTTATCCCCTAGATACGCATATTTCAAATGCGACGGCAATGGCTTCTGCTCCAACGTGGGTGGTTCCACTATGGACGGAAGTAACGACTTGCATTCTTCTTTTTGTATTTTTTCAATAGGATTAGCCATATCTTCTGGTCCTTCTGCTATCTTATCAAGCTCTTCTTCAATCTCTGTAACTAATAAGTCATAAAACTCATCAAACATAATAGGATTCAAGCTATTTATAGCAGAGCACTCTTCAAAGTCTCCTGGTAATTTCATGGCGTCTAGAACGTTAAATTTAACTTCTTCATTATTTACCCTCATTGTAATTTCTCCCTTCCTCACATTAAAAACTGTATCCCCAGTGGCTAGAAATGGTCTTCCCAAAATAATGGGAACGTCTAAGTCTGCCTCGCAATCTAGAATGATAAAGTCCGCAGGGAAAATGAATTTGTCCACCTGGACTAAAACATCTTCTATCTTTCCCTCAGGTCTTATGATAGATCTATCTGCTAATTGGAGGGTAACCGTAGTAGGTCTAGCTTCTCCTATGCCTAAAGATTTGAAAACTGATAATGGCATAAGATTAATGCTAGCGCCTAGATCACATAATGCCCTACCTAAGTTTTTTCCTCCTATGGAACATGGAATGGTAAAACTGCCAGGATCATTACATTTCATGGGTAGCGGGCTGCCTACAGCTTCACTACTACATTTTGTCATGGCTACCAGTTCATGCTCTCCTATTTTTTTCTTCCTAGAAACTATATCTTTCAAAAACTTAGCATAATTTGGCATCTGTTCTAGAGCATCTACTAATGGTATATTTATATGCAGTTGTTTTAAAATATCTAAAAATTTTCTAAACTGGGAATCATTATTTTTCTTAACTAATCTTTGTGGAAACGGGGGAGTAGGGGTAAAAGAAGGCTGTACCTGTGGAGGAACACTCGGGGTGTCCTCATTACCTTTTCTAATATTTTCTTTTTCTGGTGTTGTTGGATTTTCTGGTATCTTTACAATTGGTTCAGTGGACGAAATCTGTACATCTGTTGTTGGCATTGTTGGTCTATCATATGCCAGTCCACTCCTCAGGGTGACAACTTTGCACTGTTCTTTCCCTTCTCGTCTTGGTAATTCAGCTTTGCACTGTCTAAGGCGCTCCTCTCCTCGGTTTAACCACTCAACAATGCAAATAAGCAACCTTTTCAGTATTGACTTGTTAAGACTTACAGTGGCCTTCTCTAAATCCTAACTTTTTGGGAAAACATGTTGAGCAATGAATGGAAAGCAAAAACACTACTTCTTAGCAACCCTTTTTAGACATAAAAGGCTAACTATCCATAACCGGGCTAGAGACGGGAATTTAGAAAGACATATTGAAGAAAATACAGCAAGTAAAACGGTTGAATGTGGAATGCATGTGTGAAAAACAAACGTTAACTAACGGAGAGTTTTTATCGGGATTGAGAGCTTCGCCCTTCTCTTTCAAGCAAGGGAGAGTGTCACGTGCTCTTTTCCTCCAAAAACACAACTCTCTTAACTAAAAATAAAGTAAAGGCAAAGGGAAGATAAGCAAAGTGCTAGATTTTTATATATTTGAATAAGTAGAAAATAACTAAGTACAAATGGAGACAAAACAAAGCTCAATAAAAGAATGTAAAGTGCTCGGGATTTAAAAACCAAAAGTAACTAATGAAAGCAACTCAAAAGTAATTAGAAAGCAACAAAGAAACACTAAAAATGATCAAGAGAAGGAAGCAAGGCTTGATGATTTTGGTGGAGAAGTTGCTGGAATTTATAGCTGTGCAGAATTGGTTAGGTAGGTCCTAAAACGATGGTGAATCACCCATTTCCAACTCTTTTGACTGACCAAATCGTGCTCAAACTGATAGTGGAACACTTCTTCTACACGTATGCATCGGTTGGAACCACCAAAACGCATTGGAAGACGCGTTTCATTAAGGGCAAAGTTGGAAGAAAAACAGTTTTTCTGCAGGCTTCCCAGGCGCCTGGCGCCTCCCATGATGGTTTTTCCGTCTTTTTGCTTCTTTTGATTAATTTGCACTCCCAAATGGTCCTAAAATGTCATAAATACAATATAAGCCAACCACAAACCATAATATATGAATTTTGCATGAATTGGAACTCAAACGATCGAGAAAAATCTGAAACAAAGCTGAAACATTGTAAAAACAGCATCTAAAACCTTCTTTTTACGCATGTAAACAAGCGTAATCAGTGGGTACTTAGGAATAAGGCTCACCTAGCAAGGTTATAAACTGAGTATATATGCTGTCAAGTTTGTCTAAAAACATGAATAGCAGAAAATCTGGAAATCTGGGAAGATTTCGTGTCTGTTTGGCCAGTATATCAACATCGTTAATGCTACAACATCGATAGAGTAGCCCAGAAAAAGTCACAGAAACTCTTCCCCTTTAAATATCAGTAATTAACCTCTTGTTTGCATATTTTTCTTTAATCGATATGGTTTTGCTTTGTTCTGACTTGTTTTTACTTAGTAAATCATATATGCACTATTTTGTTTGAGTTTCTTTAGTTTTTCTTTTTCAAAACATATTTTGTTAATTTCTTTATTTTCTTAAGTAATTGTTGAAGTGTTTAGTTATCAATCCCTGTGGAGACGATCTTTTTATCACTTGCTACAACGGTTGTGTACACTTACACAAAGAGTCATAAACCGTAACCAACAAGTTTTTGGCGCCATTGTCAGGGATTGATTCAACTTTACACTTTATATTTTTGCTTAAGAAAATATGTTCTGGAAAGATTTCTTTTAACTACTGTTTGTGGATCTTGAAGGTTAATGCATGATCTACAAGGGTTGGAATATCTGATCGACAACGAAATATAACGTACTTTTCATCGAAGGAAGAGAGCACAACGTAGACAACAAGTAGAGGTTGGCCCCGTGGATCAACTACTGAGAATCCCTTACCACTGGTCATATCCCAGAGCCTGAAGTGACGGAACTGGTCAAGGAGCTGATAATGATGATTTAATGGCTTCACTGAAGGCACAAATTACCATCCTGACTAATATGGTCAAGAACATGAACAATGCTATAGCCTCGTCAACTAGCCATGGAATCAACAATGTACTAGCCATCTCCTGTTCTTATTGGGGAGGGAACTAAGGACAGTAGTATGCCTCTCAATTTCAACAAAAGGAGATTCACCACCCTAGTCTCATAATGTCTAATCAAAAGTAGGAAGTGAAGCCAACAACAAGTTCCTCCAATTCTGTGGAGAATCTAATGATAGAATACATGGCAAAGAATAATGCAACACTCCAAAGCCAAACAACTTCTTTAAGAAATTTGGAAATACAATTGGGACAAATGGCAAATAAGTTGAAAAATAGGCCCCTTGGTACTTTGCCTAGTGACACCGAATATCCCAAGAGAGAGGGGAAGGAACAGTGTAAAGCTATAACTATAAGGTGTGGCCTCAACTGCGAGCAGACTGTCATGTAAAGGAAACTGCAGAAAATGTGCTGTTGATGATAACAGAGTGAACGATGCTGGAGCATCGCATGAGTAGATTTCAGAATCAGAAATTCCCACAGGGACCGAAACTCAGCATGAACCTGAAATTAGCAGAGGAAAAAGAGCAGCAGAAGCAAAATCAGTAGAGGAAGCAGAACCAAGAGGAGCACCAGTCCAGAAAAGTGTGCAAACACCAGAGAAATATAGTCCACCTCCTGCTTATCTTCAAAAGCTTCAAATAAAAAACCAAGATGATCAACTCAAGTATTTTTTGGACTTGTTGAAGCAACTCCACATCAATATACCCTTAGTTAAGGCTATTGAGCAGATGTCTAACTATGCAAAAATTTTGAAAGATTTCTTGACTAAGAAAAGGAGGTTTGGAGAGTTTCAAATGATAACTTCAACGAAGGAGTGCAGTGCAATTTTAACAGACAAGCTGCCACAGAAAATCTGGGATCCAGGGAGTTTCACTATTCCAATCTCTATTGGTGGAAAGAATGTGAGCCATGCTATATGCGATTTGGGTGTAAGCATAAACCTTGTGCCATTATCAGTATATCAAAGGTTGGGTATTGGTGAAGCAAGACCTACCATGGTGATACTAGAGCTAGTTAACTGATAACTCTCCAAAAGAGAGTTATTCTGGTGATCATTTGGGTGAAAATGTGCATTAAAATGTCAAAGTGTGTCGGTTTTAGATCATAACTAGCATGAATAGTGTTTAATTGCAAATTCTTAGCTAAATATCCTTAGTCTTGAGAACTTTGGCCAAAAACAGCATAAACTCTCGTATTTGTGGTTCATTTGCACAGGTTTTTAAAGAAGAGCTAAGAAGAGAAGGAAGTGCTGAACCAGAGAGGAAAAGTCAAAGCATTTTCTAGTCAGAGCATATAAAAGCTGGAGCATAGCGATGCCAGAGCATGAGTATTCGTACAGTTAATTCAAAAACATGAGATTCACTTATGTCCATACAATCCTCAATCGGGTGCCCAAAAAACAGGACCCGATATTTAAAGGTAATGTTGCCCTAGTCGACAGACACGCAGATCCCAAGGAAGACAATAATTGAGAGATGAAAAGTCCAAGGAACGGAATATACCCATTTTCGGGAGGAGAGCTGACGCCAGAAAGGGGAAGTTCGCCTACTGGAACGAGCTAACTGCTTCTTCTTCTCTGTTATTTAGCCTTTTTTCTACTATGGGTTGTATTTCTTCTTCTTCCATTTTGTTATCTTCATCCATTATGAGCTAAATCCCACTTTAGGGGAGGTTCACATGCTGTAACTGACTTGAGACCAAACCTCTAGCTGCTATATTTATTTTTAAGTAAATATGTATTCATTTCTTCAATCTTCGTGTTATTGTTGGCCGCTGTTTCGTGTATGCTAGCTTGTATATTGATCCGGAAGGGCTTGTAGGTGCTGATTTGTTTTGCTTGTGGTTAGCGCTTTTCTATAGCTATAGGGATACTTAGGAATGGGGTTCCCTAATCATGCTTATAGTTTGAGTTTATTGCTTGGGTAACTAGCAGAAACGAGTTGAACTGGGCACTAATAAATGTTAGCTACGCTAGAGGGTAGGTTGATAACTTGTGAAAGCATGCTGAATCTCCCTCACTTTTTCCATATCTGTTAATCCCCCGTTATCGCTTTCTGTGCTGCTACTTTCTTGTGTTGATAGCTTTGAAACTTTTGTCTCTTGCAAAGTTTTGTCATCCTGTTATTACTTTATTTTAATTCTCCTAGATAATATACATACCCAAACTCTGCACAATTTTATTCCTTGGTATCTGATTGTATCGTTAAAATATCAACCAAAAATCCCTGTGGATACGACCTCGTTACGTACTACAACCGACGAATCGTGTATACTTGCACTTGTTGTCGACACAGTTGTGTGGATGCAACAAGTTTTTTGCACCATTGCCGGGGATTTTTGCGATTTTATTTTAACGCTGATATTTGTAGATACGGTGCTGAAGTGATTTTTTTCTTGTTTTCACATTTGTATTTTGCTGTTGGTTTTGCGAGGTGCATGAACGACTACGAAGGATTAGAATATATTATTGATCACGAAATAGAACGTACCTTCCGTAGAAATATACGAGAGTACAGACGACAACAAAGGGCAGCCAACATGGACAGACTGAACCAACCATTCAGCCTAATGCGACTATAAGACCGAATGTGAGGATATGGGAAATAGTAGATGGGGTTCCTGTCGTTGCTCATCCTATATGTAGCAGTGCCCTCTCGCAACGCTGTACTCTTAGCAGATGATATCGACAGGGAAATTAAAGTATATGCGGCTCCGACATTCTACAACTTCAACCCAGTTATCACGGTGCCAGAAATTGAAGCTTCTAAATTTGAGCTGAAACCAGTGATGTTTTAGATGCTCCAGACAATGGGTCAATTTCATGGACATGCTATAGAGGACCCACATCAGCATCTGAAATTCTTTATAAGAGTTTGCAATTCATTCAAGGATGAAGGATTGAGCAAAGAAGTGCTGAGGCTTAAGCTATTTCCGTATTCACTTAGAGATGAAGCCAAAACATGGTTGGAGCCCTTCCTTCAGAATCTATTACAAGTTGGGATGACTTGGCTGAAGTTTTTGATGAAGTATTTCCCACCCAGCAAAAACGCTAAGTATCGTAGTGAGATCAACAATTTTCAACAATTTGCTGGGGAATCAGTCAGTGAATCCTGGGAGCATTTCAAGTGATTATTGTAGAGGTGTCCTCACCATGGGATTCCAAGATGCATACAGATAGAGACATATTACAAAGGTCTGGATGATGCCACACGCTTAGTGATTGATGCGTATGCAAATGGGGCTTTGCTAGCAAAACCCTATGCTGAAGCATTCAATATTTTGGAAAGAATATCATCAAATAATCACTCATGGTCTGATCCCAGAGCTGTTCAAGGAAAATCAAGCAAGGGGCTAGTTGAGTCTGAATCATATACCACATTAAATTCAAAGATTGAGAATCTGACAGACTTGGTAATGAGGAGTATGGCGTAGCAAAGTTCAGTTGGAGCATCAGCAGGTACGGCTAATGTCAATCAAATTCACGAGATTTCATGTTCTTTTTGCGGGGAGATCACCATTACAACAACTGCCCTGGAAACCGGAGTCAGTTTATTATTTGGGGAACCCGCAGAATAATAGACATAATCCGTATTCGAACACGTACAATCCTGGCTGGAGGAATCACCCCAATTTTAGTTGGAGTGGTAATCAAGGAGGACACAATGTGGGAACATCCAATGCTCCAGCATTTCAGCAGAAGGTAAGTTATCCTCCTGGTTTTGTGAATCAAGGACAGATTGTAGTACATAAATAATCAGAAGGATCATTTGCATCATTGGAAAAGCTGATGAAGCAATACATGGCCAATAATGACGCCACTGTGCAAAACCAGGCTGCATCACTAAGGAACCTAGAGTTGCAAATAGGCCAGTTAGCTACGGATTTGAAGAGCAGACCGGTTGGAGCATTGCCTAGCGACACAGAAGTGCCAAAAAGAGACGGTAAGGAATAATGCAAGGCCCTCACTTTGCGAAGTGGGAAAGCATTACCTCTGGCACACCCGAACGCTCCAGCATTGATCAAGGAACCTGCTCAAGTTGACCAAGGAGAACCTCAGTCAGAACAGGACAGTGAGCCAGCAGAAGTAGTCGTACCTGAGACAGGGTCAGACACATCTAAGCAATCCGTTAAACCAGTAATTGCTAGAGCACCTGAGACAGGGTCTTCAAAGAACAGAATACTCGAGAAAAGAAAGCAGGCAGAGCATGAAAATGCTCTAGCAGAGTACAGGCCAACGCCACCATATCTTAAACGGTTGCAGAAAAAAGAGCAGAATGTTCAATTTAAGAAGTTCTTAGATGTCTTAAAGCAACTGAACGTGAACATACCGTTGGTGGATGCTCTAGAGCAAATGCCTAATTATGCGAGGTTCCTGAAAGAGATACTCACAAAGAAGAGAATGCTGGGAGAGTATGAGACGGTAGCAATGATTAAGGCTTGCAGCACCATACTCACGAGTAAATTCCTGCAAAGATGAAAGATCCTGGAAGTTTCACCATACCAGTTTCAATTGGAGAACAAAAAATAAGGCTTGCTTTATGTTATCTAGGCGCCAGCATCAATCTTATGCCATTATCAAGTTACAACAAGTTGGGCATTGGGGAAGCAAGGCCCACAACAGTGACCTTATAGTTGGTGGATCGATCCTTTACGCATCCAAAGGAAAAATTGAAGACATTTTGGTACAAGTAGATAAATTTGGTATTTGTCCACAAAGGAGAGTTGACAATGCGTGTGCAGGATCAATAAGTGAAATTCTCGTTGCATGACTCTATGAAATTTCCTACTGAATCAGAAAAGTGCTCAGATATTGGATGAAGCAATAATGGAAGAGTTGGAAACAGAAGCCATGCTGGAACATCTAGAAGCAGTTGACGCTGAAAGTACTGCCGACGCATCTAAAGAGGAAATAGAAGATACCCAGTCTGACTGCATGAATGCCAATGCAGGCTTTGTGAAAAGAATGTATGAGTCCTTAGACCTCACAAACCCGAAGCTTAGATTACAGAAGCCATCTATTGAAGAGCCGTCATTGCTAGAGCTTAAAGCATTGTCGCAACATCTAAAATATGCTTACCTGGGTTCATCAGAGACATTGCCAATTATCACAGAAGCGGACTTGCCTTTGGAAAAGGAACAGATGCTGTTGAATGTACTTAAGGCAGATTAGAGAGCAATTGGATGGACTATTGCTGATATCAAGCGGATAAGCCCCAGCTTTTGTATGCATAAGATGCAAATATCACACATGGGCACACGAGCAAACAACTATATCATATCAGCACACAACAACCATTCCCTCCAGTAAGAAACTACTTACACACAACCGCGCCCTTATGTTTTGCGTCGACCTCACACCTAAGCTCTACAACAGAAAAATACAGCAAGTTACGTACACTATTTAGCCTTTGAAATCAATTCTAAAAAGGTTCAAATGACTCATACTGTAACGCCCCAGGAATTTCACCATTTCCAAACAAGGACCATTACTAAGACTACCTAAAATTTTCACATAAACAAGAGAATTATCTTCACCACAATACTAAGCAATAAAGCTACCACGCTTCTCCTGCGCTACTTTGATTTTCAACACTCACGAGAGCTTAAACAATTAAAACAGCAACACTAAAGTTTTAAGAGAAACTCACATCCTATACAGATAAACCATTTAATACCGACTTCACATTAACCAAACCCTTCAAGGAAACCTCTACTAACTATAAACCATCCACTAAATGAATATTAACATCTCAAATGGCAATGAAGCAAAAACTAATTCATGTACGATCAACTTAAACAAATGTATTCATAAATATCCTAAGTAGATTACAATCCCGTAGTTGAAGAGGCTAACAAAATTAATGCTCTAAAAGAATAATGAATCGGCAACCTTACAACATTCTTTAGACAATAAAACTAAACAAAACCAACCACTACCAACTCAACTACACGATTAAATGACCACAACTATCCTAACTAAAAGAAATTAATTGCACGCAGCATAGCTAATGGTCTTTTCGATCAAGTCTCCTCTTCGCCATCACCATCCCAAGAGCTAGCTCGATACCGCAAACTGGAGGGGAAAAAGAGGGATGAGTACAACCACAGTACTCAGTAAGCAGCCCTTATCTGAAGGGTCACACACAAACAACATACTTATCAAGGAACAACGTGTCATGCTTATTAAAGAATCAACACACACACATCATGCCCAACCAAATCATGAAACATTCATAGTCATGCTTTTCATCACATCAGACATTCAAACATAAACACATTCCATAAAGTTTAGTGACAACCACAACCAGGGAACACGTTAACAACCAATCTCTAGTCTCCCTAACATCTCAAGTACCTCTACGCTTATCACGGCTATCCTAACCTTCCACAGTTAACTCCTTCGAGTAGAGTCGGCCCCTGACCATTTATACCCAGAGCCCCGACACTACTGCATCGGCCCTCGACCATTTTTACCCGAGGCCCTGATGACTTCACCATCTATTGGCCCTTGACCATTTTTACCTAAGGCCCCAATAGTTTTCCTTCCAAAAGACTCATCGCATCGACCCTCGACCATTTATACCCGAGGCCTCGATGTCTTTAGAATCTATTGTCCCTTGACCATTTTTACCCAAGGCCCCAATAGTTTCCTTTCGAAAGACTCCTTTCATCGACCCTCGACCATTGATACCCGAGGCCTCGACGCTCATCTTTATCCAATATTGGCGTATCGACCCTCGACCATTTATACCCGAGACCTCGATACCCAATTAGTGACGTATCAACCCCCGACCATTTATACCCGAGGCCCTGACACTCACCCATTCTTCTTCCATAACTTCCAAAACTCCACATATCATTTCTAGCCTCCAACCAAGATTCTAGTACCAGCTCCCTAATAAAACTAATCACCACAACGTCCATCCACAACACATCATCTAGTATGATTTCAATGCATCACGGATCTCGATAACGCATAATTCGACAACAACCAACCTGCTCACAACATAGAGAACACAAAAGCTTCAACAAATAACCTTATGACATGCTTCACATAACATACTTTTCACAACATAACAAATCTTAATCACTTCCAACCATACAATATCAACAAATTCCTAAAGTTGCAGACAACAATCATGGATACAAGTCATATACATATCCAATAAATAAACACAGCAAGCTACAATAACAGTATCGACCTCACAACCATGTCCAACAATTAAAATAGTAAGAGAAACACTGATTGGACAGCAAGTCAGTGTAGGTAGGTAGAGTTGTGCGACCGGTCAACTTTCGAGGACGAAAGTTTTGTTAAGATGGGTAGTCTATAACGCCCCGCATTCTTTGACTCGTTTATTTTATGATTTAAAAATTGTACCTTTGGATTTCTTCTTTTTTTTTGTTAAGTGAAATTATTGGAACTTCTTATTTTGGAGTTTTAATTTTGGATAATTTCGAATCAAGTTCATTTTCGTTTGATTTAGATAATTAAGTTCTAAAATTTTGAAAAGAGATTTTAATTAAAACTTAATTAAACTTTTGGAAATTTAATTTTTCCTCTTGGATTTCATTTTGGGTTGTTGTGAGTTTATTTTAATTACTGGAGTGTTTTCTTTAGGATTTTCGCTTCGGGCCTTAGATTTATTCGTTTTACTTTTGTTTTAGTTGAAGATCGTTGAGTTTATATTGTTTGAAAGTAGAATTTTAGTTTCTTCAAAACCGTGGGCCTTCTATTAATTTGGGAATTGGACTTTTTAGTTTAAAAACAAAGAAAATCAAAAGGAAAACAAGTCAAACCCTAGCCATCTATTTCTCCACCTTTTCCCTTTCTTGTTACAGCCGCCAGCCCCCCCCCCCCCTCGATTTCTGCCGCCGGCCACCATAGCTCCAGCGACCGAGCCACACGAACGACGCCCCAGTTTCCAGTGGTGTTTCTCAATGCGAGCAGCGGCGGCGAGTCATTCCAGCAGCAACCCGACGGTGGTACGACCGCAGAACCAGCAACGTCTTCTTGAAAATCTGGCTTGCAGCAACTATTTTTCTGCAATGGCGACTCCGACGTCACTTGCACCAGACCCGACGAACTGGCGCGACGGCGAAGTCCACGAACACCCACGTCGGCATGATTCTGCTACAGGCTCACCGTGGCATTCCGGCGACGACACCCGACGTCCTGACGACCCATCCAGCGGCGGCGGGTGACGACGACGATTGCCTAGATCCGACACCTTCGGGCAGAAGGAAAAAAATAGGTTTTCTCTATTTTGTTATATATATATATATATATATAATATATAATATATATATTTTATTCTTTCCTTTTGTTTTGTTGTAAAACAAATTTTCCCTCAATGAAAGCCCAATCATCCAAGCCCAAAGAAGAAGGAGTCCATTCCCTTAAAACAAGACCCAACATACAAAGTTCGGTAAATATTAATTTAATTGGATTTTTAGAGCCCGATAAATATTGATAAATTTAATTAACAATCAATTTAATATTAAATAAAAAATCTCCTGTTTCGAGACCAACTAACCTGAGGGACTCGGGGCGTTACAGACTTCCCTCCTTCAAAAACTTTCGTCCCTGAAAGTTGACTGTTCTAACAGTTCAGGGTACCTCGCCTTGATATCGTCCTCCCGCTCCCAAGTAGCTTCTTCCACTTGGTGGTTTCTCCATAAAACCTTAACCAAGCGAATCGTCCGGTTCCTCAACAACTTGGTTTCTCTTGCCAAAACTTTGACGGGTACCTCTTCGTAGCACAAGGACTCATCCAGTTTCAATGGTTCGGGGTCCAAGACGTGCGAAGGGTCATGAATATACTTCCTCAACATAGACACGTGAAACACATTGTGAACCGTTGCCAACGATGGTGGCAAGGCCAATCTATACGCGACTGAGCCGATCCGTTCCAAAATTTCAAAAGGCCCAATGAACCTTGCGCTGAGCTTGCCCTTTTTCCCAAATTGTAAAATCCCCTTTACGGGTGCCACACGAAGAAACACCCGTTCATCTACCACAAACTCGAGCTCCCTACGCCTGACGTCGGCATAACTCTTTTGACAGCTCTGTGCGACTTGCATCCTTCCCCTGATCTTTTGAATGGCGCTGTTAGTCGCCTGCACAAAATCCGGTCCCAAGAGAACTCTTTCTCCAACTTCGTCCCAATTAACCGGAGACCGACACTCCTTCCCATACAGTGTCTCGTATGGGGCCATCCCAATTGTGGCCTGAAAACTGTTATTATAAGCGAACTCTATTAGGTAGAGGTACTTGTCCCAACTACCACCAAAGTCTAACATGCAAGCTCTGAGCATGTCCTCCAAAACCTGGTTCACACGCTCCGTCTGACCATCGGTTTGGGGGTGAAACGCCGTGCTAAAGTCCAACTTAGTGCCCAGGGACTTGTGTAGACTCAGCCAAAAAGTCGTGGTGAAACGCGGGTCTCGATCGGACACTATGGATATCGGTATACCATGTAGCCTGACAATTTCCTGTAAATACAATTCTGCCCATTTTTCTACTGTATACGTGGCCTTGCCGGGAATAAAGTGAGCAGACTTCATTAAACGATCTACAACTACCCAAATCACAGTGAATCCTTTAACCGTCCTTGGTAGTCCTGTAATGAAGTCCATAGCCACATCGTCCCACTTCCAGACTGGTATGCTCAAAGGTTGCAGCAATCCAGCAGGTCTCTGTCTTGAAGCCTTTACCTGTTGGCAAGTCAAACACTTGCTAACAAACTGAGCTATTTCCCTCTTCATGTTATGCCACCAGTAATGTTTCTTGAGGTCTTGGTACATTTTGGTACTTCCTGGATGGATCGAGTAGGGAGTATTGTGTCCCTCTCCCAATAAGTCCTTCCTCAAAGAATAATCTTTTGGCACACACAACCTTCCGCGAAAAGGCAAAGCTGCCTCACCCGAGAGCGTGAAATCCCCATGGCCCACCATACTAAAGCCTTTGGCCAAGCTAGGGTCCTCCTTTTGGGCAACAATGATCCTCTGCCTCAGACTGGGTTCCATCGAGAGTCGAGCCAACAGCGCGGAGACATCATCCACCGTCAATTCTACCTCCAAGCGTTCCAACTCATTATGCATTGGACTGCAGATCGCAACCAGAGATGCCACACTTGCCGCCCTTCTACTAAGAGTATCAGCCACCACGTTTGCTTTACCCGGATGGTAACTAATCTCACAATCATAGTCCTTCACCAACTCTAACCACCGCCTCTGTCTCAAGTTAAGCTCCTTCTGAGTGAAAAGGTACTTCAAACTCTGATGATCCGTGAAGACCTGAATTCTCTCTCTGTAAAGGTAGTGCCTCTATAACTTTAAGGCGAAGACCACTGCTGCTAATTCTAAATCATGAGTGGGATAGTTAAGCTCATGCGCCTTCAGTTGCCGAGAAGCATAAGCTATAACTTTCCCATGTTGCATCAGCACACATCCCAAGCCCTTTCGTGAGGCGTCGTTGTAAACCACCAAACCTTCCGTCCCGTCGGGGACAGTTAACACCTGAGCAGACACCAAACGCTTCTTCAGTTCTTGGAAAGTCTTCTCACACTCGCTGCTCTAAGTGAAGGTGGCATGCTTACGAGTCAACTGTGTCAACGGTGCCGCTATCTGAGAGAAATTCTGGATGAACTTTCTGTAATAACCAGCCAAGCTGAGGAAACTACGAATCTCTGTAACGGAACTAGGTCTTGGCCAATTGCTAACAGCCTCCACTTTGGCGGGGTCTACTGCAATACCCTCCCTGGTGACTATGTGTCCGAGGAAAGCCACTTTGTCCAACCAGAACTCACACTTCGAAAACTTTGCATACAACTTATTTCCTCGTAATGTAGTCAAAACCTGTCTGAGATGTTCCTCGTGACACTGCTCAGTCTTGGAGTATATCAGGATGTCATCGATGAACACAATGACAAAAGAATCTAAATACTTCTTAAAGACCTGATTCATTAGATCCATAAAGGCTGTCGGAGCATTTGTGAGTCCAAAAGACATCACAACAAACTCATAGTGCCCATACCTTGTTCTGAACGCTGTCTTCGAGATGTCGGCCTCCTTTAGCCTTAACTGGTGGTACCCCGAACGCAAGTCTATCTTCGAGAACACCTTCGCCCCCTGAAGCTGATCAAAAAGGTCATCAATGCGTGGTAGGGGATACTTATTCTTAACCATAACTTTGTTTAGTTCCTTGTAATCTATACAAAGTCGCATAGAACCGTCTTTCTTCGTAACAAAGAGTGACTGACGTTTATGCTGAACGCACGCACTAAGCGTGGTAACAATTATATAGATGCAAGCACACTAATTACGCTTGTTTACATGCGTAAAAAGAAGGTTTTAGATGCTGTTTTTACTATGTTTCAGCTTTGTTTCGGATTTTTCTCGATCGTTTGAGTTCCAATTCATGCAAAATTCATATACTATGGTTTGTCGATGGCTTATGTTGTATTTATGACATTTTAGGACCATTTGGGAGTGCAAATTAATCAAAAGAAGCAAAAAGACGAAAAAGCTACATGGGAGGCGCCAGGCGCCTGGGAAGCCTGCAGAAAACTGGTTTTCTTCCAACTTTGCCCTTAATGAAACGCGTCTTCCAATGCGTTTTGGTGGTTCCAACCGATGCATACGTGTAGAAGAAGTGTTCCACTATCAGTTTGAGCACGATTTGGTCAGTCAAAGGAGTTGGAAATGGGTGATTCACCATCGTTTTAGGACCTACCTAACCAATTCTGCACAGCTATAAATTCCAGCAACTTCTCCACCAAATTCATCAAGCCTTGCTTCCTTCTCTTGATCATTTTTAGTGTTTCTTTGTTGCTTTCTAAGTACTTTTGAGTTGCTTTCATTAGTTGCTTTTGGTTTTTAAATCCCGAGTACTTTACATTCTTTTATTGAGCTTTGTTTTGTTTCCATTTGTACTTAGTTATTTTCTACTTATTCAAATATATAAAAATCTAGCACTTTGCTTATCTTCTCTTTGCCTTTACTTTATTTTTAGTTAAGAGAGTTGTGTTTTTGGAGGAAAGAGCACGTGACACTCCCCCTTGCTTGAAAGAGAAGGGCGAAGCTCTCAATCCCGATAAAAACTCTCCGTTAGTTAACGTTTGTTTTTCACACATGCATTCCACATTCAACCGTTTTACTTGCTGTATTTTCTTCAATATGTCTTTCTAAATTCCCGTCTCTAGCCCGGTTATGGATAGTTAGCCTTTTATGTCTAAAAAGGGTTGCTAAGAAGTAGTGTTTTTGCTTTCCATTCATTGCTCAACATGTTTTCCCAAAAAGTTAGGATTTAGAGAAGGCCACTGTAAGTCTTAACAAGTCAATACTGAAAAGGTTGCTTATTTGCATTGTTGAGTGGTTAAACCGAGGAGAGGAGCGCCTTAGACATAAGGGTTCCGCTTAAGTAGCCTAGACATAGGACCTTAACCCGAGGTTGCGACTATTTCCATCCTAAAACTAAGATATCTCTCGTAATAGACATATTAGGGAATGTCTTAGGACTTTGAACTTGCTTAGACATAAGTCAAGTGAAAAGCGTAGTCGTTGGTTCCTAAAGTGAAATGCATATCGTCCTTAGCATATCCTTGATTCTTTGTTGGCTAACTTGAAGTAATTCGGGCTAGGTTTTATTATTATAAGTCCAAATCCCAAATCCAACCCATTATTTGTGACCACTTCCCATTTTACAAGAATCACTCATTTCAACATTCACTATTCTTTAAAACTTCAGAGTTTGGAAATTGTTTAGAAGTCCTTGAGGATCGATACTTGGATACTCCGTCCATTTTATATTACTCTGACAGGTGTGCGCTTGCATCTATATAATTGTTACCACGCTTAGTGCGTGCGTTCAGCATAAACACCCAGTCAAGTTTTTGGCGCCGTTGCCGGGGACTTTAGTTTTAAAATTATTTTCAAATTCTTTTAGTTTTTATTTTTGTGAATTGTTGTTGGGTGTAATTTCCATCCACCGTTTTTGTTCTATATTTTTGGTCGTTTATCTCACAATGGTAAGTTAAAGTGCATGAGCACAAGATCTTTTCTTCTACCCCTTGACCCTGAGATTGAGCGGACCCTTCGAAAAACTCGAAAGGAGCAAAGACTTCGAAAACAACTAGAAAAGCAAAAAGAGAGAGAAGGTGAAATCAGTCCTGAAAGTGAGGTAGAGAGTACAAGCACATCAATGGCAGATATTCCACCTCGTGATCCGGTTGATCCACCTGCTGTTAACGGTAATATGAGGGATCATGCAAGAAATGATGAATTCAACCATATCCAGATGGCGGACAACAGAGACGTGGCAATGCGAGAATATGCCGCCACGGCTTTTCAGAACTTTGATTCAGGGATAGTCAACCCTATTCCAGCCCACGCAAACTTTGAGCTTAAACCAATGATGTTCCAAATGTTGCAGACAATTGGACATTTTGGAGGGCAGGAACATGAGGATCCACATGATCATCTGAAATCATTCATTCAAATTGCAAATGCATTTCGATTACCTGGTATAACAGACGATGCTCTGAGGCTAACACTTTTTCCATTTTCTTTGAAGGACCAAGCTAGAGCATGGCTCAATGCATTTCCACCGGGATCCATCACCACATGGGGGTCGTTAGTGGAGAAGTTCTTAACAAAATTCTTCCCACCTACTCGCCACGCTGATATCAGAGAGGAGATCATCTCCTTTAGACAGTATGATCGTGAACCTGTTCACGAGGCGTGGGAGAGATTTAAAGAACTAATCAGGAAATGTCCGAACCATGGCTTGCCGGCATGCATCCAGATAGAACATTTCTTTAGAGGTTTAGATCATCCTACTAAGATGATGCTAAACAATGCTGCCAACGGAGCCTTTACAAAGAAGACATTCAACGAGATAGTTGACATCCTAAATGACTTAGCTTCACATAACGAACTATGGTGTTCGCAAAGATCTAGGGCAGCACCAAAGAAGCAAGATCCAGCTGAAGTTTTGGCTCTGGACATTGCGACCTCGATGCAAAAAGAGATGGTTACAATGAACCAGAGGCTGAAAGAGATGGCATTGGGAATAAAAAATCCAGGCACCACGCTGGAGAAGATGGCTGGCCTTCAATGCCGACACCACCCTCAGGACCCCGGCCTTGACTCCTTTAAAGGTAAAGTTTTGTCCGGAGGGCAAGCGAAAGCTAACTTCCTTCTTCGAGCAATCGATATTAGCCCGGTTAGCAGCTAACCAATCCATGCCTAGTATCACACCGGAATTCTGCATATCCAGTTGAATTAACTTCACCTCCACGGTCTGACCATCGAAAGAGAGCTGGTCTCCTTTCACCACTTGACTAGTGACCAACACAGATCCTGACGGAGTGGATACCGACAACAAAAAGCCTAACGATTCTAGCTCTAGGTCCGCATGCCGAACAAAGGTAGAAGCAATGAAAGAATGACTAGACCCCGAGTCAAATAAAGGGTAAGCAGGCATACTGAGTACTAAAACAGTCCCTGCAAAAGTAACACACATGCAATAAAACACAAGCATATACACACAGCTCAAGACTCGCAAAGAGAAGGTACCTGTGACCACCGCCTCAGCATGCTCAACATCCCCCCTGGTAAGAGCGAAGACGCGCGCCCTATGGGTTCCACCTTGAGTTGCCGCCGTCGCAGGGATCCTCTGGCCTAAAGCTTGGGTATTCGAGCCGGTCATCGGACACTCCCTTGCAAAATGTCCTTCCTTCTGACACCTGTAACATATTCTCTTTCCCGCCCAACACGGTCCAGCATGGCTCCTCTTACAAAAGGGGCACACCGGAGAAACAGTCTGCCTTTGCACAAGCTGCTGGTGTCCCCTCGAGGGTTGACTGGAGGAGAACGATGCAAATTTCCTCTTGACCCCCGAGCTGGAGCCCATCACCTGTTGAGACTAAGGCTCCTCAAGACATTTGTCCATAACCAACGCACACCTGACTGCTGCTGCATAAGTAGTTGGCTCCTTGAGAACAAGTAGCCCCTTGATCTCCCTACGCAAACCGTCAATGAACTTGTCAATCTTTAATTGTTCAGTAGGAATATATAGCATTCCAAAATGGGACAGCTCAGTGAACTTCCTCTCGTATTGGGCCACAGTTAGGCTCCATTGAGTGAGACGGAGAAACTCTGCCCGTTTTTCGTTCCTGACAGTCACGGGGAAATAGTACTCATAGAGTAGGTCCTTAAACTTCGCCCATGTGACGGGTGTGTTGGCGTGATCCTCCACTGCCGCCACCGACTCCCACCAGTTTACTGCTTCTCCCCGAAGCATAAACACTGCTCCCCGGACCTTGAATTCGTCGGAGCATCCCAAATACACATAAAGGGCTTCCAACTCTCTGACCCATTCCTCGGCCGCAGTAGGCCTCTCACTCACCCCGTTGAAAACGGGTGGTCCGAAGCGTTTGAAATCCCTGATAAAATTGACCTCCTCTTGTTGAATCTGTGCCCAGCAAGGCTGCTACGTCTGAGCCCCACCGGCTCCATTCGCATTATCCAGCAATACTTGCAATGCCTCAGCTAGTAACACCACCTGGGGATTCACCTGGGGAACTCCCTGAGGTGCTGCCTGCGGGACCGGGGGTGCTACCCCTCCAGGAACTGTCGGGGGAACATTTGGATCCGCTGCTTCCTCACCCCTAGGGTTCGGATCCTCGTAGTTGTGAGCTCTCGTGTTCCGTAGAAAAGCCATTGTCTAAAGGAACAAAGAATAGAGCACCAAGGTCATTAACACACTAACCGGGGCACAACACAAGTGCAAAATTCAAGCAAAGTCTACATAATGAATCAAAGAAACACACCGACCTATCTAGTATCAGTCAATAATAATATCTCAATCATAAGCAATGTAAGACATTCATGATCGAACATCCAGAACTCGGAAACGTACCTGGTGATGATGAGGAGACTGACAAGGACCGTACACTGACGACCTAGATTCTAGGACAGTCTACAGGAACAACTCCCTCTGATACCAATTAAATTAATATTTACCGAACATTGTATGTTGGGTCTTGTTTTAAGGGAATGGACTCCTTCTTCTTTGGGCTTGGATGATTGGGCTTTCATTGAGGGAAAATTTGTTTTAAAACAAAACAAAAGGAAAGAATAAAAAAAAATATAAACAAAATAGAGAAAACCTATTTTGGTTTCTCTAACCGAGATCTTAATAGGTCTCACTCAAAGCAGAAGCGTCTCCACCTACCTACACTGACTTGCTGTCCAATCAGTGTTTCTCTTACTATTTTAATTGTTGGACATGGTTGTGAGGTCGATACTGTTATTGTAGCTTGCTGTGTTTATTTATTGGATATGTATATGACTTGTATCCATGATTGTTGTCTGCAACTTTAGGAATTTGTTGATATTGTATGGTTGGAAGTGATTAAGATTTGTTATGTTGTGAAAAGTATGTTATGTGAAGCATGTCATAAGTTTATTTGTTGAAGCTTTTGTGTTCTCTATGTTGTGAGCAGGTTGGTTGTTGTCGAATTATGGGTTATCGAGATCCGTGATGCATTGAAATCATACTAGATGATGTGTTGTGGATGGACGTTGTGGTGATTAGTTTTATTAGGGAGCTGGTACTAGAATCTTGGTTGGAGGCTAGAAATGATATGTGGAGTTTTGGAAGTTATGGAAGAAGAATGGGTGAGTGTCAGGGCCTCGGGTATAAATGGTCGGGGGCTGATACGTCACTAATTGGGTATCGAGGTCTCGGGTATAAATGGTCGAGGGTCGATACGCCAATATTGGATAAAGATGAGCGTCGAGGCCTCGGGTATAAATGGTCGAGGGTCGATGCGAGGAGTCTTTCGAAAGGAAACTATTGGGGCCTTGGGTAAAAATGGTCAAGGGCCAATAGATTGTAAAGACATCGAGGCCTCGGGTATAAATGGTCGAGGGTCGATGCGAGGAGTCTTTTGGAAGGAAATCTATTGGGGCATTGGGTAAAAATGGTCAAGGGCCAATAGATGGTGAAGTCATCGGGGCCTCGGGTAAAAATGGTCGAGGGCCGATGCAGTAGTGTCGGGGCTCTGGGTATAAATGTTCAGGGGCCGACTCTACTCGAAGGAGTTAACTGTGGAAGGTTAGGATAGCCATGATAAGCGTAGAGGTACTTGAGATGTTAGGGAGACTAGAGATTGGTTGTTAACGTGTTTCCTGGTTGTGGTTGTGACTAAACTTTATGGAATGTGTTTATGTTTGAATGCATGATGTGATGAAAAGCATGACTATGAATGTTTCATGATTTGGTTGGGCATGATGTGTGTGTGTTGATTCTTTAATAAGCATGACACGTTGTTCCTTGATAAGTATACTGTTTGTGCGTGACCCTTCAGATAAAGACTGCTTACTGAGTACTGTGGTTGTACTCATCCCTCTTTTTCCCCTCCAATTTGCAGGTATCGAGCTAGCTCTTGGGATGGTGATGGCGAGGAGGAGACTTGATCGAAAAGACCATTAGCTATGCTGCGTGCAATTAATTTCTTTTAGTTAGGATAGTTGTGGCCATTTAATCCTGTAGTTGAGTTGGTAGTGGTTGGTTTTGTTTAGTTTTATTGTCTAAAGGATGTTGTAAGGTTGCCGATTCATTATTCTTTTAGAGCATTAATTTTGTTAGCCTCTTGAACAACGAGATTGTAATCTACTTAGGATATTTATGAATACATTTGTTTAAGTTGATCGTGCATGAATTAGTTTTTGCTTCATTGCCATTCGAGATGTTAATATTTATTTAGTGGATGGTTTATAGTTAGTAGAGGTTTCCTTGAAGGGTTTGGTTAACGTGAAGTCGGTATTAAATGGTTTATCTGTATAGGATGTGAGTTTCTCTTAAAACTTTAGTGTTGCTGTTCTAATTGTTCAAGCTCTCGTGAGTGTTGAAAATCAAAGTAGCGCAGGAGAGGCGTGGTAGCTTTATTGCTTAGTATTGTGGTGAAGATAATTCTCTTGTTAATGTGAAAATTTTAGGTAGTCTTAGTAATGGTCCCTGTTTGGAAATGGTGAAATTCCTGGGGCGTTACAAAGAACCATGGTTTGCAGATCTAGCCAACTATATTGCTAGTGGAATTCTGCCAGCGGACATGAACAAGCAACAGCTGAAAAGGTTTTTGTATGAGAGTAATTTTTATTTATGGATGACCCATATCTCTATAGGATTGGCCAAGATAAAGTGATCAGAAGATGCATCGCCAATGCTGAAGCGCGCCAGGTGCTAGCTAAATGTCATTCGGCACCATACAGTGGCCACTTTGGAAGGCAGCGCACAGCAGCAAAAGTTTTCCAAAGCGGATAATTTTGGCCTACCATTTTCAAGGATGCGTATGAGCTAGTCCAACATTGCAATAAATGTCAAAGAGTTCGAAATATTTCCAAGTGGTCAGAGATGCCTCTCACATACATCTTAGAGGTGGAGCTTTTTGATGTATAGGGCATGGACTTCATGGGACCATTCCGTCCATCCAATGGAAACCTCTTCATTTTATTGGCAGTCAATTACGTATCAAAATGGTTCGAGGCAGTGGCATGAGCCAACAGCGATGCCAAAGTGGTAGCAAAGTTTCTCCACAAGCAAATATTCACGAGATTTGGTTCACCCATAGCTGTGATCAGTGACGAAGGCTCCCACTTCATCAACAAAGCTATAGCATCTCTCCTTGCTAAGTATAACATCAGACACAAAGTATCCACAGCTTATCACCCCCAGTCAAATGGGCAAACTGAGATATCTAATAGAGAGATCAAGAGCATATTGGAAAAAGTTGTTAACACAAATAGAAGAGATTGGGCAATGAAGTTGGATGATGCGTTGTGGGCTTATCGCGCAGCATTCAAGACGTCTCTGGGCACATCTCCATACAAATTAGTTTTTGGGAAACCTTGCCATCTCCCATTGGAGTTGGAACATAAGACCTTTTGGGCTGTGAAGAAGTTAAATCTGGATTATGCTGCATCAGGGAATGTTCGCCGCTTACAATTGCTAGAGCTCAAGGAATTTCACAGAGACGCATATGAGAATGCTAAATTATACAAAGAAAAGACGAAGCGCTGACACGATGTGAGAATCAATCCTAGAAAGTTTGAAAAGGGGCAACAAGTGTTGTTTTTCAATTCAAGACTCAAAGATTTCTCAGGGAAGCTCTAACCGAGATGGTCAGACCCATTTTTGGTCTCGCATGTATTTCCCTATGGAGCAGTTAAAGTACAAGAGATGGATTCAGGAAGAGAATTTACCGTGAACGAGCAGAGGTTGAAGCATTTTTTTGGCGGAAGCGTGGTGAGAGATGCTAGAGCTCACCACTTCGCCGCAGACTGAGAAACCAACAACGGAATAAAGGGAGCAAGATTTAATGATCAATTGTTTTATTGCTCCCTAGTTTTGAATTTGAAATTTAGATGTTTAATTGTTTTATCTGCCTTTTTGAATTTTAATCTGCTTTCATTTTGGTTTTTAGGGGGGGAAGTAATTAAAAATCATGTTGAGTGGATAACCTTCGAAAAAGGGCATGCAGTGATGACGACGTGACGTCGCTGACACGAAAGGACAGGGCAGGTGAGAGCGTCAGGGCGTGGCAGACATGCACAAAGGTATTTATAGCAAATTTCGGCTTCCAAGGAGAGAGGTAAGTAAAATTTTCAAATTTTTGGGAATAAATCATAACTGCTAGAGATTTGAGGGGATTTTATTTTTTCGTTTAGGAGGCAAAATTTTATTTCCATTAATTGGAAGAAAATCGTGGGGAGATAGTTTCTTTAATGGGCCACAACAACTTTCTGTTTTTAATTTTTTCCTTAAGACCCACGTCTCCCTCATTCTCTCTCCCCACTCTACGCCTTAACCGTACCTCCCCTTCTCCTTTTAAGTTCCCAAAGCCCTCTTCTTCTTCCCAAACACTAATCCAAAATGCCTAGAATCAAGCACAGAGCGAATAGGAAGAGAACGCTGAAGCTCGAGCTTTCGGCAAGCTCTGGGTCGAATGGCGACTTCAAGGAGGCTGCTGAAACCATCCCGTCGGAGGCGATTGAGGAGCAGAGTCCCACCAGCTCAGAGCACACACCGACCGAAGCTGAGATTCTGCCACCGCCTCCCCCTGTCGCCAGCCCTCAAGTAAACGTCACTGACCCGACTGTCTTTTCTTCCCAAGTCCAGCCTGATAAACCCTTGACCGCCAGCGAAGACCTAGAAAAGCTCACGGCCACGCCTCCTCTCACTCAAAACCCTCCCACCATTACTGATAATCCACCCCCTCCGGCCACCCTTCCACAAACTCCACAACCTACAACCACCCCTCCTTCAACTACCAACATCCCTCCACCCATCCTCGTCAAAGAAATCCATCCGCCTGTCCCCTCTAAATCCTTACCCACTGATGGACTAACCTCGCGAACGCAAAAGACCAAACGGCCGGCCCAATCTGTCCCAAGCCCTAGCCCGACAAAAAAGATTAAAACACCAAAAGTGCCTCAACCACCTCCTGCCAAAGCTAAAGCCACAAAATTCGTCTCCGTGTCTGAAAGGAAGCGTCGCACCCGGATGGTCGTTGTTCCCCAGCTTCCTCCAACACCAAGCTCCTCAATCGAGCTCCTCCAAGCGTATCACAGTGGTCCCTACGGGCCAGGCGGCATTCCAGAAGTTTGTTGATCTGGAGGCAAGGGTGAGCTATCTAGTGATCAAGGCAAGGGACTTGTACCTAGAGAAAAGGGTTTTTGGAGGCAGAGATGCCCTAGTTTGTGAAGGAGGGAGCCGCGGGGTTAAAGTGGGAGCATTTTTGTGCTCCCCCTATGCCTGTTTTGCTGGAGCTCGTGAGGGAATTCTACGCCAACTTTGACCCTAACAGAGTGGGACACACCACGGTGCGGGAGGTGAAAATCGACTTGATGCCGGAGAGGATCAACAAACTGCTTAAGCTGCCCAACAATCCAGATGTTGAATTCAACGCGATAATCTAGAAGCCTTCAATGCGAGAGCTTGACAGTGCCTTACATCTGGTAGGCATTGAGGGTGTTGTATGGTAAGTGACGGACAAGGGTGCCCGCTCGCTGAAATCTGGCCAATTTACGAGGGAAGCCAACGTTTGGCTCTACTTCGTTAAGAGTCGGGTCATGCCTACCATGCATGATTCATCTGTTACGAAGGACAGAGTCCTTCTGTTGGCCTGAATTTTAAAAGGTCACGCCATAGACGTTGGACAGCTCATCCACCGGGAGATCGCTTAGTTATTTTCGAAACATTGTTCCTCCCATATTATTTCCAAATTTTTTTAATGAGGTTTTAATTTCTACATTTTCAATTTCTGTATTTAAATTTCTGTCTTTGATTTTAATGTTTAGTAGTTTAATTTTAATTCTAGTTGTTTTTATTTTATTTTGTCTGTAAGATTGTGACCCACCCCCCCCCCCCAGAAGTTAAATGAAAGTAAGAAGTTAACAAATCCTGTGTTCTCAACATCTGTCTTTTGCCTTGCCCCGTATGTATAGTCTTGATGCTTGAGCCTGCTAGTGCACAGTTTGTCCTTTGATGCTGGAGCATTTTAATGAGTGTTAGCTTTCTTTTGTTCATCTTCTGGTTCATGTTTGCCTGTCCATGCCCTAGCATCCCTCTCGTAGTACTGGCCCCAGGTAGTGCTTACCCTAGGCGGGAATTTCAATGGCTCTCTATCCAATGCCACCCCTTATCTTTATATAGCCAGCCTGAGCCTCTTCTTTTAGATCCCTTTAGATTATAGCATTAACCCTACGCACTCATGTCTATACCTTGATAGCGAACATCCTTGTATTTATCATTGTACTTTCGCTTTAAGTTTGGGGGTATGCCAGAGCTTTACATTCTAGATGTCCTTAGTTGCATTGAGGACAATGCAACCTCTTAAGTTTGGGGGAGTGAACCTTTACTTCTTACATCTCTATCAAGAATTGTACAGAACCACTTTCTAATCTTGTAATTCAGCCCTTGAAAAAAAATCATCAATAAAGGAGGGGCCAGCAGTCTGCATCAAGAGCATAAAGAGGCTGCAAGATTAGGAAGGGCTAGTAGCCCATGGTTAAGAACCCCAAGTTGGTAGTGGAAAGTTTAAAGGTTTAGGCTAGTGAAAGGGGCTTGAGAAAGGATTCCCTAGGAGAAGTTAAGCTTAAGGTTGGGAAGTAGAAGGAAGCTAGAGTTGGGCATAAAATAGCGTCTTCCAGAGTATGAACAAATCTAGGCTGCTTTCATTTCTTTGCTCCAGCTGAAGTATTATAGCAGAGTATGTAAGTTCTAGCATTGATGATCATAGTAAAAGTTTGAGGCATAGGGCTGGATGTTTGAAGTGCACGTTTCTAACATTCTTCTTTGTTTTCTGAGCTAAAACGCATGTTCTTGCTTAGGGACAAGCAAGATTGTAAGTTTCGGGGTGTGATAACTCTCCAAAAGAGAGTTATTCTGGTGATTATTTGGGTGAAAATGTGCATTAAAATGTCAAAGTGTCTCAGTTTTAGGTCATAACTAGCATGAATAGTGTTTAATTGCAAATTCTTAGCTAAATATCCTTAGTCTTGAGAACTTTGGCCAAAAACAGCATAAACTTTCGTATTTGTGGTTCATTTGCACAGGTTTTTTAAAGAAGAGCTAAGAAGAGAAGGAAGTGCTGAACTAGAGAGGAAAAGTCAAAGCATTTTCAAGTCAGAGCATATAAAAGCTGGAGCATAGCGATGCTAGAGCATGAGTGTCCGTACAGTTAATTCAAAAACACGGGATTCACTTATGTCCGTACAATCCTCAATCGGGTGCTATAAAAACGGGACTCGATATTTAAAGAGAATGTTGCCCTGGCCTACAGACACGCAGATCCCAAGGAAGACCAAAATTGTGTAACGCCCAGAGTCCCTCAGGTTAGTTAGTCTCGAATCAAAAGATTTTCATTTAATTTTTTTTAAATTAAACTTTAATTAAATTTGTACATATCGGGTTCCGCGGGATTGGTTTTATCTTAAGTTAGGATGAGTTTCTTTTTCTCTTGGGCTTGGTCATGTTGGGCTTTTATTGGGTTGGTTTGGTTTTAAAACAAAGGAAAAGAAAATTAATAAAAAGAAAAAAAACACATTAGGTTTCCATCTCCTTCTTCCTCCCCTTGCCCTAGCCGCCCACCCCCACCTTCTCTTCCTCTCCTCCTCTAGCAATACCAGCGGCGACTCAACGGCACGCGGCGGCAAGCTCGACGACAGGTCCTTCTCGTTCCAGCGACCTCGAGCAGACCCGTGAACGCCGTGTTACGGCAGCACCCCGACGCCCCGACGATTCCATAGCAGCGGCGGCTGGCGACCCACAACATTCCAGCGGCTGCGAAATTCGTAGCAGCAGCAGCGGCACAACCTCGCTTCTTCGATCCGTTGCACGTCGAGACCAAAGACCCGAACGGTAGTGATTCGCCGATTCTGCAGCAACTACGACGATCTGAGTGGTTTTGCATTCACTCGTGACAGATCGTCATTTGGGAACGGCTCCTGACTTCTTCGGGTCCAAACAACACTTCTTCATCACCTAGGCTCGTGTACAGCAGTGTTCGGTAGCTGATTTGGTGCGTCCCCTCTGCTGCAACTCGTGGACAGCAGCGTTTCAGTGGCATTCGGGCTTACCCACATCCGTTCGAAGCCCGATTTAGGCTACCCACACCTTGGCGAGCTAGATCTAGGTTACCCACACCAATACGAAGTCGATTTTGTGGTAATGAGTCATTTGAACCCTCTTAGAATTGATTTCAAAGGCTAAATAGTATATGTAACTTGTTGTTTTTTTTCTTTTTTAGTGCCTAGGTGTGAGATCAACGCAAAACTTAGGGGCGCGGTTGTGCGTAAGTAGACAAGGGGCGTGTGCGTGCGTCAATGTGTGCTAGTTGGTCTTTAATGTGCTGTTTTGTGATGTTTAATATTTATTTTTATACGCTATTGTGCTAGGTAACTCTCGTTTGTGTTAATCTGTATACTTGGTGTAGTGTTGAATATTCATCGGTGATAATGGTGGAGTTTTGCCTTGCTAAACTACTGAGAATTGTTGTGGAATGATGTATGTTTACAAAGGATGCACGTTAAAATAGAATTATTGTGATTATGCTTTCTTATGATGTGGGCGTGCTTGTATAGTTTACATAAATGTTCATTTATGATGTGAGCATGCTGGTTGAGCATATATAAACGTTTCTTTATGTTGCGAGCGTGCTGGTCGAAGTCATATTATTTTCTTAAGAGATGTGGGTGTAATAGAAGCATATTTTCGGACCCTGTTCGCAGGCTAGGGGTTGATGTGGAGTTGGTTTTGATAAGGAACGTTGGATTCTTGGGGAAAATGAATGGGTGAGTGTCAGGGCCTCGGGTATAAATGGTCGGGGGCTGATACGTCACTAATTGAGTATCGAGGCCTCGGGTAAAAATGGTCAAGGGTCGATGCGAGGAGTCTTTTGGAAGGAAAACTATTGGGGCCTTGGGTAAAAATGGTCAAGGGCCGATAGATGGTGAAGTCATCGGGGCCTTGGGTAAAAATGGTCGAGGGCCGATGCAGTAGTGTCGGGGCTCTAGGTAAAAATGGTCAGGGGCCGACTCTACTCGAAAGAGTTAGCTGTGGAAGGCTAGGATAGTTGTGATAAGCATAGAGGTGCTTGAGATGTTAGGGAGACTCGAGGTTGGTAACTAATTTGTCCATGGTTGTGGTTGTCGCCGGATCTTATAAGTGTGTCTATGTTTGATTGCATAATGTGATGAAGAGCATGACTATGAATGTTTTATGATTTTGTGTGAGCATGATGTTTGTGTGTTGTTGGTGAGGGCTATTTACGGAGTATATTTTATATACTCACCCCCCCACTACAATTATTGTTTCAGGCGAAGGATTCGTTGGCGACCATGGTGATGAGACGGAGGAGACATGACGAGCGAGGACCATAGGCTGCGTAGTTACTTTTGCTTAGCTTAGGTTTAGATGGTTAAGACCTTATGGTTTGGTCAATAAACTACTTGTTCTTGTTTGAATAATTGGGAGGTTCCCACTCGTTGTCTACTTTATTTCGGAATAGGTGTTTATTTTAGTTTTCTTCCATTCATTGAGTTTGCCTAGTTGGAATAATGAAGTTGCCTCATGGGGTTGTCCACGGATGATGTGTGATTGATATTCTATAGAGTTGATTCATTGGTAAATTGATGAGAGTTGTAGCTTTATTTTATATAATTATTTCACAAGGAGTTGTCATCTCGTGTTTGGAGTTAAGTTTAGACAGGTGGGTAGTTAACGTGACCTAGAAGTGTGTGGGAAGTTCTAGGGCGTTACAAATTGAGAGCTGAAAAGACTAAGGAACGGAATATATCCATTTTCCAGAGGAGAGCTGACACCAGAATGGGGAAGTTCGCTTGCTGGAACGAGCTGACTATTTCTTCTTCTCTGTCATTTAGCCATTTTTCTACTATCGGTTGTATTTCTTCTTCTTCCATTTTGTTTTCTTCACCCATTATGAGCTAAACCCCAGTTTGGAGGAGATTCACATGTTGTAACCCTCTAGCTGCTATATTTATTTTTATGCAAATCTGAATTCATTTCTTCAATCTTCGCGTTACTGTTGGTCGTTGTTTCATGTATGCTAGCTTTTATATTGACCTGGAAGGGATTGTAGGTGCTGATTTGTTTTGCTTGTGGTTAACGCTTTTCTATAGCTATAGGGATACTCAGGAATGCGGTACCCTAATTATGCCTATAGTTTCGGTTTATTGCTTGGGTAACTAGCAACAAGAGTTGTATTTACTCATGTTTGGGGTATCTCGGAAGGGAACCGAGTCGAACTGGGCACTAATAAATGTTAGTTACGCTAGAGAGTAGGTTGATAACTTGTGAAAGCATGCTGAATCGCCCTCGCTTTTTCCATATTTGTTAATCCTCCGTTCTCGCTTTCTGTGCTGCTACTTTCTTGTGTTGATAGCTTCGAAACTTTTGTCTCTTGCAAAGTTCTGTCGTCCTGTTATTACTTTATTTTAATTCTCCTAGATAATATACATACCCAAACTCTGCACATTTTTATTTGTTGGTATCTGCTTGTATCGTTAAAATATCAACCAAAAATCTATGTGGATACGACCTCGTTACGTACTACAACCGACGAATCGTGTATACTTGCATGTGTTGTCGACACAGTTGTGTGGATGCAACAGTAACAAGTCAATCACTCACCTAGAGGGCAAGATCGAAGATGTGTTAGTACAGGTGGACAAATTCATTTTCCCAGCTGACTTCATCATCATCAATTATGAAGCAAACAACAAGATTCCAATAATTTTGGGGAGGCCTTTTTTATCCATCGGTAGAACGTTAATAGATGTGCATAATGGGGAGTTAACCATGAGAAAAAACGATCATTAGGTTACCTTTTCTGTTTTTAATTCTGTTAAATTCCTTACTGATGTAGAAGAATGTTCTCTTTTAAGACTTGCAGATGACTTTCTAAGTAAGGAAATACAAAAGGAGACCTTGTTGCATCGCTTAAAGAAAGAACTTACCATAGCCTACGAACATATAGGGGACACTATCGATGTTGGAGCATCTCAGCCCACGGGCGGCTCCAACGATGAAGAAGAAGAAGATTGATTGAGGGGAGTTGGTTTCCCCTACTTGACATTTTATTTTACATGCTAATTTACTTTCTGTCTTTCTTATATTTACTGGCATGTTTTAGATTAGTGTTTTATTTCTAGTAGTTGTTAGTTTTTCAATTCCTAGGGTAATTTTCTTTTGTTTCTTAGTTGCACTCAGTATAATTCAATGAAAGGAAAAAAGAAAAGCAAGGTTTCGAATGAGAGGTCCAATGTAGAATGGTCTGACAATGCATTCTGATTTCGATAAGCTTTTGCCTTTGATGTCTAGTTTGTGGAAATTTACAGGATTTCAACTCTTGCTTTAGTTAGAAATGAAATATGCAATTCTTGCCCTTTTTCTAAGGTCAGCATAGGATAGCTTCATTTTGCTATTATCTCATGGCTACCCTAGAAATTTAACCTTAACAGAATTTCAACGGCTGAGTATCCCTTTCCAACTTGCCAATAAGCTAATGACTTTAGAAAAAGTAGCAAGAATTCACCGCTTTAGAAACACTTCAGATAGGTAGTACTCCATGTGCCATTTATCTTCATCCTATCTTCATTTTAAGTTTGGGGAAGCTTTTTCCTTATTTCTCCGATATCATTCACCAAGCGTTAAGGACAATGCTTTGCTTTAAGTTTGGGGGTGAGGAACTTTCATTTTATTGTAATATTCATTCTTATAATTCTCTTGCAGTGCAATCATTTGTAAAGCTATACTAAATTTTTGGCCTTGTAATTCAGCTCTATCATTAAAAAAAAAATACAAAGAGCTGCAAGGTTAGGAATGGCTAGTAGCCCATAACTATTAGCTAAAGTCGGTAGCAAGTTAGCAAAAGTAGGAGAGTGGAAATCAGTTTGAGAAAAGAAATTGGGGGGACCTTTCAAAGGCTGCCAAGGGAGAGGGTGGAATGAAGTGGTCAAATGTGAATAAAGCGCACCTTAGTCTTAGTGCAAGAGTTGTTTGATTCCTTGCTAGTTTGATGCTCGAGTAGATTGAGAAACTCTTAGCCACAATAATGGATCATAGGCAATTGGTGAAGTTGTTAGCATGCATTGTTTTTCCATTCTATTAAGTGTAGAGTCGGGATTAGCATTGTTTAGGGACAAGCAATAGTTCAAGTTTGGGGGTGTGATAACTCTCCAAAAGAGAGTTATTTGTGCAATAATTCATATAAATTAGCTAAGGATAGCATCACTAACACTAAATCTACATTGATTTTGTGCAAAGAACGTTATAAATTCACTATCCTCCTTATTTTTTATGATGATGTTGAGAATTATGAAGAATGACCTAATTTTGAATGTTTTGCTACAGCATTGTTGATGCTGTAGCATCAGAGTCAAAAAGGCAGAAAAAGACAGAGTTGACATTTACAGATTTTACTCGATAAATTACTGCAGTCAAACGAAAAAATACCTGATATGCTGAGCTGGGGGCCACTTTATCATTTGTGTTGCCCTAAAATCAAGAGGGGTATAAAAGCTTGCAATTAGGGTTACCTTCAACAACTCTCCAACATTCCCCATCCTATCACTCCATTCTCACTTGAAGAAAGCTCCCAAGAAACCGTTGAAAAATACAAGAAAGAGAGAAGGGCTGCTGTATTCTTCGTTTTCTTCTTCTTTCGTACTCTTAAGTACACGATTTTTGTATTTTCTTCCTCTCTTTTCTTGTATGACGTTGAGTAGCTAAGTTTATTTGTAAGAGGGAGGATGTTGTTAACTTGTTCTTGGGCTATAAACTTTGCTTTGGTATTTATGATGATATATATACTGAGTTGAAATTGTTTTTAACGTTTTATTTTCAGTGTGCTTGGCCAACATATTGGAATATCTTCTTATTAACTCTTGAAAAATTGTAATAGGATGTGTTTGGCTTGAACTCGTACTAAATCTACTTGAGTTTAGAGTGTGGGTACTTAGGAATAAGGCTCACCTAGCAAGATTATAAACTGAGTATATATGCTGTCAAGTTTGTCTAAAAACATAAGAAGTAGAAAATCTGGAAATGTAGGAAGATTTCGTGTTTGTTTGGCCAGTATATCAACATCGTTAATGCTACAGCATCGTTAGAGTAGCCCAGAAAAAGTCACACAAACTCTTCCCCCTTACTCTTTTAAATATCAGTAATTAACCTCTTATTTGCATATTTTCTTTTAATCGATTTGGTTTTGCTTTGTTCTGACTTGCTTTTACTCAGCAAGTCATATATGCACTATTTTGTTTGAGTTCCTTTAGTTTTCTTGTTCAAAAACATATTTTGTTAATTTGTTTATTTTTTTATGTAATTGTTGAAGTGTTTAGTTATCAATCCCTGTGGAGACGATCTTTTTATCACTTGCTACAACGGTTGTATACACTTGCACAAAAGGTTCTAAACCGTAACCAACACTGTGCATCCCTCTTTAAGGTTGACCAATAATAGCCTTGTCGAATGACTTTAGCTGCTAGAGATCTCGCCCTCGAATTATTTCTACATACACCTTCATGAACTTCTCTGAGGACATAATTTGCATCTTCTAAGGTAAAAATTTTAAGAGAGGCAAGGAAAGTTCTCGCTTGTACAAAGTTCCATCTCAGAGTATGTACCGAACTGCCCTACAACCAAGTTTATTGGCTTATTTCAAATTCGCAGAAGTGCTGCCTGAGAGGGTACTCCTTAATCGGATCCATCCAGGATGGGGGTGGAAGGTCAATCTTCATCATATCTTGCTCCAAAATGGAAGGTGTGTCTAGAATTTCAAATGGGATCCATTTGGCCAGGTCAATGTCGTACGCGGAGGCCAAGTTGGCTAAGGCATCTGCATTAGAGTTCTCGGACCTGGGTATTTGATCGATGTCGTAGCTATTGAATTGTGCGAGTTGTGCGAGGACCTTACTAAGATACTTCTTCATGTGGAGTCCTTCGCTTGGTATTCTTTCTTAATTTGATTCACTATGAGTTGCTAGGTACCAATTTGGCTAGCAAGGGAGCAGAGCCAAGGTATGCTTTGTGTTGTTCAAAAGCCTTTTGGCATTCTGGAGTCCATTCAAATGGACCTTTCTTACGCAAGACCCTAAAGAAAGGCAAACACTTATCGATTGACCTGGAGATGAACCTGTTTAGGGCTGCAATCCTCTCATTCAAGCACTGGGACTGTTTTAGAGTTCTCGGTGCTTACATCTCGAGTATAGCTCGGATCCTTTCTTGATTGGCCTCTATTCCACGGTTATTCACCATAAAGCCAAAAATTCCCTAGAAGAGACGCCGAAAGTGCATTTGCTGGATTAAGTTTCATTCGATATTTGTGCAGCACCTCGAACGTCACTGTTACGACGGCGAGATGCGATATTGACTGTTTGCTCTTTACATGCGTATCATCCACATACACCTCCATGTTGCGTCCGATCTAGTTGGCAAACATTTTGTTTACCATCCTTTGATAGGTTGCACTTGCATTATTTAGGCCAAATGACATGTAATAATACAAGCCTTGGTCGGTTATGAAGGAGGTGTGGACTTGATCAGGCTCGTGCATCTTTATCTGGGTTTATCCAGAGTAAACGTCCATAAACGTAAGCAGCTCGAGCCCGACCTTGGCGTCTACAAGCTGGTCGATCCGAGGAAGTGGGAAGCAGTCTTTAAGGCATGCCTTGTTTAAATTGATAAAATCCACACACATTCTCCACTTCCCATTGGATTTTTTAACTAAGACTATGTTAGAGAGCCAGTCGGAATACAAAATTTCTTTTATATATTTAGGTTTAAGCAATTTGTTTACTTTCTCAACAATTATCGATACACTGACTCGGATGGGTCGAGCCAGTGGAGATATCTAGTGGTGCCATTTTAGTTCTCAGTAGTAGGAATGACTTTGAATGTGCTTCCCCACGGACAACGCCAAATATTTATGCGTAGAACTGAAGGGGATATGACCTAGAGGAGGTCGAACACGTGGGGATAGCTGACTCGTCTCACTTAGAGATGACCTACACAAAAGGGCGAACTCTCCGACGCTCAAGTCAGTAACCAGTTCGGACTCAATATCAAGTTCGAGATAGAATGCGAT
The DNA here is from genome assembly GCF_013281855.1 of Momordica charantia. NCBI lineage: Eukaryota > Viridiplantae > Streptophyta > Magnoliopsida > Cucurbitales > Cucurbitaceae > Momordica > Momordica charantia. The sequence continues at coordinate 19,820,864 of NW_028275159.1, read as the reverse complement.
ACCTGTCTTTAGAAATGGTACCCTCTATTTTTAGGTTGAGGATCTGACAACCCTTCCGACAAGCAGTTACCAGTGTCGGAGATCAGGTCAGACATGTTCCATATTGATTATCGGACCTGAGTTAGGTCATGCCATAGAATGGCGGACATCATTCATTTTTTATTGAGTGTGCCACCTCAGACAGGTTCGAGGTGGACTTGGATGCAAGTTCGTTAGGTGGACGTATTCGTGTCCTCCACGTTGCGTTATGATTTTCGCTCCTAAACAATCTAAATTCTAATTGCATCAATAAAAGATTTTATTCCCAAATTAAGTTTTTAGTAAATGAGAAAAGAATTACATAATTAAGGCACTAAATGAAGGAAAAGAATATCTAAACTATCTAATTACATCCATTTTTTTTAGAATATACTTTGTAACTATTCATGACTTGGAGCGAACTCTTGATAATCTGTTGGAGGCTGAGGAAGATTGGCTAAAATGGGAAGATCGAAATAAAAGATGGTTCCATAATAAAACTACTGTGTGCAGACAGAAGAATGAGATTAAATGGCTTGAATTTGAAGAGGATGGATGGTCTGACGATATGGAGAAGGTTGAAGGTAAATTTATCTCTTATTTTGACGAGATCTTCTCTTCTTCGAGACTGGGAGACAAGTTGATAAATAAAATTATCTGCAATGTTCCAACTTCAGTGATAGATCAAATGAATGCTAGATTGTTAGCTTCTTTCTACAAGCTTGAGATTGAGCGGGCTTTGAATCTGATGCATCCTACCAAGACTTCAGGCCCAAATGGTTTTCCAATGGGTTTTTACCTTAAATTTTGGAAGACTGTTGGTGACAATACTATAAGTTATTGCCTTAAGAAGAGGTCTGTTAAATGCTGGAATAATACTTTTATTACTCTTATTCCAAAGAAGAATCGCCCCAGAATATTATTTTGTGTAATGTTTCATGGGAAATTGTTACGATGGTTTTAGTTAGCCGGCTAAAGGTAGTGTTGGATAAGATCATTTCTAAATGCCAATCTACTTTTGTCCCTGGGAGAAACATCTCAGATAATATTGTGTAGGCCACCAATGCATCTATGCTATGAAAAACAAAATACAAGTTCGTTCAGGGTATGCAGCACGGAAGCTCGAGCAAAGCTTATGATAAGGTGGAGTGGATTTTTCTGGAGAAAGTGATGCGCAAAAAGGGTTTTGATTCTAGATGGGTGAACATTATTATGGACTTCATTTCAACTTATTCTTTCGTGGTGCTAATAAATGGGGAGGCAAAAGACCATATTGTCCCCTAAAGAGGAATTCAGTAACGTGATCATTTATCTCCTTACCTCGTTTGATAACTTATTTACAAAAAACTAAAGATTTGAATAGAATTTCAAGTATTTCAATTTCCCCAGCTTGTCCAAGTATCTCTGATCTTTTCTTTTGCAGATGATAGTTTTTTTTTTTTTTTTTTTGCAAAGTAAATATAACTGAATTTCATATGATTCAAAATCATTGATTTTGAATGATTATGAGAAAGATTCTGGCCAAAAAGTTAATTTTGACTAGTCAGCTATTTGGTTCTCTCCAAATGTTCACTACTTCCGACAGTATATGCAGTTTGTATTAGTGTTGGGCAATTCCAACTTACAATAACAGCACTAACACATTCAGAAAATATATAATACCAACAAGCTAAGTTTCAACAATAAATTTAACAAAGTAAATGACTAAGAGAGAAGAAATGACACACTGATTTATAGTTGTTCGATCAACGTGATCTACATCCACTGTGACGATCCATCCATTCCATTCATATCATCAAGATCAACATTAAAATACATGGAGTCTTCAAGGAACAAAGAGTAGAAAAATTTCAGCACCAAAATCCCCTAAAACAATACACCACTCTCACTTACCATCAATGGAGTTGATTCAAAAGAGAGAAGAAATACCAAGGGAATATTGCAAGAGAAAACCCACTCAAATCACTCTAGTTTAACTCACACGCTCAAAGGAAGAAGAAGAAGCTCCCTTTCCCTGTTCTTTTCTTTATGTACAGCCGCATACCACACCAAAAGAGCCAAAAAAGTTGGCTCTCAACTTTTCCACCAATAAGTGGGGTGCCCTCGGCACGTGTCCACATGGTTGTAATTATTCCCAGCCCATAAAGATATCATTTTAGCACAGTTTAATTTTGGGCCGAAAACAAATACATGGCCCAACAGTTAGGAATGAAGTTGGTCCCAAATTTAGGTTATTATTTGGGTCTCCCCTTCATTCTGTCCCGAAACAATAGTAATGATTTTAAGCCTATTAAAGATAGGTTATGGAGTGTAGTCCAAGGGTAGAAATAGAGCTTTTTCTCGTGTGGTGGTAGGGAGGTGCTTATAAAGAGTGTAGCTCAAGCTATCCCGACAAATGTTATGAGTTGTTTTCATCTGACTAGGTAGTTTTGTTTAGATATGTCTCGAGCTATGGCTAGATTTTGGTGGGGTACTTCAGATACGAGAAAACGTATCAACTGGATTAGTTGGGACAAGATGTGCTGGCCAAAAGAGATGAGAGGTCTTAATTTTCTTGATTTAGAGCTTTTTAACAAGGCTCTTCTTGCAAAACAACTTTGGCGCTATATAGACCTTTTTCAAGCAGAATCTGGCTTTTGTTCCTCCTATTTATGGCAAGGTTTGGTTTGGTGTCGCGCCTTTTTGTTAAAACGGCTGAGAAAGGTGGTGGGTGTTGGGAATTCTACCTTAATGGATAAGATATAGCATGCAAGCGCACATAGCCACATGTAATACTGTAAACAAATATTTCAAGTCTTTATCCTCACCTCAGGGACTTTTGATTAAAGAATAATGTTGTGAAGTGTTTCAAACTACAATTGGGTTTATTGGCAAAAAAAGATATGAAAGTCATTTTTTTTGCTTTGAAAATGTCAAGCTTCTATTAAAAGTTAACACCTCTGCCTTCTGCCTTAGTTTTAAACGAAATAACACAACGGTGAAAAATGTGCTAGGCACTACTTTGACTTATGCTAGAAACTGAGTTCTACTCTTATCAGGAACCGCTTTTGGTTGTTTGAAAGTCTAAGACAACTACTAGTCATATGCTCATGCGTGATTACAAACATAGAAAATTACTACCAACTCATCTACTTCTATGGGTCAGAGGACCTATGTCTACGATCATATTTTATGTGCTTATGTCTAAGCTACATCCCATATTAACTCCCTAATAAGCCTTTAACCTAACCCTTTTAGTAGTATGCTTCAGTTTAGCAAAACACCTTACCGGCCAACTTAAGAAATTGCTTTAAAAATAAGTATGTTAGAGGAGTTAACCAATAATGCACCAGAGGCTATCTGGACTTTTTCTCCCGTGTTAAATTTAAATAGATTTTCCTAAGACATTCCACAGAAAAGTCGAAAACTAATTTAATGCATAATGAAAGTGAGGAAATTACTCATAAAAATAAGAGAAATTCTTGCCATTGATTGAAATTGAATTTTAATAAAAGTATAATGAGCCCTGACTTAACTTTTTTTCTCTTTCGAGCTTGAAGGGAGTTAAAACTCTCTAGAAAGTATTTAAGTATGAAAATAAATGAAGTACAACAGAATTGAAACTTGAAAAGATTTGAAACAAAACTTAACAAATGTAATGCGATAAACTATGGTTCGAAAAGCATAAAATTGAAAAGAAATAAGGACAAGTTATTTCTAACTAAGAACTAAGACTAAAAGGTAGTAAAGACTTGATTTGAATGAATTGTGTTGAGGAAGCTATCCAATTTATAGGATTCTAGCCGGGACAAATTTGTATTCGAAAGGTATGAATGTCATACCTTTTTGCCCCATTTTTTTATCAGTGGATGAAACCGTGGTTCATGTTTTTGTAGGTTGCAAGTGGGTGAGGAAAGTTGGGAGAACCATTCTTCCATTCATGTTTTCGAATAATGCTCGATCTTTCCATAACAGCTTCATGGATAGATGGACAGCTGATAACTGAATTTTGGACCTAGTAATTTAGGGTGTTTTTGAGTTATTTGATAGTTCTTATAGACATTTAGCTAGTTTAACTGTTTTTTTTTTTTTTTTTTTTGTGGTAGGAGTTGAATTGGAGAAGTGGAAAAAAATAGAAATTCAACAAAGACGAGCCATTTTTCCAGCTTGTTGGGCGTCGAAAATGGGTAGAAAGATAGAATGATGATGAGACGTTAATCTCGCAGTGGAAACGAAGATCGTGTTCATGAATTTAACGGAACACAGTACAGTAAAAAGAAAAACAGAGGAGTTTTCACTTACTTTTGGAGACTTTCTTCAAAGAATCTGTTCACACTATCACCAATATTCCCGACTATCCTTTGGGAACGAGAAGTTCCTTGTGGGAGCACTAATTTCGAAGCAAAATCAATGGAGGATCAGAGAGAGAGATGGAACTTCAGAGAAATACATGGATATTTTATTTTTTTTTATGGGAGTGTTTAATATTAATAATTAATAATGATTAACATATATATATATATATATTAATTATTTATTACCAAAATAGAATCATATTCTAAAACATTTCTCTCGTATAACCTATAGTTGTAATGTATATCTTATGCACATTATTTTTAACTTGTAGTTTTAATGTCAAACCGAGTATAGCTCAAATGGTTAAGGCACCTATCTCTGATCAAAATGTCATGAATTCGAATTCTCACCCCTACATGTTGTACTAAAAAAAAAACCTATAGTTTTAATAGGAAATTTGATCTTCGATGTTGGGTCGGCTACTTGGGCCACTCTCACCCATATAGATCAAAGGACGAGGCCTCACGGGCAGGACTATAGACCCTTTAAATTATATGTTATAAATTCAACAACAATTTGATTGAATGAGAAAAAATAACTTTATTGAATACAAATATTTTTACATAAATACAAACTATTAGTTTAGGGCAACACACCCAACAAATGATTGGTACATAGGCGCTACAAAGTTGAAGCGATAATTTTATGATGCACACGATTGGCCTCCTAGATGCCGAAATTGGATGCTTAGGCACTGCAACCAAATTTTGCATTTTAAAGTCTAAATTTAACCTAGATGGCAGGAAACCAGAGGACTTTTTTGAGAGAGAAAATAGGGAGATCGAAATAGAAAAAAGGTTTTGAGATTCCAAGGAGAAAGAGGATGACACGAAGATTGAAGATTCACGAGGGTGTTCGAAATTTACTTTCTTCCTATTTTTTTCCCTTCTTTTCTATATTTCCGATGAACATTGGGATGTTGATTGTTGCTCTTAGTTGTAGCATGAACTAAATACAGTTTTCTAGGGCATTGATGTAGTCGTTATCAAACTTTACTCTTCCATTTTCTTTATTTAATTGATTTCTTTTCTGAACTTGTTGGTTGTGAGAACTTGTTCTATTCTTAATGCATTGTTTAGATTTGACCATTCTTTACATTGTCATAAATCTAGGTTGAGAAACAAGGTTAGTGACTAGATCTTAATAATCCTTAATTAAAGCAACAGATAGAAAGATATTTTTTCAAATTTTGTAGCATCCTTGGGTTTTACTTGCTTAATTATTTGAATTGTCGGAGTAGTCATGAAGATATAGAGACTTTTAGGGATGGCAAAAAAACACGCGGGACCGATCCTTGTGGGTACCCGACCCGATCGGGTCGAGGAATCCCCGGTTTGACCGGGAATGGGCTCATACCGGGGATCCTAATCGGAGGGGACGGGGAGGGGATGGGGGAGGTCTCCCCACCCCGTCCTTGCCCCCGTCCCGTTTAATATTTTATTAATTTTTCTATTTTTTTATATAATAATATTAATATATATATTAATTTTATAAATACTTTTTAAATTTTTTTAAAAACTCAAGCTAATAGCCTATTTAGCCACTTGTCCTTCCTTTTTTTTATACTAGTAATTAAAAAATTATAAAAATTAAAAACATATATATTTATAACGAGGAATCGTCGCCCCATCCTTGCCCCCAAAATTTCGGGGACGGGGGCGGGGATGAGGGAAAAAATCCCGAACGAGGCGGGGATGGGGATGGTCCGCTAGTTCCGGCCCGCCTCGTTGCCATCCTTAGATACTCTGCTTTTTGAAGAAAATTATTATTGCTTTGAGAGAGAATATCAAGTCAATAGGGTAAAATTTGCCAACAACTTTGGTTTAGAAAAATTTCAAATAAAGTTGTAGGAAGAGTTAAAGTGCCATATTAGTCCAGTCATGCTCTAGAGTTTAATCCCCATTTTATATCTTATTACTTGTGTTGTTTTCTTTATTGAATTAGTCTTAGAACTATTTCTCTAATTCACCACCATTGAACTTTCGACGTTCATATAAAATTGAAGAGGAGAATTTGGTAATTAGGAATTATTCATTCCGTGTGGAGACGATATTTTATTCACTTATATATTACTTGTGATGATTCATACTTGAGAAATCGAACAACAACCATGGATGAACTTCTTAACGAAAGTAGAAAGTTAGTTAGCTAGAGTGTTTTGTTGGGCCATATGGAATGATAGGAATTGGATTTGCATTAATAAACCAGTTTCAAATTTAGGTGTGTAGAACAAATGGATTTTGGACTATGTCGAAAATTTTCGGTAGAAAAGTATGGAGAACAGGGGAAAACATCTATGCCATTACCTAGGGGTAATGGATGGCTGCCTCATCATGAAGAGGTCCTTCAAGACAAACTCTGATGTTGTGTTTGATGCAAGGAGTTGGAGCATGGGGGTGGGTGTCGCCATTTGAAATAGTGTGAATGACCTCTAAGCTATGCTAATGGCGTCACATTTGGCCCCAAGTCTGCTTCTGGCTAAAATTTTTGCTATTCGCGAAAGGGTGCAACTAGTTGAGAGAGGGTTTCCTCGAGTACTTGTTGAATCGGACTCTCTGAACGCATTTCGCCTGATTTCGAGAGATATGCCATAGATTAATGAAGTTTGAACTAGAATTTTTAAAGACATTCTCTCTTCTACTTCTTTCTCTTTTATCCTTTCTTTCATGTGGGAGGGAGTCTAATGAGATTGCTCATGTAATTGCAAAGGAAGCCTTTAGGTCTATTGATGCTAGAATTCTGCCTCTTAGGATTTCGCTGAAATCGCACCAATCTTCAAGAACAAAGGGATTGATGAAACCTGCAAAATAGTACAACACTAAGACCGGTGTGGCTTTTGCCACACGGGCTCCGATGCCTAAGTTAGTATAAGAGTAGTCGGGTATAAAGAGTAGGGTTGTTAGGCCTCCCTCTAGGGTTTGACTTACCCCTATATTTATAATTGTCGACTCCTAATCCCTTCAGGATCAACTGAACCCTAATTCTCCTAGGGTTTACATTCGTCAAATCCTTATGCACTCAGGGGATCACAGAATGGGCCTCACGCTGTACTATTCAGTGCTGAGACCATGTCGACTTGAACTGGGCTTGCACGGGGGTCGGGAATCACTGGAGAGGTTCTTGACCACTACACGGCGCTGAACCCGGGTCGGTTACGGTCGGCCTGGGTCGATGGGCCCCGACCCGCTTACCTCTCTCCAGGTCCGCTCCTTCTTCGGCTCTCTTTCCTCTTTTTGGTTGCTTAGCCTGATCTCTATTTTCTCCCTAAAACAATAGCCCTCACTCTCAAAATGGAAGCATAGAGCATGCGAGAGCTTCTATATTGAGAGTATTTGTCGCTGCTAGTTACCGTCTCTATGAGCTGGCTGTCATAGGCTCATTTTCTTTGTTGTAGTTGGAACACTTGTCGTTGTCAATTGTCGCTTTTATGGGCTGGCCCGTTATAGCTCCCATACCCTTTTGTCGCAGTCGGTTGTAGTAAGTCTATTGGTCTACTCTTAGGTTTCTAACCTACTTGGCTTTTGCCAATGGTTTTATACCCTAAGTTCAATCGATACCCTTTTGTTGTTGTCGGTTGTCGTTTAATGGGTTGGCTTTCATAGCCCCCCTTCTCTTTTGTTGTGATTGGCTGTAATCAAGTCTCTTAGGCACTGCTATACGGTTAGTTTTAACCATTAGATTTTGGCCTTGGGATCTAACTTTTAACAGGGCCAGTGGTACTTCCTTTAGGTTTCTAACCTATTTGGCTTTTGCCCATGTTTTATACCTCAGAGTTTACTCCCAGGTTTCTGACACATGTGGCTTTTGCCAATGGCTTTTATATCCTGAGTTTAGTCGACACCCTAGGTTTCTAACATATTTGGCTTCTGCCGGTTTTTTACCCCAAGTTCAATCAACACCCTCGGGTTTTTAACTTATTTTGGCTTTTGCCATATGATTTTCTACCCGCGGGTTTCATTGATTGGTTAGGCCTGCATGTTTTCTGTTTTAACCTTGCTGGGCCTGTACGCATGCCTTTTTCAACACCTCGGGATTCTCTTCCTGGTTTCAATGACTGGCTTGCTTATCGGCCTGCTCGTAGGTGTGCCTCAATTCGAGTTCCTTGATCAGCTGTTGATTTACATACCCATGCCCCCACTTGAGGGTTTGATGTTTAGAATAAAAATAACCATCAAGTAGAAGTTAACCAATAAAAAGCACCTAACGACTTTATTGAAAGGGAAATAAAATAAAAATCTACCCTATTTCAATGCAAACATGCAATTATCATATAAGGAGAAAGTAAAAACAACCTATTCTATTAAACATGCAATTAATATGGTCCTATCTATGGTAGAAAATAGAAAATATAACATATCCCTAGAGTGTGAGTCCTACGAGCTTCCCTAGTTGCTTCTAAGTGAGGTGCAGTTTATATTTTCGTGTTGTTTTCCTTTGTCCTCACTATTCCCCCCAATATGGTTTTTATCTCCCTAACAGGTGACCTGTCGTTTCGATCTCTGTCTAGAGTTGCCCTGGATTTCTCGAATTTTTGTTGAGGGTCTCGCTGGACTAGTAGACCATGCCCGCTATCTGACCTCTCCCAGCTTGATCTATGTCGCTTTTCTCCACGTCTCTCTCTCTTTGCGCTATAATTCGCCCGCTCTCCTTCAGGGTCTTGTCTCAAGTGAATTAATTCTCCGGCACTCATGTACTTCTGAGCTCAACTTAAAGCCTTCGAGAAACTACCTGGAGTTCTCTTCCCAAAAGAGAATACTAATCGCTTATGTATCACACCGGATACAAAGGCTAGTAGTGGCACTGCATCTGTCAGATCCTCCACTTGTAGTTTCTCTTCATTGAACTGAGCTACATAGTCTTTGGGACTCTCCGTCGCCTTTTGCTTGATAGTCAGTAGGTATGTTACTGGTTTGCTTCTAATCCTCCCTTCAACGAATTGGGTGACAAATGCCCTCGCCAATTCTTTGAAGCTTGAGATCGACTTTCTTTTCAACTGTCAGAACCAGTTGCGTGTTGAGCCAGTCAGAGTGAAAGAAAACACTCTGCATCTGATGGCTTCTGTTATGTCGTAGATGTCTGCCCATTCTCGATACGCATCGAGGTGATCGATAGGATCTGTCGAATCGTCGTATTGTGTGATGGCAGGTAGCTTGAACTTCAGAGGAGCTTTTTCCTTCATTATCTTATTCGTAAAGGGAGAGTTTGCCTAGTTCATCAGCTCTTCAAGACCAAACTCCTTGTCTTGTTGTCCTCCTGATCGTATCTCTAATCACACAGTTCGACCGAATAGCCTTCTTCCATCGATAGCAGTATGTCCGAGGCCGGCTCGGTCAATTGGGTTGCTCTTGTTTTCGTTGGGTGCGACAGACCTCTGTTGTCGTACATCTGCTTGCTGACCTGACCGGCTGGGGACATTGGTTCGAGGTTTGTCGTTTCCTCCTATCTTCAGTTTGCTCCGTGCATGGCTAGTTGTCTCCCCAACTTCTTCAATCTTCGGAGCTTTACCCTTTTGTAGATCGCAAACAAGCATTGGTTGTTCCACCTCATGTTGCTTGAGTTTTTGCAGAAGCAGGGACATGCTCCGGTGCATTCCCAATACCTTCTCTTCTAAGGTGGCCCTCTTGCCGCCCAGTTGATCCAGACCTACAATTGGCTTGTCTTTCGATCCGAGAACTGGTCGATAGGTATCCATCGGTCCGAGAACTGGTCAGTTAATCTCTCCTTCGACTGCCTCGGGCGGAGATGCGTCCCCCTTAACCTTCCTCCTGTGGTGGCACTCTTCATCAGAAAGTCGTGGACTCCTTCCCGAGCTCATGTTGACAAGTCTGCAATCTTTAGTCTTCCCCACAGACGGCGCCAATTGTTGATGCTAGAATTCTGCCACCCGGGATCTCGTCGAATTCGCACCAATCTTCAAGAACAAAAGGGTTGATGAGATCTGCAAAACAGTACAACACTAAGACCGGTGTGGCTTTTGCCACACCGGCTCTGATGCCTAAGTTAGTATCGAAATAGTCGGGTATAAAGAGTAAGGTTGTTAGGCCTCCCTTTAGGGTTTGGCTTACCCTTGTATTTATAATGGTCGATTCCTAAGCTAATCCTCCTAGGGTTTACATTCGTCAAATCCTTATAGACTTAGGGGATCACAGAATGGGCCTCACGCTGTACTATTCAAGGTCGAGACCAAGTCGAGTCGGGCTGGGCTTGCACAGGGGTCGGGAATCACTAGAGAGGTTCTCGGCCACTAGGCCTAGAACCCTTGGTGCCGACCCCCCGGCCTGGGTCGATGGGCCCCAACCCGCTTACCTCTCTCCGGGTCCGCTCCTTCTTCAACTCTCTTTCCTCTTTTTGGTTGCTTAGCCTGATCTCTATTTTCTCCCTATAACAACGTCCAAAATTTCCAATTTGTGTCTAGCTGGTTTATTTTCAATCTATGAATTTAATTTTAATTGAAAATTTCTAATAATATTAACTATTTAAACTTACAATATGAATATTGTTTCATTTTTCACTTATAACATTATACTTTTTTTATTCAAAAATAGAATTTTAATTGGCAATAATGTTCTGTAATTTTAAATTTAATTTTAATTGGCAAACTAAAACACACCTGGTGTCCGCTAAGCAAAAACCGGGCGAGGACTTGTGAGCCTATGTAGCATGATTTACGATAGAACGCCTGCAAGTAAGAGACTATGATGACAATGCCACCCGTTAAGCACTGACGATCGGGATAAAAGACAAGTGTTTGATCCGCTCCCTAGGAGAATTCTCGACTGACACGATAGTGGAACTCATGTCTCGCATACAAAGGCACATTGTACAGGAGGATCTCGTACCGGCGTAGGCTTCGAATTAAGGTGGGGTAGTCCTCATCCCGATCTAGAGTAGAAGATCACCTTACATAAGCTTTGATCTCCATATTTTGCACTCCTCCTAAGTCCTCCCTCGAGTTGCTAGAAGATGACTTGCCACACTTGAAGACGACCTACTACTAGAGGACAACCTATCCCTACAAGGTGAGCTACCCTCCTTAGTAATCTATTATGCTATTTTCGGGTGACCTGCAGCACCCTACCATGCTACTCCTATCACTCATATCAAACATTGCAAAGACCAAAAATAAAAAGAAATCTTGTGAAAAGGGAGAACGAGCTACTAACGTAGATCCAAAAGTGAAGGACTAAAAAACGTGAATTTTAGGAAATCAGAGTTTCGGGTATATATAGGGAGAGAGCATAAATTCCAACTGAACACGTGTCCTCAGAAGAACGGGTCAAATTATTTGAATTTGAAGCGACTAAGTACTCAAGTGTGCCATATTCTGTCTATTCAATGTATGGACTTCTGGTGACTAATAACTCACCATGTCAAAAAAACTAGCTTAATCCATCTAAAATGTGTTGGGGGGGGGGGGATCACGACATGCCACATGGACCTCGAAGCACCGACCTGTGGAGCTTGATACCCTTCAATTTAAATTTCGAGACGAAGGAGAAAGGTTCGTTAGCTCCTCAAACTCGAGGAACCCGATGCATATTCAGGAGTGATTCAAGTGGAGTCAATAACTATGGGGATTATCTCCATGATCCAGTTGTGATTCTCGCAACGGGAGTACCCAATCTATGTCCCTATAAATACACCCTTACTCCACTCAGTTCGGTAAGCAATTCTATTTGAAATCTACTTAGATATTCGAACTTGAAACTGACTTAAGCGCTGCAACGCTCTTTCTTTACTTGCAGTTCTTCTTGCAGAACTCCCTCGATTCAATTCATTCAAATCTCGTCTCACAGATTTTTGCAGAAACACTACACAATCCAAATATAGACCTAACAAACCCATATTTAACCATTCGTACTTAATAAATTCAAGTTTAATAAATTTAATCAAACTTGCAAACCAAACACCCGTAAATATGAGTCAATCTAAGTATAGATTAATGAATAAAACATCAACTAGATTATAAAAGTTGAATTTTTTTTTTCTAACATAACAGATGAAGAATGTAGGCCTAAAAATAGGAAACACGTTGGGTTTGAAAAGTAAATAAATAAATAAAATACTGAAATGGAGTATCCACTACCACTATTGATTAAAATAAACACAAACAATAAAAAGAAAAAGAAAAAGAGAGGAGATTGCGTTGCGTTGAATATCATATATTTGATAGCGCAATGCAATACCAAAGGCCCAACAGTATGCCCTCTACTCATATTATTCTCTATACTATGCCTCCCATTAATACATATTTTTATATTTATTTAAATCAATAATTTACAACTCAAATATTAGATTTGAAAAAGAAAAAAAATGGTCTGAACTTTAGATTTTTCAATATTAGATTTACCTCATTTTTAGGTGGAGAAAATTCCTACAACCCAAGAATGTCGAGTTGCAGGACAATTCCTACACTCAAGCATGAGGTAAGTATCTTAATCGTCAATGAACTTAAAAGCTTAAGTTGATAGATTCAGGTAAATTTAATTATTTATAAGATATCTAACACTCTACGTACCTTACTTGCGAGCTTGAAATTTTGCACAAGGCCTACCAACAAAAGAATTCGAATATAGAACCTCCTATTCTGATAGCATCTAAACATTATACATCTCGACTCAAGTGATAAGTGAAAGACAGTGTCGTCCTCTAAATTTGGTTTCTAATTCACTTTAGTATTATATATACAATTGTTCAATCTTATTTTAAGATTAAAATATATTGCAAGATGAGAGAGTAATTCAGTACACATAAACAAACTACAACGCTGATTCAAAATCAACAAGAGAAGGCCAGCTTAGAGAATTTATTTCATCTCACAAATCAACAAGTCAATAAGCTACGATTGAACAATTAATTACTCTAAGTCAAGAATACAAATAGTGAAACTAATATATGTATTCAATTCTCATAAGTAATTATAAAGGCGTTAAAGCGTCCTCAAAGGATAGTTTGGGTGACTTGGATCGGGACTTCAAGGAATATCCTTAAGGTATTGCGTTCAAGTCACATGGAATGTAACTCCGTCAAGCAATGATGTGAGTGGTACTAATTCAATTCGCTAATATTTTCCTATTTAATAAGAAAAATTTCCATATGATAGAGAGAAAAATTGAACATTTTGATAGGCCAATTGTCAACAAGCTAGCTAGGCCTCTACTTTTATTATTTCTTGTTCCCATTTCTAATTTATTCTAAAACATAAATAAAAAGATTGTTTTATGATACTTTAATTCATGGATGCTGGGGCCGTTCAATTCATTTTTCTTTATTAAAATTGAGGAAACATGAACAAAAACAAAAACATTACCAAAAGAAGTGACAATGGATTCCCTCTTATTTTCAGGTGCCAGCTTTGGAACACAATGGAAAAGTAATTGGAGAAAGTCTTGATTTGATCAAATACATAGATAGCAACTTTGAAGGACCTTCTCTTTTCCCAAATGTGAGTAGTGAAAAGTTGTGTTACTCCATAGGCTTCTCATCTGCTGTTCAAAACACTTAAAAGAAATTGTCCTGTTGATGTTAGTTAATGATCTGGCTTAATCATTCAAAAACAAAATGTAGGATCCTGCTAAAACATAATTTAGAAGCAGGCAAAGGACCCTCATCTCTCTCTCCAATCTTTTCTTTAATTGACTTCATGGTGACCTGCTAATTTAATTACTTTTAACAACCATTAATGTCCTCTATTTTTATACATGCTGAGTGTTTTTTTTAGAAAAATATGTGGGGGTGAGGGATCGAACTCACAATCTCTTAAATTGGAAATATATTTCAATTACCGATGAGCTATCGCTTTTGGTAGATGCAAGTGTAATGAGATGTTTTATGTAATGTATAACTTGACAGTTTCCTAATTACTTCTGTATTGTTGCTGAACTTTTCGTAACTGAGTTTTGTGTTCTTTAGGTGGACATTGCATACATTACATTTATAGAAAGGGGTTCCAAGTTTTCTTATCTGAGGTTTTCAAGTATGATATCACATAAGGAAGGCCTAATCTAGCTGTATGGATTGAGGTAATTCAGTTCAATTTACGTTATCGTAAAATGAAATATCCTTATTCCAATAATCACTTCTAGTTATGTACGTATTTTGAGAGTTTTGTTTTTGTTTAAATTCTATTTTGGAATTTTTTTTTAGTAGACCATGTGAGAATGAGGATCGAACTAACAATCTCTTGGTTGGAGATATATGTCAATTACCAATGAGCTAGGCTTATTTGGGCTATTTTGGTATCTTTTAACTTGTATGCTTATTTTATTTCAATTTGTGTAGTGTTTTATCTTACTTAGACTTTAGATTTGACTTTACATGAAAATCTATTTTGGTCCTTGCAACTAAAACTCCATATTATGCCAAGTTGAGTTTAGGATATACTTAACAATGGCGAAATAGTTGTTTAGGAAAGTTCGAGAACTACAACAAATCTTGGTTTTAATGTCGGACAAAAAAAACACGGAGGAAATGATGTCGGACAAGAAAAACACGGAGGAAACCATGTCGGACAAGGTAAAAAATTCGCTAATTTTATTATTATTATTTTTTAAAGTATCCATGTCGGGCCTAGCCCGCCATTGTAAGTTTAGTTTTAATGGCGGGTCAGGCCCGACATGGATAATTATAAGGCGGGGGAAAGAGAAATTTTAGGATTTTTCTCAAGATTTTAATTTTGCTCGTCCCTGCCCTCGTCTCCAAAAATGAGAGAAAGAGAGTTATAGAGGGATTTTGAAAGAAGGGTATTAAGGATAGGGTGTGCACTAGTAAAATTTGGGTTCTCGTAACGTGACGCTTTCGGGTAAGCCCACCAAAAACCAAAAACTCCTCCGTCGGCTGCTGTTGTTAAACAAAAAAGAAAAAGAAGAATGTGTGTGAAATGTATTCTCTATTCTCATCTGATTAAAACTTTTCTCTACTCCCATCATTCAAAGAATGAATTGGCAACCTCTAACATATTTTTGAAGTGTGGCTGTGGGTGTGAAATGTATAATAACCGAGAGAACATGCAGCAAGTCCAATGGAAGAAAAAGGAAAGAAATGTTTTTTTTTTCGGGGAAATAAATGTAAGCTAGAAAACCCAAAACTATTGTGAGTGTAACTATGAGAGAGTTGGAGAACTTATGAATTTTGTTAAAGCATCATGCTCACCTAACTTTTCACTAATTTAATTAATTTGATACACTCTATTTCTTTCATAACCTTCCATGTTTACTAGGTACCACTTTAAACACCCCACCTTATCAATCCTTTGTTTCTTAAACATTTTTATTTTGCTTCTTAAGAATCCGACAAAGTACACAAACTTAACCATTGTGTTTTTTTTTTTGTAGATTAAACTTTCATAAATTTAGTACTGGATAAGTCTTGGATGATAAAAAATACTTTGATGTTGCCACTAAAGAATGTGCCGCTCGAATTGTAAGTTTCTATGTTTTTTATTTCAATGAGATTTAGAAAGTGGGATGTTTAGATGATAATATGATGATAAATATTTGTGATAGGATGAGTTGACTACAATATACAAGGGCGAAGATGTTTTAACTGAAGCATTAGGCACCCCCAAACATAGAGGCCGTGCGAGGGGATTTGGTGAGTTTGTTTTGCCATTCCTATATTTTAATGTTGCCAAAAGGAAGTAAAATTTGGGACGCAACCTCAAGACCAATCCAAATTGAAGACTCAGAGCTTACAACCAAAAAAATCCACAACTAAAGTCAGTAATGTCTGAAAGAAAAGAGAGAAAGGGAAGGAAGTTGTCAATGCACCTACTAAAGTTTTTATCCGGATGAACAACCAATAATGGTAACTAATTTGTTTTAGTTTTGACACTTACTGTTTTTGGACACGACACTTAGCCTTTTTGTGCATAACATTTAGCATTTTGCTTTTAAATTTTCTAAGGGAAAACCGTGTCATCCGGATATTGGATCAATGGAGAACATTGTTGCAGTTGGCACAGTATTTGATGATGGCGTTCAAAGTCCAACAATTCATAGTGCCATTGGTAGCTTCGTAGCATGGCCTCGTCGACTAGTAATTTTAAATGAAGAGAAAAATGTATGTCTTGTTCTAACTTGAGTGAAGTTTTAACTTTTCGTTTGTTAAATGTTGTTTGTAATTTTGTTTGTCAATGGTTCCTTCTCCTCGAACATCCAAGCCAAGAACACAATCATCTGAACATATTGATGTCCACATGACTATTAAACTCCTAAATCAATATGTCGTGCGTTCAATGAACAATAAGGATGTAATTGAATTCAGTATCGATGATTACATATTTGGAAGAGAGAAGATCATTAGTTTAACACGTGATGACATCATGCAATACTGCGAGATGATTGAAATAGGATATATGTGTGTGCTCACGTACATCGCGTAAGTATATTAAATCTATTTCATATCTTAACTTCACTAACTATGAAGTTTAATGTTTTACAATTATATGTTTAGGTATCTTTGGAATGAATGTGAGGAGGAGACACATAATAAGTTCTTGATGGTTGATCCGGACAACATTGTACCACAAATGATGTCTCAAGAAACTTGTTCTAGATCTAGCCAACAGGTTAGACATGAGTAATTTGAAATAAATAGTACTCATCCCACGTAACGGCGGGTAAGCTAGCAATTTAACTTGATTTTACTTATTTATAGTTTCTTTTATCCATCCATGAATGTAATATTATCATATTGGTTATTAATAGTTTTCACTGGAAGTTGTTTGTTATACATCTTCAAGAGAATTATGTTTATGTATTGGACTCTCTAAGAAGTAAGATTGAAGAAAATTATAAGAGAATCATAAACATGTAGGTGCCTTGAACTCTTATAGTTATAATAGTTATAATTTTTATAATTATGTCATTCTAATGTTTCAAGTTATTTAGATCATTGAAATTTGGCAAGCTCAACACTCTATTTAACATTGTCGCAGTACTACAATTTGGAAACATGTGAAGGTAAACTTGCATTTGATTACATTTTAAATATGCTCAAATTTGCATTGAAATCCTTTGTTAACTCATAACTATGTTATTTTTCAAATTTTCTATATGTAGTGTCCTCGGCAACTAGGTTCTTTCAAGTGTGGGTACTATTTGCAAAAGTATATAAGAGAAGTAGTGCGGAATCCTAATACTTCCATAACTGAACTTGTACGTATTATCATATACATTTATGTATTTATATATGCTTTATCATTATATTAATCAGTATTATCTTTCTTTTTTCGTAGTTTAATATAAAAAAAAGCCTACAAACAAGAAGAAATCGACGAAGTTCGAATAGAATGGACATCATTTGTTGGATGATTTGTGTAGTACCGATGGATTCATTACTTTTGTTTATTTGATGTAAGTATTTGGTTCGGGTTACTTTCTGTAGTAGTACTTAGCAGATTTGAAATACTTGATCTTGTTTATAATATATAGAAGTTTGGATTGTTATGCTGGATGTAGTTTTGTTTGAGGGACGGGCGGTCCCATTTGTTTATGTGTAGAAGGGTGT
The DNA here is from genome assembly GCF_013281855.1 of Momordica charantia. Lineage (NCBI taxonomy): Eukaryota > Viridiplantae > Streptophyta > Magnoliopsida > Cucurbitales > Cucurbitaceae > Momordica > Momordica charantia. The sequence goes on along the minus strand of NW_028275159.1, from coordinate 19,803,002 downwards.
TAATATAGAAGTGTTTGATTGTTGCTGAATGTAGTATATTATTGTTTTTCAAGTTAATTTTGAATTATTCTACATGTTGAAATTTGTACTTGTTTGATCAACTCTTAAATAATTGTGTTTTAAGTTTAAGGTTAGTTTTTGAGTTAAGTACTTTTAGAATAGATCATGGTGTTGAAATTAGTTTTAGTTGCATATTATGTTTTGAGAGTTTCAATAATATTGAGATATTATTTTTTGTCAATAACTGCGAAGGAGATATATTGGTTGGTTAGTTTTGAGTTCTATTTTAGAGTGGGGGAGGTCATGTTGAAATTTGTATTGTTTGTGTTTTGAATCTAAAGGTTAGTTTTTTAGTTAAGTTTTTCAAATAGATCATGATGTTGAAATAGTTAGTTTTAGTTACATATTAATTTTTGAGTTGCAATAATATTGAGATATTACTTTGTGCGATTAGGTTGGAAGGAGATATATGGTTGGTTAGTTTTGAGTTATATATTCTAAAGTGGGGAGGTCATGTTGAAATTTGTACTTTTTATTATTTGTGTGTTTTGAATCTAAGGCTAGTTTTTGAGTTAAGATTTAGAATGGATACTCCATTTCATATGAACGTGTTAAGAGTTTTAGTTGCATATTAATTAGCTAATTTTAATTGCAATATTGAAATATTATCATAGGTGTGAAGGAAATATAGTTGGTTAGCCACGTCTCGACAACCAACTATTTTTTTAATTAAATTATTTACGAAATAATGACGGTCAATGTCTGTCATGAAATATAGTCATTCCACAACGCACATACGAGACGTAGATACAATGACGTACAAACAATGACGCACAAACAATGACGTACAAACAATGTCGCACATATAATGACGGATAAAAACCGCCATGCAAAATTAAACGAAACAAGGACACTCGTAAAGATGTCGGTCACCGCCCGTCATTGTTATCCTTCAATGACGGGCATGCCCGTCATGGAAAAGAAGATTTACATGACGGGCAATGCCCGACATTAAAATTGTCCGTCATGAAAAAGAAACAAGGACACTCGAATAGATGTCGGTCACTAACCGACATGGTTACTTGTTAATGTCGGGCAATGCCCGTCATAAAAAGGCGAATTTGTTGTAGTGGAGAACTAAAATAAAATATCTAAAAGTTTAAACGATTAAGAAATAATAATAATGCAATCTATTGCAGGAGTTTGACAAGATTGATGCCTACAAGCAAACAACGTATGATCCTCAACACTCAAGCCATTGTTGAGCTTTATAAAAAGCGTTTCATGGTACCATATACTATATTTAACACAATTTCTTACTACGAATTTACTATTTTGACCTCTTTATGCTGATGATAGATGTAATTTTTGTTGTTGGTAGGCTTGAGAACAAATATGGAGATTCAACACTATCCTATCTCAAACCTCGATCAAGAATTTCAAATTCGCACGTTTACTTCTTTTTGTGTGTTTGGTTTCTTGAATTTATATCGCCTTCAAAATCCACTTGTATTGTTATGTTATCATTAAGTGTAAGTTTGGAATGAATAAATGTTTTTTACAAGGTTTTAGACGTTAACATTGATAGAAATGTCGAATGAAAATGTTGATAGAATAATCAATAAAACATTGACGTAGATATATATATATATATTTTTTTTTGGAAGTCATAAAAATAAATACATTTTGAAAATAATTGTGAAAGTCTGTTGATATTTTCTCTATTTCATTGATTTTTTACTATATAAGGAAAATGATGCCTTTATCTGTTTTTGTCAATTTCGAACTTGTGAAGATATAAACATACGTTCGTGTCTATAGGAATTTAATAGCTTGATTTTTGAAAATCTAAAGTCATGCCCAACTTACATTAGTTTGGAATTAACGTTGAGATTTTTTTTTTTAATTTTTTATCTTACTTTAGTTCAGCAATTGCAAAGTGGTTTAAATCTCATATTTTTGTCCTAATTCCTATTGCGAATAATTAGAGTGGGTGTAAAAAGTATTACAAAAATGTCGGATTTTATTTCTAACATGTTTCTATTTAACTATTTTAGTTGGTCAATATCAAAATTAGTTGACAATAAAAATATATTCGACAACTATTATTTATCTTTATCGGCTACGTACTGCCATGCTCGTAAAAGTATATTCAACAACTATTATTTATTTATTTTTTTTTTCATTTTACTTGAAATAAGATTCAGTGGATATAATATATAAACAGACGTAATATGTATTAAAAGGATTAAAAATATATTTTAGGTTTTTATTTTCTTTTTTTAAGAAAGAAAACAAACCGAACAAGTTAAGGGGTTTCAACAAGAGAATGTTGAAGCATACGTGCCTCTTCTTCCCAAAATGCTTTGAGAAACCCAGCAATTTCTTCAATATAATCGACACCCATGGAGAACGTTGTCTCTCGCCAACTCATGAGCCAGCGAGTTGAAATGAAAATTAAATGAATTTTAAAAGATTCATGAATGCACTCAGATAAAAATGAAATGAGAATATATGAAATGCAAGCATAAGATCTACAAACAATATATGAAATTTTATTGTTTATTTTTTCAAAAAAATAAATTATTGGTGATAAGGAATCAGTAGATGCACCCAGATATCCTAGCTAGATTAGCATAACCTTAGCACCCTCATCATCTACCTCATCCCAATAATATTCATCAAATAAAGATAAGGTTCAATGTATAATGAATTTACACTCGTCATTTAAACTAAAAAAAGATTAAAAATTGAGAAGACTATCTACTCCAAGTTGAATGTGATGCCAAACTCTTCACAGCGACTGCAAAATTATAAATTCATGAAAATAAAGTATAAAGATATGAAAAATTATGAATAAATATGAGCGGATTGATGCTTTTGCATACTTCAAGTATTTTCATGATTCTTTTATACTCCTCTTCATCGTATGACTCCATTTGTGTATTTGTACTGTATGAAAAACAATTTAATATCGTTTAGGATCATTATTAATGAAAAATAAATCCACATATGTAATATAAACTATAAAGATAAATATACTAATAGATGGCTTAAACAATTCACATCTAAATTAAAATCTTACCGTGTATCAGAATCTTCTGCACTGTCCACTTTTTGATCACATAACTCCACTTGTGCGGGACTACAAAATTAAAATATTGTTTATAGAATCATTTTAAAAAAAATATACATAAAAAAACATGCATTATCATTCAAAATTATAGTTTTACCATGAATTAGCAGGTTGCATATTATTGGGATTTTGGTCACAAAATTGTAATTGTGCCGTTGGACTGCAGAATTAAAATATTGTTTATAGTCATTCTTAAAAAAAAAAGTTAATTCGCATATGAAATATTATTCACAATGAAACTAATATCGCTATTTTAAAACATTCAATATCAAAATTAAAATGTTACCATGGATTGGTAGGTTCCATGTCGTAGAGATTTTGATCCAAAAATATTGGCCTGCAAAATTAAAATTTTGTTTTTATAGTAATTATTGAATAAATTAAATTCAAATCAACAGTACTCTTCTACTTTTAAAAAAAAAATCTAATTAAACGTCTTCCTATCGTTTATTATCAAAATTAAAATCTTACCAATTATCAATGTTGTCGACATTTTCGTACAATCCACCTTCTGTCAGAAACTGCATGCTTTCAGAGTCCTGATTAAAAGATTCTATTTGCGTTGTTGGGCTACGAACAAAAAAACATAATTACAATAATTATTAAATGATAATAAATTTACATGTGCAATATTATATGTATAAAAAGATTAAGTGATACCTTAATACCCATTAATTATCAAAATTAGAATCTTACCGAGTATGGATGATTTCCAAATTATTGTTGCAGAGTTCTTCTTGAAATTCCTTGAGATTTAGACGAGAGGATCCCATTTGTGTAGTTGGACTATAGAATAACATATTAATATCATTCATTTAAAAAAAATAATAATAAATCTTACTTTATTAAAATGTAAAGGATTAAATTAAAAAAACAGATTACAGCTCATGAAAACATAAAACAAATATATAAATATATATATACAAATATAATAATCATTTAACCCGGATAGAAAAATATTTATTATAATAATTAAGAAATCTTACCACGTATCGGTAGGTCTAGTGTCATTTGAAAGTTGAAGATCCTTGTGAATTTTTCTACGTTTGGAATTTGGTTGATCTTCAATGGGAGCTTCTTCTTGATCACCCTCAACATTTTTCATCTTCTTTCGGATTTTACAAAGTACGTAGGAATCTTTTATATCGATTGTGTTGGTTGATGGTAGAATGGAGGGATCGAGAGAATACTCGTACATAATCCAGGAAAATTGACTGCAGTCTTGACCGTTCTCATAATGAAAACGTTTCATAGTACCCAACAGGGTCTTTGGAGTGGTGGACGAAAATATTTTAGTAGGTGCTGTTTCAGCACTCCAAGTACCAGAATTGGGGGCACTAACTTTTCTAATGATGCGAGTACGTTTCCTTTTCAGCTTGGTGAAAACATAGAGGTCTTCCCCATCAACACCTCCTAAATTTTGCCATATCTCACCGGGTTCTTGACAATAAACATCAATCACCGGCAACTGAAGCGGAGTCTTGAACTTTCCAACAATCTTGTGAAAAAGATAGTAGCCCAAGATATCCTGATTCTTGGGATTTAATTTGTAACCACTTGGAAGCTTTATGGTCGCCATTTTTAGAACGAAACTAAATTGAAAAAAAAGGAACAAAATTAGAATTATAATCATTATTTAAAAACCGTTTCTTTAAAATTTGGTTAAGAGGCAGATATTTGAAAGTAAAAAAGCAAATAAATAAAAATAAAAACAAAATGGAAAAAAACAAACAAATATAAAACTCAAAAAGGAGATCAACGAATACAATTTGTTTTTCCTTCTTTCTACTTGCTGATGAACGAAAAAAATTTGGGAAAAAAAATCACTCATCTTGAAAGAATCCATAGATCTTCTTCTGGTTTTAAAAAATTTCACTCATTTTCTGATTTTTTTTTCTTGTTTACCGATGGGAAAGAGAAGCAAAAAAAGGATATAAGAATCAAAGTAAAAATGGGAAAAAAATGAATGAAAAGAAATGCTCACTCTGAAAGTCCGTTGCTTATAATGGAAAATAAAAATGGAAGAGAAAACGAGATTCTTTCTCACGGTAAAGGTAATTGAATTTTGAAATTATGATTTAAATTTTAAATGGAACATTCCAACATGATCTAATAAAATAAAGAGATAGGGCAAACTCGGGTGGGAAAGAGACACGTAAGAAACACGTTCGGGTATTAATTTTTTTCTCGATATGATTTCCATCCTTAGTTTTACCCTGATTTTTCATAACTTTTAAAACTTCAATTATGGTCTATTTGAAAAAAGAAAGAAAAAAAAACTTTAATTATGGTCATCAGGAGTGGCAGCTAGAGATAATATGGGTCTAAGGCCAATTTTTTTTATTGATGGCCAAAAATTAATTTTACATATAAATATTTTATTTTTTTAATTTAAAATTTTAGAAAATAAGAAAAAAAATAAGCAATTATCCGATGAAGTTCTATTTTTATTAAAACAAAAAAAAGAAACAAATGACCTGTTTGATAATAAGAAATAGATATGTTTGGTGACCCATTCTATTTTTTATTTATAAAATTTGAAAAACGTTTTTAAAATTTAGGTCAAAATAGTTCTTCCTTAAACAAAGATTATAATTATAATTATAATGTTTGTTGAAGGAAGAACTATTTCTTTAAAATTCGGTTAAGAAGCATATATTTAAAGTAAAATGCAAATAAAGAGATGAAATAGAATAAAGAAATAGAATAAAAAGATTTTTTTTGAGATGTGGATGCGATCACCGATATTGAGGAGAGAGAGAAAAAAGAGAGATAAAGAGATGAAAGAAAGAAATAAATACAATAAATATATATATATATATATTTTTTTTTTGCGATGTGCGATCGTGGATATTGGAGAGAGAGAGAAAAGAGAGATGAAAGAAATAAAGAAATACAATAATATTACTTTTCTTACCGATGTACGGAAAAAATTTTACAGAAAAAATTTTCACATTTTGAGAGAAATCGATCGATCTCCTTCTATCGTTTTAAAAATTTTCAATCATGGGAAAGAGAAGCAAAAAAGAAACCTAGAAGAAAGAAAATAACAATGGAAGAAAAAGACGAAAGAAACACATGCTTACCCTCTAAAAATGCGATGCTACTTAGAATGGAAAATAAAAAAATGAAAGAGAATGCCAAATAAAATTCTTCTTCACAATTGGAAGAATGTAGTTGGATATATATATATATATGAATGACATTTTAAATTTTGAAATCACATCTAAATTTTAAACCTAAAACCTAATTTGATATAATTAGACAGAGATTGAACCAATCAAATGGATAATTTCACGTTTTGAAATTTGAAATTATGATTTAAATTTTAAATGCAACACCCAACTTTGACCTAATAAGGTAAAGAGATACTAGATGAACAAACTCGGGTAGGGGAAAAGAACTGGTAAGAAACACGTTCGGGTATTGATTTTTTTCTTGGTACATTTTTCATCCTTAGTTTTGCCTTGATTTTTTCCCTTTAAATTCATAACTTTTAAAAACTTCAATTATGGTCCTTAGGGCAAAAAATAGTACGGGGGTCTAAGGTCAATTTTGTTTATAGAGCCAAAAATTAATTAACATATATAAATTTTATTTGTTAAATTTAAAATTTTAGAAAATAAGAAATAAAAAATAATTATCCATATATTTTTGCTTTCTTTTTCAATTGAGGAAAAAATAACAAAATGAAGAACAATTAACATATGAAGTTCTATTTTTATTATTAAAGAAAATAAGAAAATAAACTAATGATCCATTGATAATGTTTATTATTAAAGAAAATAACAAAATAAACTAAGGTGGTTCCACATTGGATAGTAGCCAGCTTGTCTTGACTGCTTGCATGCGCTTTCTGACTGTAACCGAAGTAAGACTACAAGAGTTGAGAAAAAAGCTCCGGCCATCTGTGCTAGCTGTAATTGGAGAAAGAACGAAGAAGGGTTGGGTTTGGAAGGATTCCAAAGGGCTAGCTTCCAAGCTTTACAGTTTCAAGCATGATCCTTGATCACCTGCAGAGGGGAAAAAAACAGCTCTAGGAGCCGATGTAGGACCCTGTACCTCTAATTTGGATGACTTTCTTAATGGAATAGGAGCTGATTCAAAAACAGAATCGCTCCCGGACCTTCAAGAACAAGTAATTCTCTCCTTCATTGGTAATTTGGTATCACCAAATATTTGTTTACCAATTGTTAATTGATGCTTCCTTCGTTCTGAAGGAGGTCAATGATATGGCAGAAAGGATGTATCTCCTTCCCTAGGCTTCAATAAATAATTTGGTGTTGAACTTTTGATTGTTAGTGATTACCCTTGTTGGTAATGCAACCTGCACTTGAGCCGAGTCATCCTTTGTAATTTTAGAATTTGGATCCTGTACAAGAACATTTGTAAGATATTTAGAGATTTGATTATTTATCATTGTCATGCTATTTATTTCATACAAAGGACTTGTCAAGTTAAAATACTATCTATTAATCTCTGTGTACTATTCTCCATTTATTTGGAGGTTATCAGCCAATTGATTAATTATCTACACCCATCATGTGATATGCTTTACTTTTCTACGGATTATAGGTGCATTTTACACTTTAAAAGGCCTTTTTAAGTTTTTATTCTTCAATCCAAAATATTGACTAGAAAATCATTTTAATGAATGGCGTTCAGTTCAAATAATCCCAGTGTGATTTCCAATTGCAATGCTCATTAAATGGTACTTGATTTTATGGTTTTCCCCTTGTTTAAGTTACTTACAATCATATGTGACTTTCGTGCAGGTAGTATGGATGAAGGTTGAGTTGTGCAGGTTGCTGGAGGAGAAAAGAGCTGCAATTCTAAGGTTATTACTAAATTTATGAGACTTAGATTTTCTTCATCTTTGAGAATTTATATTGCTTACTGTGTGATTTGCGGAACTAGCCTTCATGTAATTGTGTCAAGAAGGTGGGTTACTGAAGCTTCTCTTTCTTTTTGCTGTTCTTTTCCAGAGCTGAGGAGCTAGAAACAGCACTTATGGAACTGGTCACACAAGATAATAGGCGACTATTAAGTGCCAGGGTATAAATCTCTTATTTGTGAGGAAAGATTCCCAATGCTTGCTGGTACCATGATTGCATGTTTGTAAATTATAATTCAAGATGCATGTGCCAATTCTTGTAAAACTGAAAAAGAAAAACCGAGTCTATTTTGTGCCTAAATTCTTAAGAAGCTGTTCTTGCTTGCTGCACGAATTTTTTGACATCACAAAATATTACATAAAAGTTCTCACTTAAATGTTGCATCTCTCTTGATCGTGTACTTCAATAATTATTGCATTCTTCCGCACTTGCTCTTTTGTCTCCATTTTTGGGATGAGATTATTTCTTCATTCAAATGGTCGATGGTCTTACCTCTTGATTTGTGAAGAGTCTCCTCTCCTATACACTTGCGGGGCCACCTCTTCACAGAGGAAAATGTGCTCCTTTGGATGCAGATCATTAGAGCTTTCTTTTGGGCGACTTGAAATGAAAGGAACTTTTTGATAATATTATCTTTCATACTATATCTTAGTGTAAATTGTCACCTCTATTTCGTTCCTATAGTTTTTTTTCATTATTGACCAATTGGAGAAGTTTCATGTAAGGGCTCTCTCCCCCTCCTTTTGTAAATTCCATACCTCAATGAAATTGTTTCTTATCAAAATAATACTAATAATAATCGCTACATTCTTCATTACTGCTACCAAAAAATCCTCCTGCACCCATGTTTCACAGAGAAGCACCCTTTCATCTTTTGACTTATAAGCTTTTAGATACCTAAGTGAAGGCTCAGTTTATATATAACTACGCAATGTAAATTTAATATAATTATGAATAGTGGACTTGCTTCTAAAATTCCTCGTTGGGTTTCTAGTCTATACTTAAGACGTTGCTTATTTTCTCCAGGTTGAACAACCGGAGCTAGAGGTAGCGGAGTTACGGAGAACTCTAGCAGAGAAGAAAGAACAAGAAGTTGCAATGCTTCAGGTGAGCATCAGTTGAATTACTTTTCTAAACAATAGATATTGATAATTTTATATTGTAGTTATTGATGCGTGTTGAGCAAGAGCAAAAAGTAACCGAGGAAGCTAGATCAAATGCAGAGCAAGATGTAGCTGCTCAGAAATATGCTGTTCATATGCTGCAGGTTTGGTTTTTATTTGGATTTTTTGGTAGTCTGATTCTACTGTGCTGTTGATTTAGATGTTGATAATATAGAGCAGAATTCAATTGTTTTTGTAGCCTAGATAGCTCGAATTTATTGAAAGGATGAAGTGCATTTTATTGGTTTGTACTTGATTTATATCTGTAGATACAAGATAGGAACATATACTAGCCTGTATAAATTCTGAAGTTCTTCCTATCCTCACCCTCCCTAATTATGTTAATATATTTTTTCTTTTTGAAAGAAAATTGTGATTATCATGTTCTTTTCAATCCAATTACAAGATAAATATGAGAAAGCTATGGCTTCACTTGCTGAGATGCAGAAGAGGGCGGTGATGGCAGAATCCATGTTGGAGGCTACATTACAGTATGAATCTGGCCAAGTTAAAGCAACAACATCTCCTGGGTATAAAAGATATTTAAAAGAACATTTGATGTTCTATGCATTAGTTTGATTATTAAAACTTTAGATCTTGTATTTGTTTATGCTATGAAAACAAGGGTATGTAAAGAGCATGCAAAATCTTGCATTACAGAATCTTCATCAGTTTTCCTAGAGATATTTTTTTCTTTCTTGACTGTGTACTAAGAATTTATGTGCTAGAAATTATTCATCTGCGTTATTGATATTAAACTTTCTAGACGAATTTCATTTTTATGAGGGTTGCCCGCTCTGTAGGTCACGTAATCAAGGACCTGCACAGGAAAATCAAAGAAGGATAGGATTGCTGCCATTTGCTCTAGGAGGCTGGCGAGATAGAAACAAGGTTTGTTTTCGGTGTTAACCATTTTCCTGGAGAAACCGACCGTGGTACCTATTCCCTCCATTCTCACTATCAATTTTTCTTTATAAATAATTCTTCGATGCTGTTTGACCATCTGACTTCGTTGATAATAAATGAGAGTAGTATCCACACTATTGAGATATAGGAAGTGAAGATGAAAACTAAAACTACCAACAAAGTGAGAATTACACGACACCCAAAAGTGATAATAATGAACTAACAAATTGTTGTTCGGGTTTTTCTGCTACTTCTATTTTCAAATTATTGAACCGTTTAGAATTACTAATTTTCTCTTGAAATATGCTTCTACCCATGTCTCTCAAAAGGCAGATTGTGCTACACTAATCAAGGCCACTCAAATCTTATGCTTCTTGTTGATTTCAAATCACTCTCCTCAAATTATGAAACACACTGTACTTGCAGGCTAAATCGGCCGTTGTAGAAGAACCCTCTGAACAGAAGATGGTGAACGATGAAAGCAAAAGCGATCCTGTTACTCAACAAAAGTAATTAAAGAACCAATATAATCCGATGAGGAAGTAAAGGTTAGTATTTCAGTGCCATGAAAGTATATACTTGGAGCGAAAGAAATTAGTATTAGCCGTTTATCTTGCACAATTGGCTCATAATCAACGTGTGTGCCACCTTCACAGTAGGGAAACCATGACAAACCAACCTTTCATTAAACATGAAAGAAGATGCAAGGACCTGCAAACAAATCAGCCCCTCAAAAAGTCTCCACTAAAAAATAGACTCCAATTCAAAAAAATAAAACTTAAAAGATAATTACAAAACAATTATGAAACTGAGGCCCATGAATAGGTATTAAATGTAATAACCTCCTACACCCTCTTCCTAGGAGACTTCTTCGCCCCTCTAAAAATCCTTTTTTTTTTTTTTTATATCCATGTGTCCGGGCCAGTTTGTGCGGACCTCAACTACATTTGGTTGACAAGAATCTTTTGAACCCATTCCCTCTAAGTCTTTTGCTATTTATATTGACCCTCATTGACCACTTGGGTAATCTCATGATGGTTCATCCCTCTAAAATTTCTACCATTCATCTTGATCCATACACCCCACAAAATAGTAAAAGAGACGAGTCTGCCAAAAAACTATGCCCTTACCAGAAAGGGAGGAAAGTGGAGAACTTCCTCTAACATAAGAATGACAATCCCTATTACGATCCCACATGATCCCAATAGCTGACATATAACGACTCCCGACTCCATAAAACCTGAACGAACGAACACTCCCAAAGAATATGATTGAGATCCTCCGACGTGCATACACAAACAGCTCCATTGTGGGCTAACACCAAAGAGGAATACCTTTAAAGTCCAAGGTGTTAACTCCCCCAAAACTTGCCCAGCAAAAATTTGACCTTCTTTGCAATCTTAACCTTCCTAAGAGAGGAGAAAGAAGGGGGCTTCAGGAGGGGGCGAAGAGGCGCATAAGATTTGAGGGTTGGGGGTCAAAAACGAGCACCTCTCCTCACTTATACTGTCGCTTTGTTCGACAAAGGACGAAGGAAGCTTAACAAAAGAGATAAATTAAAACTCAAGGAAAGTATAACAGAGATCACCGAATGCAACCTCTTATTAAAAAGATGATATAAAAGAGGCAACAAAGCACAAGGAGGCTTGTCTCCCACCCAACATGAAGTAACAGGCAGTTTTACAAATTGTGAGATCAAGGGAAAATTTGAAGTAATAGGCAACCCTGGAGCTTTCTGAAAAGCCTTTAGACCCATAAGCTGAGGCCCACTCAAAAGGTGGGGCCCATCCAGGAAGGTGGGGATTAGATTACACGTAATTATGTAAATTATTTGCTTTCAATTATAATATTTATTCATCTTTCGTGAACAAATATGCTTACAAAACAAACATTCACCTCTAAAATCCCATTAACCTGCAATACAATACAATACTACTTTTACTTTTTACTTTTACCACTCACCTCTCTTACTCTCTTGTGAAAATTATTTTTTTTAAGAAGTGTTTAGGGGAAGTCTAGTTGGCAAGGATTTGGGGTCTCTTGATCATTGTGACTTAAGTCTCAAGTTCGAATCTTCAGATGATCTTAATATCAAAAACTTTTGATATATCTGTTTTTGTACTTAATTGAAAGATGATTATGGTAAGAGTTCATTAATCCCGCTGTTGTTTGGGGGCTGTACGTGAAATTGCTTTATAGTTTGGCGTTTTAAAATTGCTTGAATTGAATTTTCTTTTTTTTTTTTGGTTTCTATTGGTTTTTTTTTAATATTAATGTTATAATATAATTCAAGTTATTCTTAAGAATAAGTAATGATTATATATGCATAGTCAATTTAATAAGGTAGAGAAGAAAACAAGTAAAAATAAGTGTCGTTTGGTATTCATTTCTTACTTTTTTTTAATAAAGAAAATTAGAATTACATGTCCCGAGTCTCATCCATTCATAAATGATAAAACAATATTTTTATTTATGTTTTGAAACAAATTAAAAACAGGAACCAGAAATTGTTTTCAAAATTTATATACAATTTTGATAATATTTTTGAAAAAATAAGAAATAAAAAATTAGTTGTCCAATGTTTAGGTTTAACGTGCCCTAAAATGTTGCTTTTATTTTATTTTGTTTCTTGTTTTGGAAACTATTTTTATTTTAAAAAAGAGAACTGTTTTATATGTGATTTCCAAACCTATCTCGCCTCCCCATTTGTTAGGCTTTTTATTTATTATTTATTTATTTTCTGCAAAGGATTCAAATTCTATTTTATGGAATGAATACTTTTACTATATAACTATTTTTATATTTAATGTGAGAAAAAAAACCCTAATGAGATTCTTACTAGTCCACTCTTTCTATATGTATACACACACTCTTTCTATATATATACACACATACTTCTCATTATCTTTATTTTATTCTCCATATTTCCGATTGTGAGCAACAATTTCTTTGATAGTTTCTTTCTAGTAGACTTCTAGAGGGTGAGAATTTAGTTTTTCTTTTATTTTTTTCTTCTATTTTTACTTTTACTCTTCTTGCTTTCTTTTATGTTTCTCTTTTATTGGTAAGGAAATCATGTTTTCTATTTTAAAATTAAAAAGAAAAAAAGATTGAGAAAAGGAAGTTTTCGAAAATCAAGAAAGAAGATCGATGTTTTTTATTTTAAAATTAAAAAGAAGAAAGAAAGATTCATAAATTGAAATTTTCGAAAATCAAGAACGGTTTTTTCTATTTTAAAATTAAAAAGAAAGATAAAGATTCAGAAAGTTGATTTTTGGAAAATCAAGAAAGAGGATCGATGTTTTCTATTTTAAAATTAAAAGGAAAAAAAACCTTCAAAAAAAAGAAATTTTTGAAAATCAAGAAAGAAGATCGGTCTTAATTTTCCATAAATTTTTTTACATACATCGGTAAGAAAATATTTTAAAATTAAAAGAAAAAAAGATTAAATTTTCGAAAATCAAGAACGATGTTTACTATTTTAAAATTAAAACGAAAAAAAATTCAGAAAGTGGAATTTTCGAAAATCTAAGAAAGAAGATCGATCTTAATTTTCCTTAATTTTTTTACATAGATCGGTAAGAAAAAGAAAGAGCAAAATTGTATTAATTCCGTCATGTCTTAATTATGTATCTTTTTTCGTGCATGCCTTTCATCGCCCCCCTATGAAAGGCTAAACCCCATTTATATTTGTTTTTCTTTTCTTTTATTTATTTATTTATTTGCCCTATGAAAGGCTAAACCCCATTTATATTTGTTTTTCTTTTCTTTTATTTATTTATTTATTTGCCTTTTGTTTTTAATATCTGGTTTATAAATTTTAAACAAAGATTATAATTATAATTTTTAATCTTAATTTTATTCCTTGATCAAATTATCTCTCTTTTGTTTTTCTTTCTTTCTCTACCCAATATCGTCGGTGCTTTCATGGCTCCTCTTTTGTATTTGTTTTTATTTTTCATTTTGTTTTATTTATTTATTGGCTTTTTACTTTTAAATATCTACTTCTTAACCAAATTTTAAAGAAACAGATCTTAAACGAGGATTATAATTATAATTTTTAATCTTAATTTTGTTCTTTTTTTTTTCAATTTAGTTTCATCAATCCTAAGCGTGTAACCATGAAGCTCCCAAGTGGTTACAAGTTCAATCCCAAAAATCAAGAAATCTTAGGCTACTATCTTTTTCACAAGATTGTTGGAGAGTTCAAGACTCCGCTTCAGTTGCCCGTGATCGATCTTTATAGTCAAGGACCTTCTGAGATATGGGAAAATTTGGGATGTATTGATGAAGAAGACCTTTATGTTTTCACAAAGTTGAAAAGGAAGCGTACTCGAGTGATTAGAAAAGTCAGTACCCGTAATGCTGGCACTTGGAGTGCTGAAACAGCACCCACTAAAATATTTACTACCACCACTCCTGAGATCCTATTGGGTACTATGAAACGTTTTCATTACGAAAACGGTCAAGATTGTGGTCCATTTTCATGGATCATGTACGAGTATTCTCTCGATCCCTCCATTCTACCGTCAAACACCACAATCGATATAAAAGATTCCTACGTACTCTGCAAGATTCGAAAGAAGATGAAAAGTGTTGAGGATTCTCAAGTAGAAGATCCCAAGAAACGACAAATTGTGCATGATGATCCAGATCCCAAACGCAGAAAATTAGTACAAGTAATGCACAATGAATTTCAATTTTCGAATGATAAGGGACTTGGTGGTGTTGTGTGGTAAGATTTTATTTTTTCTTTTCTCTTAATTATTATATTGAATTATTTTATACTTTTTTAGTAGGGATCGAATTCACAACCTCATGGTTTATACTTATGAGTAATAATGACGAGCTGTAACGTTTCTTTTTTTTTTTTAATTTAATATCTACTGTTTAAATATTTTTAATTTATCCCTCGAGTTTTAAGGGAGTCCGATAGGTGGTAATTTTTTTTCAAAATAAATGATGTTAATATGTTATTTTATAATTATTTCTTCCCACATAATATTTTATTAATTTTTCCTTAATAAATTGTTACTCTAAGCGAGAGTTTAATTTGTTTATAGTCCGACGATACAAATGGAATTGTCTCATCTAAACCTCGTAGAGTTTCAAAGGGAACTTAGTCCGACGATACAAATGGAATCGTCTCATCTAAACCTTGAAGAGTTTCAAAGGGAACTTATATCGATGGAAACTATCGATAGGTAAGATTCTAATTTTGATAACCAATGAGTATTAAGGTATTGCTATAATTTCTTCATAGATATATATCGCACTGGTAAATTTATTATTCTTTTATAATTATTCTAATTATGATATTGAATTGGTATTAAGGTATCACTTTAATATTTTATTTTTGTTCATAGGCCAACAACACAAATGGGTTCTTTTATTCCAAACTTCGAAAACATACAATTTCCAAGAGGAGGTGAATTGTACAAGAATGTGGACAACCTTGATACTTGGTAAGTTCTAATTTTGATAATATCAACAATATCGAAGCGTCTAATTATATTTTTTTAATACAATACTATAGATTTGAATTTTTTTATTTTAATATTAAATAGTTTAAAAGTTCCATATTCATTTCATCGTGGATAATATTTGATTATTTTTTCTCTAATAATGCCTATATAAACAAGACTATTAACAGTATTTTAACTCTACAGTCCAACCGCACAAATGCAATTTTGTGATCCAAATTCCAACGATATGCTATCTACTAATTCATGGTAGGAGTTTAATTTTAAATGATAATGCATGTTTCTTTATGTATTTAAAAATAATTCTCTAGAAATATTTTAATTTTGTAGCCCAACGCAAGTGGAGTTATGTCATAAAAAATTGGACAATGTGGAAGGTTGGTCTGATGCATGGTAAGATTTTATTAGATAATGAATTGTTTACGTTAGTTCATTCATCTTTACCGTCTATATGAATTGTAGATGTTGATTTATCTTTCTTTAATATTTTATTTTTCTTTAATAATAATCATAAACGAGATTTAAATTTTTGTTAAAGTACAAAAACACAATAGGAGTTACAATAATATGACGAGATCATGAGGCAACTCAAAGAATGCCACAATAATATGGATCCTACCAATATCTAAAAACATTATAGTACTTTTTTTTAAGCTGTCAATTTTTTTTCTAACTTTTATCGTTAATAATAATTGAAATATGTGAATTTATTTTTATCAATAATGATCATAAATAAGGTTTTCATTTTTTTTCCTTGTAGTACAAAAATACAAATGAAGTCACAGGATGAAGATGAGTATGAAGAGCTCATTAGGATACTTGATGCAAGCAATAATGTGGAACCTACCAATATTGAAAAAGATAATGATTTTGATAAAGAATGGTATTGAAATAGTCCTCATAACTTTCTTATAAATGATATTCCAATTTTATAATTTTTTTTTACCTTTTATATGGTTAATATCGAATATGTTGATTTATTTATTCTTAAAAAAGACCATAAAGAAAATTTTAATTTTACTTACAGTATAATAACGAGATCACATGATCAAGTTGAAGATGAAGATGCAGCATTTGCTGAAAAGATACGGAGAGAACTAGATCAAGGCGATGATGTGGAACATGCCAATATAGGAGAAGATTATAGTTTTCAAAATGAATGGTGGGGAGAATCCGTTCATAGATGATATTTTACCAGTGCTTTTATTTGTTAATAACATTCTTGTTGATATACTTTCTTCATCCATAATTTTGCAGTTGATTTAAAGACTTTGGCATCACGCATTCAACTTGGAGTAGATAGGATTTTTTAATTTCTTTTAGTTTAGACAACAAGTGTAAATGACTTATATTGAAGATAACTTACATGCATTGAACTTTATCTTATTTAATGAATATTATTGGGATGAGGTAGATGATGAGGGTGCTAATGATTCCTTATCACCAATAATTTAATTTTGTAAAAACTAAATAGCATTTCCTATATTATATATCTTCGGCTTGGATTTGATACATTTTCATTTCATTTTCATCCAGGTGCTTTCATGGCTCTTTTAAAACCTTCGATTGTTAACCTAATTAAAACAACCGTGACTAATTTTACAAACCAATTCTTTTAGGTCATTGGACACCCATGAGTACACCCATTTCATTTTTTTCTATTTTTAAAAATTACTCTTATTTTCTCATAATTTCTTCTATATGTTTTCACATTTCTTAAAAACAAATTTGAGCTCTTAGCGCTAAATTTAAAAAACAAAAAATGACTTTTTTTTTTTTTTTAAGACTTAGGTTTTGAAAACATTTCAAAAAAGTATATGCAAAACAAAGAAATACAATTTGAAAATATTCGAGTGTGTGTGTGTGAAAGTATATTTGGGTGGGGATCCACCAATGATCATCAGACGAGACAAGACCAAATACTCTTCATTGAGAACTTGATATGGAGCAAATTCTCCACTAGGAAGCATAATATGCATAACAGAAACCCAAGATTCCATTGAATTTCCAAACAAATTTACACACCTTCCTCAACTGAATCCATTTTTACAATCATCAACATTATCAGAAGAAGCTAGTTAGGATCAGAAATACATAATTGGCAATTAATGATGTAGAGGGTAAAGAATATATTTGATATGATTCATCTTGCAATATGAAAACTTAACCACAAATGAAACATTTTACTTTATGTTGTGTTAGTTAATGGTTGACATCAATGTCGAACATTAGTTTGATGATCTTACCGCATTTGGTATTAGAAAACTCAGAGGTTTATCTTATAAATTAAAAACATCTGAGTTAAGAAAACTTAAAATAATCTAAAATCTTTTTTCATCCTGAAACATATTGAAATTTATCTTGAAGTTGGCAGAGTCTCAAAGATTAAAATTTACGATATAGATAATCAAAATTGGCAGTTAGGTCATCTGATTTCCCTTGAGGACCTAATGCTTCTACGATTAAGAACAAAATTGGTGTTTCAATTGTAGGTTGTGAATCACAATGGAAAAATGTGCATTTACAACCAAAAATAAATAATATTTTTTATTGCTAATAGTTTAAAGTTTTAATAGAAACGTTTTATTTCTTTTTTAATTTATTATTTAAACATTATTGAATTAATTATTTAACATTTTAATTAATTAATTCATTCAGTTTGTCCTCTAAAGTTTTAATTAATTCATTCATTGAAGACGTTTTTATTTACCTTCTTTTTAAACAATCGAGTGTTGTTCTTTTGGAGATGAAAAATTTTTGTCAAAAATTTTGAGCATGTTCTTCGGTTCCATTCGACTCTAGCAAATGCACGCTTGAGTTCGAAGTTATGTTAACTTTAGGGAGCAACCGTCGAAATTGATTTAAATACAGTGGTCCTTTCCATGGCACAACAATAATCTTTTTCATCTAAAATTTTTCTTTTATTTCAACATATAGCATTGAGGTTTACAATGAAGTTAATATCAAACAAAAATTAATTTTCAAAGAAAATATTGTTTTTTTATGTTATATTAGTTTTTGATATTTACTATGCATTTAAAAAATTAATAATGATACAATAATATTTTTATTTATATTTTAAAGAAAACACTTAAATAAGAACTAGAAAATTTTCTACACAATTTTGGAAACATGTTTTAAAAGAATAAAAGAAACGGAAACATGAATAGTTACCAAAAACTTACAATTATCGGACGGGCCCAAAGTTCCATATTCTCCATTTCGTTTGATCTCGTCTCTCATTGTCGCACGCACTTCTTTCTAGTGTATGATTTTAGCTACATGATTTACTAGGTTAGTTGAATATATCAAAGTTAAAAATAGAAGGAAAAAACTATAGGTTTGGAATTATATTCAAACTATACCTAAATTATAAGTACCAAACTTATAACTTAATTAACCTAAAATATATTAGGCCCTTAAGAAAAGAAAAAACTTCTTAGACTCTGTATCATATCGAGCCACACTAATTAACGACTATAATATTAAAGATTTAACAAATTTATGAAATTAAATAAAAAAAATCATACTAGCAGCGGGTGGTGGCGTAGTGGGCTTGTGGTCGAATTTGGATACCCCTCCCCAGTTCAAGCCTTGCAGGACGCGTAGCCAGAGCTCCTCCTCCCTCCCCCCTCGTGGATGAGTATTACAACATAGATTACAATAGAAAATCTTTGTGTAAAACACAACATCGATTTCGGGTTTATCAAAATTAACACATGAAAATTACACCCTCAATAAAAATCATAATAAAAATCATAACGATGAAAAATCCAAACACCAGAACAAACCCTTCCACAACTCTTTCCATTGGTTCATATCTAAAATGGCTTCAACTAGATACTCAAATAACCGATCAAAACATTCAAACTTCCGAGTCAAGGGAAGAACATATCATAAATTAACAAGCATCAAAGAGAAGGAATCAGAAACAGACCAATTCGCTCCAAACCCGTCCATGGATGCTCGAACCACTCATTCCCTCGGCTCAATAGCTCAACCATTTCGAAGCGGCTTTTGCTAGCAAAATATCTTCAAAAATCTCCGTCAGAACAGGCGTCAGTTCAAGTTATCTTCTATCTCGAGCGAGAGAAGGGAGTTTGGAACTCCACCATTAATTAAGCAAAGAAGTATATGTCAACTTTATGTTCAATGTTCATATTAGCTTGAGTCGCCACTCCTAATCGTCATAATTGAAGTTTTTAAACATTATGAATTTAAAGAAAAAGAATCATGAGCTTAATTTTTTAATGTTCGTGACAATAACTTTATAGAATTTATTCCTTTTTAATAAATTGAATTAGTAATTTAATATGTAATATATTAAAGTTGATCTTTAAAAAAAGAAAAAAAAAGCAGCCTTAGACCTCATATGCTATCGTAAGCCACCCACCATAATTTAAAATTTAAAATGAAATAAAAAAAAATCCAGCAAAACTAAGGATGAAAAAAACCAACACTCGAGAAAGAAAATCAATACCCGAATGTGCTGCTTACGGGTATTCTTCTCTATTCGGATTTATTCAATTTCTTTATCTAATTATTTCAGATTGGATGTTGCATTTAAATTTTAATTGTGATTTCAAAATTCAAAATATCATTTATATACTCCCAATTAAATTTTATTTATTCTTCATTTTTTCCGTAAGAATTTGGTTTCGTGTTCTCTCTCATTTTTACTTTCGATTCTAAGTAGATCAGACTTTCGGAGGGTACGCATTTGTTTTCTTCTATTTTTTCTTTCATTCTTATAGCCTTCTTTTCTACTGCATCAGTGAAAAATCTAAAAGTTAAAAAATAAAATACGTCTGATTCTTTCAAAATAAGTGAAAAAATTTTCCAATTTTTTTTTCCGTATCTCAGAAGAAAAAAGAATATATATTGTATTTCTATTTATTCATTTCATCATCTTTATCTCTCGTTTTCCTCTCTGTGCCCTATATTGTGATTGCCGTCCCACTTTCATGGCTCCTTTAAAACTCATTTTATATTTGTTTTTCTAGCGGTGTTTACGGGCTGGATTTAGTCAGGTTATGAGGGATTTTGGAACAATCAAAATTTTCGAGTTAACCATATATAGAAACTGTCGAGTTTGAATTTGATGGTCCACCAAACCCAACCCAATCCAATATCTTCGAGTTGGGTTGTGTTTTTTTTAGTCATCACGACGACGACGGAGAGTTAGAATTAAAACTAAATAAACAGTTGAGATCAAGATACAAAATGCAAAATGGAAAAAGATAATATGAAAACCTTAATGAAAGGTTAGGAAATGGACGGTTGACATTGAAGATATATATATATAATTAAAAAATACACATATATGTATAAATTTGGGTTGAGTTAGGTTGATCCGATTTGTTAAAGGTTAAATCCGAGACCAAACCCAATCCAACCTGATGCTTCATCTAATCCAGTCCAATCAGGGTTGGGTTTGTGGGCTTGTCGAATTTTTTAAACACCCATAATTTTCTCTTTTATTTATTTGCCTTTTACCTTTAAATATCTGCTTCTTAACCAAATTTTAGAGAAACTTTCAAATTCTCTTTTCTTTATTATTTTATTTTATTACCATAATTATTAATTTTGAGAATGATCTCGATGGTATCATTCCATCACAATTGACTTTAATTTTTTTTTCTTTGAGAATGACTTTTCTACATTTTCTTCTTTCAATAAATTATTTGTAATTTAAAATGTAATAATCAGAATTGAAATTTTAAAAAATTACGAATTTAAATTAAAAAAAATCCAACAAAACTAAAGATGAAATGAATCGACCCACACCTGAAAAAAGAAATCAATACCCAAACGTGTTCTTATAGATCATCTTCTCTGTTCGAATTTGTTTAATCTCTTTATCTAATTATATCAGATTGTATGTTGCGTTTGAAATTTAAACTTGATTTCAAAATTTAAAATGTAATTCATGAATCATATATATATATATATATACTTCCAATTATATTTGCTTTATTCTTGTGAGCAAGAATTTTGTTTAATATTCTCTTTTCACTTTTATTTTCAATTGTAGCATTAGATATGAACAGATATTTCATTCTAACGTAAATGTAAATATTTTCGAAGTCAATTATTAATTAACCTTTAAATTTTCAAAAATTTTCAAATTCTCTTTTTTTATTTATCATTATTATTTACCATTTTAGTCACTTATTAATTTTCGAGAACAGATTTGAAATTAGTGAATTGTATGATGTGAGGATTGAGTTTGACATGTAGGTGCGTGTTTAGTTAATTTATGTTTAAGTTAGGTAAAAGCATGTTATATTAATGAGCATGCTGTATGATGTTTTTAAAAACATGTTGTTTGTGTGTGACTCTCCAGGTATGAGCTGCTTACTGGGTACCGTTGTACTCACCCTTTATTTTTTCCTCCAGATTTGTAGGTAGTGACGAATCACATGCGTATGGTGATGGGCGGAGGAGACTGAGAAGAAAGGCCATAGACCCACCAAGGAATTTAGACAGTGAGTCATTCCTTGTTCCTCTACATTTGTTTGGTAAGCGAGCCTCGAGTTAGGACAATATTACTATACTCTAAACTTAGAGTTGTACTCTCATGTAATGTAGAACAAGTTATGTCCATTGATATAATAACTACATGCAAGTTGACCATTCACAAGTTGTTTGAAATTCCAGCTTCGTTAAAAGTCCGTTTTACTCCTGTAATTACATCTTATACCTTTTAAGTATCATTAGATCCTCTAATAAACAATTCGTTTATGATCCAACCATAAACTAAGTCCTTCTTGGGCTATTGAGAGGGTGAGACCTCATTGTTCAAGTTCCGAAATCAGCACTTAAAGGAACTACTCATCTACTTACCCTATAATGAGAAGGAGTCGAGTTTGTGAGATTGTGTTCCCAGCTCCTTTTTAGTCACATCCCCAAAATAGTAGGCTTATTGAATCGGCTACAAGAACCATTTTCACCCATGTAAATCCAAAAACATGCCCTCATAGGCAGGAGTTCATGAACCACTCACGATTAAGATCGAGTCACATATAATCATCCTGTAAAATACTTATCTTACCTTTTAACGGATTTACAAAAAAAGATTAAATATTTCGTGGTCCAGTCTCTTATACAAACTCATTGTATATGATAACCCCTACCAACATGCTTATCCTTGTACTATAAACTCTTTAGGTTATAGCTTGAACACGTACGATCCTATTGTATGTCAACTACTTACTATTCAAGATTACATTCATAACGTTGGATTGTCATTAAAAAAAAGTATAATAAGTATTAAATACATCAAAATAATCGCCAAAGCGAGCATAGCTCAACGGTAATTGACATATACCTCCAACAACATGTTGTACTAAAAAAAAACATAAAAATAATCAAATATTTATTTTTTTCAATAAATAATAAAATATTTACTAATTACGGAGCCTTGGACATAAATCCCAACAACTTTATCAAAAAAAGTAATAGATGTCTTAATCACTAAGCTATACTTATATAAGATATTTATAAATGTTGACACTTGAGCGTCATATCCCTCGATCGTTGAACTCCCAACAAAAAGAAAAAAATTAGATTACGCTTTCACTTGATTTTTTTCTTCTTTTTTTAATAATTTAACTCAATTGATTAATATTATTTTGTTTTAAATTTTCAAATGAGGTTGAGAAATCATCTTATTTTGATTGTTGTATCTTTTTAAAAACACTTAGGCAACTAAATTTATTATCATTTAGAACTATAAATTTTTGTAACCAACTTTCTATCTCAATATTTTTTTTATTACTATAATTTCGTAACTGTGATTAATTAACGTCGGATAATTACTTGGTTTGAAAATACAAATTAAGGTAATTAATTCGAATAATTCCAATTAATAAGCATACACTGTTTATTAACATAATTAGAAGCTACTATCATTTTCATTTTTAGATGAACAAATGAAAGCCATTGACTTTTGAATTAATATCATGTATTATAAATAACATCATCTAATTTTCGCTCTTTCTTTATTATACTGGCCCTGAGACATTTTTATTTTCAAAAGTTTATGACATTTTAGAAAATTTACAATTTAGGCCAACAATTAAGTTCAAATTTTGTCAAGATAAACCTTAGCTATTATCTGATATGACCATCAAAATAATTGGAGATGAGAATTCATCAGTTTTATTTGTAAGCCTAGAATTTGTCAAAGACAAGATTTCTTACACATTGAAGATCTTGTTCCTACCAATAAAAAAAAAGGGGAAACTAAATATTTTTAGGGTTAATTACAGACATAAGATAATAAAGATCTATTAAAAAAGTAGTAATAAATGCAATAAAAGTAGAGCAAAGTTACTCGGTTAAATTATGATTTTCCTTGTTTAAGCATTTAAGCTAATCATTATTTATGTAAATCTATTGTCAATCTAACTATAACTCTACGGGTTAAGACATATATTCTTGACCTAAAGTTTGAAGTTTGACTGTTCATCCATATATATTTATATATATAATGTAAATGATTGACGTCAATTACTAATTATTACTTGACACATACATCATAACATCAATTGTTAACTACGTAAATCAATGATATCGCCAACTTGAGCTTTGCTCAACTGGTTAAGGCTCCTATATTATTTTTTTCTTTCTTTCAAAAAAATCAAGTAAAATATACAGGTGATAGCTGATCAGCACTTTAACATTTGAAAAGATGCGTTAAAAAGAGTCCTATCTTTGTACAAGTTTTTCTCTCTTTTTGAAGAGAGTGTTGGTGCAGGTGAAGGTTTTAGTTTGTGATCGTGCTCATGGAGGACTTGGTTGATTTATGGAAGAATTTAACACTAACAGGGGATGAGAATGAGGCTGTTTGTGTGGCTAAAGGGTATCCTTTACTAACAGCAGAAAATATTTGTCGTTGTGCGATGGGGAAATGGTTGTACAGCCGTAGTGTGAATTCTGAAGCTTTTAGGACTGTCATGAAATCTGTTTGAAGAGACCACAAGGGGACACAAATTGATCCTTTAGGGGACACAAATTGATCATGTAGGGGACCGCTTATTCCTTATTCAATTTCAGTCTAGAGCGGAGAAAGTAGAATATTGAATACTGGACCCTGGTCCTTTGATAAGGGGCTGATTGTCCTCGTGTCCCCTCGTGCTGAGGATCAGCTTTCAAATTTGCATTTTATGGAAACTTCCTTCTAGGTTCAGATTCATAATGTCCCTTTCTCTTGTCTGACAAAGGAGATGGCTGTGAAGTTCGGTGGCTCTTTGGGACTGGTTGAGGATGCTGACAGTGGGAGTTATGGTTCGTGGCTTGGGGCATTATTGCGAGTTCGAGTACGAATTGATATCACGAAACCATTTCAACGAGGTATGAAGCTCAAATTGAACGTGGGTAAGGAGGTGTGATACCCCATCCAATTTCAAAGACTTCCGGATTTTTGTTACCAATGTGGCATGGTGGGGCATTCGTTTCGAGAATGTGATCTTCCTACATCTCTAATGACTAGGTCGGGACAATATTCGTATGGTGATTGGTTACGGATTTTAGTTGGAAAGAAACTGCCTTCTCGAGCTGGAGAACACAATGTTGGCCGGGTAGATTTCCAGCTTCAGGCAAGGCGACCTGTATAAAGACGAACAGTGAAGGATGTACCAGATTTTGAGCCGATGAGACTTGCGGGGAAATCACTGGCCTTGCCGGACAGCTCTCCAGTCATTGTAAGTGGCCCGAGTCGACCGTCCCCCATTCTGGCGGAGGTAGAACCGTACCGCCTTATCGCGCCTATTTTCGCACAATCAAGATGCGTACGATCTTCATGCTGTTGATGATACGGGTGGTCACTCCTACTGTGATGGGCATTGGCTCGATTTTCCCTGAGGATTTGGGTCGTATGAGGTCCAAGCCCAATGATTTAGTGTTGAACCATGGATCTGCTTCACCAGCCTTTATGTTATTGGACCTTCAATCCCGACACAGTCCATCTCTAACCGCTACCCCTAGTCACAAGAAAAGGAAATGGAATAGGGTAGCACGTGGTCAACCTGATGCTACAGTACACCACGTGGTTACCCAGGACAAATTGTGAAAAATAGGGACTCAAGTCGGTGTTTTGCGATCTTACGAAGTTATACAAAAGAAGGCTAGATTACAGATCTTTGAGAATGGTGACTCATTCGGCGGCGGCTTCAAATGCTAATCATACCCACTCGTTATCTCTATCAGTAGAGGCTAGACCCCAGCCTCGTCAGGAATTATGATCGGTTTATTTGGAAACATTCGAGGAGTCGGGTCCCTTCGGTCATTCAAAAAATTGTATAAGGTTGTACAACTATGAACCCTCCATTTTGTGTTCCTCTCTGAAACAAAATCAAGCAAGGACAAAATGAATTTCATAAGAACACAACTTGGTTTTCATGGCTGTTCCAGTGTTGATTGTATTGGCAGAAGTGGTGGTTTAGCTCTTCTCTTGCATTAGGATTTGGATTTTTGACTCTTATCATTCTCATCTTCTCACATTGACGATTGAATTCATTAGGATGGTAAACAGTGGCGCGTTAATAGGTTTTATGGCAGCCTTTTAGATGTTGCCTCCTCTGCCTCCTAGACTATTGTGAAACACCTTCGTGGTAGTGATGATGTCCTTGGTTAGTTGTTGGGGATTTTAACGAGGTTTTTGACCATAATGAAAAAGCAAGTGGTCGGCCCAAGTCAGATCAGGATATTCTTAATTTTCGCTTGACTATGAATGAATGTGATTTGATGGACATGGGATACAATCGGGACTAGTTCACGTGGATAAATAGGCGTGATGAATGGGAAACAATTCTTGAGCGATTGGATCGATACTTATGTAATCCGGTGTGGAATCAACTTTACGGGCACAGTGCAGTCCATAACCTTGATTATTATACGTCTGATCATCGCCATGTGGAGATTTCATTTGGAGACGCGCCTAATGTCTGTCATAGGTCTCATCTCATTCATTTTGAAGAAGCATGGATGGGCCATGTAGACTATATTTCTATTGTGATCTCTGGTTGGCATTATAATTCCTTATATCATTCCCCTCTGTCTCCTACCTAGAAATCGAAGAATTGTTCGACAAGTCTCTCTTGTTAGGGGAAGTTGAAAGTTAGAGGATATGGGAAAAGAATTCGAGTGGCATCTGAGCGGGTGCAACGGGCAATCCAAGACCTTGTGTTTTGGAGGGGTTCACGAGAGGTGGTCCTATCTGCACAATCTATTCTAAAATCTTTATTGTTGGACGAAGAAATTTATAGAGTTTTGGCTCAAATGGGATGATAAAAATACGAAGTGGTTCCATAATCGAGCATCGTACAAGCAACGAGTCAATACCATTTTGGGTTTCGAGGACACCTTTGCCACTAGGTCCAACAACCGAAGGAGATCGAAGGTATTGTAGCGAACTATTTCTCTAATATCTACACTTCTTCTCCCTTTTGTGCATGAGATTGAGGTTACTATCCAGAATGTAACACCTAATGTAAGTGACTGCATGAATGCCCACATTTTTCGTCCTTTTTCCGAGGAGGATATTCGGCTGGCCCTCAAACAAATTCATCGATATAAGGCCCTGGGTATTGATGAGATGCTAGGTATGTTTTTTTGGAGATTCTGGGAGGTTGTGGGTCCAGATGTGACACAATGCTGTTTGCAAATTCTGAACAGCCAGATTTCACCCCAGGTTTTAAATGAGACGCTTATCACCCTCATCCCAAAAACCAAACAACCCTACCGTATTTCATAATTTCGTTCTATCTCCCTTTGCAATGTGAATTATAAGTTGATCTTAAAGGCTTTGGTTAACAGATTGAAGCCCCTCCTGAATGATATTATATCCCCAAACCAAAGTGCCTTTATCCCTGGTCGTTGTGTAGTAGACAAACAGTGCTATCTTGGATTATGAGTGTATTCATTCTCTACGACAGAAAACTTCAGGTAAGAAAGGTTAGGCAGCACTAAAGCTTGACACGAGTAAAGCGTATAACCGAGTTGAATGAGTTTTTCTGAGGCGTATTATGCTTTGAATGGGGTTTGCGGTTGAATGGGTGAGTTTAGTCCTTCGCTGCATTTCTTCAGTCTCCTTCTCGTTCAAAATTAATGGTGTGCGCGAGGTCTGTTAAGCCCAGTCAGGGGCTCCCGCAAGGTCATCCGTTTTCTCCCTATTTGTTTCTGATTTTCGTGCATGGTCTTTCGAGCTTGTTATATGGGGCGGAATCCTGTCGGTCTCAATCTGGGCTGAAGTTATCCAGCAAGAGCCACCAATTTCACACTTATTCTTTGTTGATGATAGCCTGGTATTTTTTAAGGCTTATCGGGGCGAGAGTCAGACAATTCGCGAATTATTGCAGATTGATGAGAGAGCCTCAGGCTAGAAAGTGAATTATGAAAAATCTGTGATTGCTTTTATAAAAGTACGTCTTCATACGTCCAAGTTCATATCAGTTCTGCCTTACAGGGCAAACAGGCTGAATGCCACCAACAATATTTGAGGTTCCCAACCTTTATGCCTCGTAACAAGCGGCGACACTTACATTTTATTTAGGATCAGATCTGGAAATACTTGCAAGGTTGGTGGGGTAAATTTTTTTCGGCAAGTGGTAAGAAGACTTTAATTAAGTTTATGATTCAAGCTATTCTGTGTTATACTATGAATTGTTTCAGACTACCGAAAAGCCTTATTCATGAAATTCACAAGCGTATGGCCCACTTCTGGTGGGGCAGTACGAACGAAGATCAGAAGATGTATTGGGTGAATTGGAAGACACTATGCTTGCCCAAATGTCTTGAGGGCTTGGGTTTTCGGGACATGAAGTTTTTCAACCAGGCCTTCCTTGCTAAGTAGGGCAGGCGACTAGTTACGAACCCATCCTCACTTTTAGCTTGTGTTTTGAAGTCGAAATATTTTAAGAACTGTGATTTTTTGGAGGTTAAGAGGGATTCAAATTTGTCCTTTATATGGAAAAGTCTACTTTAGGGTAGAGATCTGCTTACCTCGAGGTTTCGGTAGCAGGTGGGATCAGGTGAGAAGATAAAGGTTTACTCTGTTAAGTGGATTTCGGATGGTCGCTCGTTTCAAATCCAGTCCACCCCTCCTTCCCTTTTTGTACTCGTGTTTGTGACCTTCGTACAACATTTGGAATTTGGGACTCGAGTAAAATTGGGGCACATTTTTCGAACGAGGAAGCTACTTTGATTTTGAACATCCCTGTTGCTTTGCATCTTTCACAGGATAAGTTAATATGGCATTATGATAAGCATGGTTTGTTTACAATTCGTAGTGGTTCCTCCCAACAGTGGTTAATCTGGCAGGTTGTGGAATGGATTTGCTGAATGTGTGTCGTTTTTGTGGTTGCCATGGGGAAACGACAGTCCATGTTTTCTTATTTTGCCCGAAGGTTTAGAGCATGTCCTGTTCCAAGTTTGTTGGTTTTATTCCCAGCATGGTTGTTTCAGATACTCTCAACTTCTTGCGTGATTGAAAGGATAAGGTGCAGTGGGTGGGTGTGGAGGAAATTGTCATACTCCTCTAGGCTATATGGAATTGTCATAACAATACTTTGCTGCATTCTGCAGATCCTGCTTCGCTTGTGGATATTGACGTGTAGGCTGATCAATACCTTCGTGTTTTTCAATCTGCTCAGGTGCCTTCTTGTGTGGCTATGACTACTGCCTCCACCCACCGGTGCATGAGATGGACTCCACCTCCCGCGCCTTTATCCAAGGTTAATGTTGATGCGGCCTTCCAGTGTGCTTCTTCTATGGCTGGCTTGGGTGTTATCATCCGAGATTTTTGCAGGTAAGTTCTCCTCTCTGTTGTGTGGCCCATGGCCAATATCACCGAGGTGGATATGGCAGAGTGTTTGGCTGCAAGAGAAGGAATTTTGTTGGCGCTCACTACTAGCCTTTACCCATTGCAATTGGAGACTGATTCCCTTCATGTCTTTCGACTTTTGCATGCTGATATGGAGGACGAATATGAAGTTGGGGCGTTGATTTCCCAATTGAAACAATCTTTACAGAGTCGGGTTTCTCACATTTCTTATAGTTTTGTTAACTGGGAGGGGAATTTGGCGGCTCACACTTGTGCAGATGGCTTTGACTTGCGACCAGCTGGTAGTTTGGATGATGGACGTCCTGAACTGTCTAGTATCTTATTTCAGCTTTTTAATTCTTGTTTTTTTTGGCTTGTATTAAAAAAAAAAAAGGTAATGAGCACTCATGTTCATGTTGATCACCAACAAAAATTTAATAGCTATTTAGCTTTTTGAAAAACATAAAAAATATTTATTTTTGTGTATTTATCTCTCCTACTTGTCAAGAGTTTAATGGTGATAAAATAAATACTAATCGATAAACGTCTAAATATTATTAAAAAATGAATAGCTGTCAACTTTTTAGTAATAATTTTCCGTCAGTAGTAAGATACCTACTAGAGTTTTGTAATTATTGAGTCAAAATTATACTCAATATTTCACAAATAACTATTATGTTAAATATTTACAAGTCTAATTTTTCGGATTTAAATTATAATGTTTTGTCTCCAAATTGTCCTTAATTAATACCGATTGATTTAATGTAATTTATTTTGTTTTTGAATAATTATATTTAATATGTATTCAAATCTTTCCATATTTTCTTTAAATATATATATATATATATATTTCCATATTTTGTGGACACCATTTAGGATTAAATCTCTCAAATTTCAAATTTCTTTAGTATATTCTTTTTAATTTTAAATACAAGATCTTTCACGAGATTTCCTATAATTTCTCTACATTAAAAGTTTCTAGTCATTCCTAATTTTGTTCACGCACTATGAGTATTTTTGCAGGAAGCTTCCTCTTTAATATATATATATATATATGGTTATATACTGTAAAAGAAAAAAGAAAAGAAAAGAATATATATATATATATATATATATATATATATATGGTTATATAATATATATCTCATTTTAAAAGTCGTTGTTATATGGTTTATATAATATATACCATTTTGAAAGTCATATATGTAGTACTTCTTTTCGAACCCATTTCGGACGAACATTATATTATGGTTACCAGTGTCTTCATTTATAGGTTCGGGATCTGAAACCCCTTCCGACAGGTGGTTACCAGTGTCGGAGATCAGGTCGGACATGTTCCACATTAATTATCGGATCTAAGGTAGGTCATGCCCAAGAATGGTAGACATCGTCATTTTTTATTGAGTGTGCCACTTAGAACAGGTTTGAGGTGGACCTAGATGCAAGATTGTCCAGGTGGACACGGCGTTATGATTTTTGCTCCCAAACATTGACCCCCTCTCTGATAGGTTCGAGTTCGATCTGGTAGAGAAGTTTTCAGTAGGTTGGAAAATTTACCTAAGTGGTGACTTATGAGATAGTGGTGAAAAAATATGTCCGTTGGGGAAGTTGAAGAATCGACATGATAGCTGTCAGAGCAATTGAGTGTTACGATGTTTGGCATGCCCTCCGATCTGAACCGTCGACTCGGTGACACATGTAAGGCTGAGATGGATTTTGCTTTACTATAAGTGGTTTTCAAGATCTATCTCCACCTTTTACGCTTTTTGTTTTTGAGAAAAACTTAAGCCCGACCTGAGCAGCTCAGAACTTCGTTTAGGTCAATCTCTTTCCCTTCTTGGTATCTTTTCATTATTTTTCATCATCATGTCTAGCTCTAGCAGTAGTAGTTCATCTGATTCGTCAGATTGGAACCCAAGCACCTCGTCCCCTAGGACTTAGTGAATAGGTTAAACGAGGAGCTATAAGAAATATAAAACTTTAGGTTTTCGGAAGATGAGGGTAGTAGTAGTGATGCTTCCACCTCGGACCAGTGGATCGAATACCTCTCTAGAATGCTGAGAACTACTTGGGACCCCCTTCGTAGACGTTATAGGATTCCTAATTCGATAGGTTTTCGTCTTTTAGTAGAGGGAGAGATGGCTGACAACTCTCAAGAGGGGTACATCACACTGTACCTCAAGATGTTTGAGTATGGCTTCCGACTTCCCCTTCATCCTTTCACTAAAGCACTTCTTAGTAGGATAAGTGTAGCGCCTGCTCAGATCACCCCTAACGGGTGGGGGGTCGTATGGTGGCTTAGATGTTGAGAAATTGAGGATATCGAGCTGCTTAACGCTGAACAGCTCCTGACCTGTTTCGAAGTCGAGAGGATTCCAAGGAAACCGGGGCACTTCTATTTATGCACAAGAAAGATCGTTGGGGATATCATTAAGGGTCCAACGTCCATAAAAAGATGGAAAGGCAAGTGGTTCTACGCCTCAAGAGAGTGGCTTGCCTTGGACGAGCAAGACCAGCCCTTTTATGAAGTTCCACGTAGATTTGGAAAACTAGATAAGGAATCCTTTATATGTGCATCCTATACTTGGAGTCTTGTCTTTTATCCTCTTCTAACTTTGTATTTGTTTTGCAGTTGATATAAAGTCGATTCCTCACGTGACCCAACAGACCTTTGACTTCCTAAAATACTTCAAAGATCGCTACAAGGGAGGGAAGAAGGTTGAATCTCTTCTAATTGACAAGCTTCTAGAAGCATCAGGGCTACTTAACCATAATAACACCAACTTGCCAGTCAAAACTTTACGATTCAACTAAGAGTTAGGTAGGTCGGCCCCAGTAGCATCGAATTACCTCAATATTTTCTTTTTCTATGGTGTGCTGGTTTGCCAATGATGTGAAGCGCAAGCGCCCGAGCGATGGACAAAAGTTAAAAAGTGGACCAGGCTCGAGCTCGAAAGCTACCGAGGTTATTCCAAAAGCTATGATCGGCTTGGAGTGCACTCGGGATGTTGGGTTTTATGCCCTAAACTCATGGTTTGTAAACATAAAACAAATATTCATTAAATAAAGTTGTTATTGATAGAATTGCATTAATCCAAATAGAATAAACTAACATCAAAGGTTATGTCATGTAACCGGAATAGTATATAACATATATACAGTATATATTTAATATACAACGTATATATTTGATATACAGTATATATTCGATATACAGGTGGATAATGTTCCAGTAGTAACGTAAAGGGTCTATAGTATATGGATAAGGTTGAGTACGTTATCTTGGTAACACTATGGATACGACCCACTTTGTAATAGTTACAAATGACTTGATTTAGGTCGTTCGTGTGGAAACATTCGAGTGGGGGTATCTAATACAATGAGTTTGTATAAGACCAGACTGCGAAATAATTAATCTTTAGCTGTAACACCGTTAGCTAATAGATAAATATTTCAATAAGATGACCAGGTAACTCAATCTCAATCCTGAGTGAGTTATGGACTCCAACCTGTTAGAGCTCGTCCTTTGATTTGTATGGGTGAGAGTGGCCCGAGTCGCCGACTCAATATGCATACCATTTTGGGGACGAAACCGGGTGGGGAGCTTGGAACATAATTAGACAAGATGGAATTCACTCCTTTCCGACTTTAGGGTAAGTAGATGAGCGTTCTCTTACGTGCTAACTCCGGGACTTGAACAAGGGGCCACCCTCTCACTGGCCCGAGAGGGACTTCCAGTTATTCGTTGGACCATAACCGGGTTGTTCATTAGAGGATCAACGGTACTTAAGGCATAAGATGTAACGTAGGGGAAAAACGGTAATTTGACCCAACTGTGGTTACGAACACTCGTGAAGGATAAACTTACCATTAATGGTAAAAATCCATGGATGCAAAATATTCTACAGTGAAAAGAGTGCAACTGTGGATATTGACTGGGGTATTTATGCTGAACGCACGCGCTAAGCGTGGTAACAATTATATAGATGCAAGCGCACACCTGTCAGAGTAATATAAAATGGACGGAGTATCCAAGTATCGATCCTCAAGGACTTCTAAACAATTTCCAAACTCTAAAGTTTTAAAGAATAGTGAATGTTGGAATGAGTGATTCTTGTAAAATGGGAAGTGGTCACAAATAATGGTTTGGATTTGGGATTTGGACTTATAATAATAAAACCTAGCCCGAATTACTTCAAGTTAGCCATCAAAGAATAAGAGACATGCTAAGGACAATATGCATTTTACTTTAGAAACCAACGACTACGCTTCTCACTTGACTTATGTCTAAGCAAGTTCAAAGTCCTAAGACATTCCCTAATATGTCTATTATGAGAGATATCTTAGTTTTAGGATGGAAATAGTCGCAACCTCGGGTTAAGGTCCTATGTCTAGGCTACTTAAGCGGAGCCCTTATGTCTAAGGCGCTCCTCTCCTCGGTTTAACCACTCAACAATGCAAATAAGCAACCTTTTCAGTATTGACTTGTTAAGACTTACAGTGGCCTTCTCTAAATCCTAACTTTTTGGGAAAACATGTTGAGCAATGAATGGAAAGCAAAAACACTACTTCTTAGCAACCCTTTTTAGACATAAAAGGCTAACTATCCATAACCGGGCTAGAGACGGAAATTTAGAAAGACATATTGAAGAAAATACAGCAAGTAAAACGGTTGAATGTGGAATGCATGTGTGAAAAACAAACGTTAACTAACGGAGAGTTTTTATCGGGATTGAGAGCTTCGCCTTTCTCTTTCAAGCAAGGGAGAGTGTCACGTGCTCTTTTCCTCCAAAAACACAACTCTCTTAACTAAAAATAAAGTAAAGGCAAAGGGAAGATAAGCAAAGTGCTAGATTTTTATATATTTGAATAAGTAGAAAATAACTAAGTACAAATGGAGACAAAACAAAGCTCAATAAAAGAATGTAAAGTGCTCGGGATTTAAAAACCAAAAGTAACTAATGAAAGCAACTCAAAAGTAATTAGAAAGCAACAAAGAAACACTAAAAATGATCAAGAGAAGGAAGCAAGGCTTGATGATTTTGGTGGAGAAGTTGCTGGAATTTATAGCTCTGCAGAATTGGTTAGGTAGGTCCTAAAACGATGGTGAATCACCCATTTCCAACTCTTTTGACTGACCAAATCGTGCTCAAACTGATAGTGGAACACTTCTTCTACACGTATGCATCGGTTGGAACCACCAAAACGCATTGGAAGACGCGTTTCATTAAGGGCAAAGTTGGAAGAAAACCAGTTTTTCTGCAGGCTTCCCAGGCGCCTGGCGCCTCCCATGATACTTTTTCGTCTTTTTGCTTCTTTTGATTAATTTGCACTCCCAAATGGTCCTAAAATGTCATAAATACAATATAAGCCATCCACAAACCATAGTATATGAATTTTGCATGAATTGGAACTCAAACTATCGAGAAAAATCCGAAACAAAGCTGAAACATAGTAAAAACAGCATCTAAAACCTTCTTTTTACGCATGTAAACAAGCGTAATCAGATATTTAGTAGAGTGACCGACAGTTAACGAATGTTGATTAATATGGTTAATGAGTTTAATCAATTAATCTCGTATTGTTGGAGCTTCCGATCTCTAGGTCCATTAGAACCCCTTACTAGCTCGTAAATGATAGTTAAGAACAGTTAGTCTTGAAAAGAATTTGATTTGTTCAAATTAATTAAAGGGAATTAAGATTAACTGTATGAGATGCAATTAATGTAATGTATGTTGATACATTATAATATAAAGTTAATTTTGAATTGAGTTCAAAATTATGAGAGAGAAGGATATTAGAATTTGATTCTGATATGGTTGATTAATTTAATTAAATATGATTTACTAAAATTAATGTGATATGTTAATTTGGTTAAATTAAATTAGATTTAATTTAATCAAAATTAATACTTATTTTGTAATTAATTAAATTGAATTGAATTAAATATTAATTTAATTAAAATGATTTTAATTAAATTAAATAATAAAATAAAAAGAGAGAGAAAAATGGGGAAAGTGGAGCTCCCAAATGGTGGGAAGTGGGGGAGGTTTTCCCACTTCCCACCTTTCATGGTGGGAAGTCGGGAAATGGTGAGTGGAAAATGGGGAGGTTTTAAGTTCGTGTTGTTCATGGCAAGGAGTTGCTGTGAAAGAGTACCAGAGAAGTGTGGAAAAACCAGAGAAACCTGATGGACAGCGCCTCGGCACTAGGGACGGTGCCTAGGCACTGGGTTTTATATAAAAAGAAAATAATAATTATTACTATTTTTTGTTTTGTTTCATTTCTTATAGGAAGCCAAAAACCGGTCTATTTTGCTATTTAATTATTATGGATTTTGAATGTATACTTAATTAGTTGTATATGTTGCATAAAGTATGTCATATAGTTTAAAATCTCACCATAGGTTAAGCATGTTCATGCATCATATGCATATAATAGTTATAATGTATGATAGCATGATTTATTTTCATGATTAATTAATATAAGTGTTGTATTAATTAGATGAAAATAAAGTTGTATTGAGCATGACATTACTTTAGTAAATATAAATGTTATATTTATGTATGTCATTGATGTATGATTATAGTTTCAACTTCTTTAAATTTATAAGTGTTATAAGTTTGGTGAATAGATATTAAAGTCTATAATCAAGAGTTGCATGCAAACCCTAGGTCTTCAATAATTAATTTTAAAGGGGTTTTGATTATATCCTAGGTCATATAATTTTTATTTTGGTTTTAAATAGGTTTAAAACGTCGAAATAAAAGGTTAATATAAAATATTGCCTATAAGGGAACCCTATCTAAGGAAGGTTCTGTCTAGGTTGAGGTACTTACGTTGACCGTAAGGGAACACCTCTACCTGGGAAACGACTTGGGGGTTGAATTAGTCAATATTTTATAGCATGCAATAATGTGGTTAGTTCGTTAAAGTGTTTAATGAACTAAAACATTAAGTGTTAAACAAATCCAATATAAAAGTTATATTGGGCAAACTAATAAACTTAGATAATTTCATTTAGCCGGATTTTACCTAAATAATAACCCTAGTTGTAAAATACTAAGTGGGAGGATTAGGTGTATATATAAAATATACCAAGTATATGAGATATATGTGGTATATATATATACATTCTTTCACTCACATTCTCCGTATAAGTTCACACCGTGAGTTCCATGCTCGGCCTCGTGTCGCCCTCTCGTGTCGCCCTGGGCGCAGCCTCCCTACGGAAGGTGTTTGCATGGTTCAATACCAAGGTGAATGGAGAAAGTATTTATAGTAAATGGGAGAAGGACGTGTGACAAGACATCCTACGGTCTCTTCCATTGGTTCGCAACGTGAGGTTTCATACACGGCTTGCGTGTCGTCCTGGAGCGACCACCCCTACGGAGCTTCTGTTGTATGAAATCACAATTAGGGCGAACTCCAGAAATGGACAAGGTCTCTTAGGTTTTGCACCAATATTTGTCCTTCCCTACGACAGGCTTATTAGGGCGGACCTCTAGGGTCTGAAAATGGCATGTCACACTTACGAGAAGTTGTTAGGTTAGTTAATAACTTCTTGACCAAACAAATAGTGACTAACTGTTATAGGAATAAGAGTTATTATGGTGTAATATTTAGTTGAGAATGTCTCAATTCAATAAAGGAGTAGCTGACTGCCCCACGATAGCTGTTGTTCTAAATCACTGAAGCATCGTCGCAAAAATAATCTTGATTGATAGGGTACATTTTACTTTTTGCTAAAACTGATTGGGTTTTAATGGGTAGTGCAAGTGTCTTATATAGATTTGTTTATATTTCAGCATGTCTACATCTGTTGCCCTATTTGTCGCCGAAAAACTGAACGATGAAAATTACACACAATGGAAAACAAACCTTAACATGATACTCGTGGTAGATGATCTTAGGTTCGTCTTAACTGAGGAGTGTTCTCAGGTTCCCACTCCTAATGCAACCCGAGCCAGTCGGGATGCCTATGACAGATGGATCAAGGCCAATGACAAGGCCAAGGTCTACATCTTGGCAAGCATATCTGATGTGCTGGTCAAGAAGCATGAGAGTATGGTCACCGTAAGGGAGATAATGGACTTGTTGCAGGACATGTTTGGACAGCCGTCCATTCAAGCCCGACATGATGCCCTCAAGTTCATTTATAAATTCTGCATGAAAGAGGGAACATCAGTGCGAGACATATTCTCAATCTGATGGTCCACTTTAATGTGGCTGAAGTGAACAGCGCTGTCATAGACGAAGGGAGTCAGGTTAGCTTTATCTTGGAATCTCTTCCGAAGAGTTTCCTACAGTTTCGCAGCAATACTGTGATGAACAAGATAGAGTACAACCTTACCACGCTCTTAAATGAGCTACAAATTTTTCAGTCTCTTACGAAAAATAAGGGACATGAAGGGGAGGCAAACATTATCACCTCAAAACTGTTCCATCGAGGTTCGACCTCAGGAACCAAATCTGCACTTTCTTCTTCTCGAAGGAAGACTTTCAAGAAGAAGAAGAACAATGGTAAGAGGGTGAAAGCTGACCCTATGCTACTACTACTACCAAGAAGGGCAAGGCCAAAGTTGCTGACAAAGGAAAATGTTTCCACTACAACGTGGATGGGCACTGGAAAAGAAATTGCCCAAGTACTTGGCCGAAAAGAAGAAAGCCAAATACGATAAATATGATTTACTTGTTCTTGAAACATGTTTAGTGGAGAATGATTCTGCCTAGATACTGGATTCAGGGGCCACAACCATGTTTGTTCTTATTTTCACGGAATTAGTTCCTGAAGGCAGCTTGATGCTGGGGAGATGACTCTCAAAGTCAGAATGGAGATGTCGTCTCAGCAGTCGTAGTGGGAGACCTAAAGTTGTTTTTAGACAAGAATACATATATATTATTAGTTAATGTGTATGTAGTTCCAAAAATAAAGAGGAACTTAATTTCAATTTCTTGTCTACTCGACCAATGTTATGTTATTTCCTTTTCATTAAATGAAGTGTTCATTTCACGAACTGATGTTAACATTTGTTCTGTAAAACTTGAAAACAACTTATATGTGTTAAGACCAACCATAACTACATCAATTTTAAATACTGAGTTGTTTAAAATGCTAAAACTCAACACAAAAGGCAAAGAACTTCTCCGAAAGAAAATACCTATCTTTGGCACTTAAGATTAGGTTACATAAATCTCAATAGGATTGAGAGATTGGTTAAGAGTGGACTTCTAAGCGAGTTAGAAGATGACCCCTTACCTGCATATGAATCTTATCTTGAAGGCAAGATGACTAAAAGACCTTTTATTGGAAAAGGTTACAGAGCCAAAGAACCCTTGGAGCTGGTACATTCAAACCTTTGTGGTCCGATGAATGTTAAAACTACGGGAGGGTATGAGTATTTCATCTCTTTCATAGATGATTATTCAAGGTATGAATATCTCTACTTAATGCAACACAAGTCTGAAGCCCTTGAAAAGTTTAAGGAGTACAAGACTGAAGTTGAGAACCAATTAGGTAAGACAATAAAGACACTTCAATCTGATCGGGGTGGAGAGTGTACGGACTTAAAATTCCAGCACTATATGATAGAACATGGAATTACATCCCAACTCTCAGCACCTGGTACACCTCAACCGAATGGTGTATCAGAAAGGAGAAATAGAACCTTGTTAGACATGGTTCGATCTATGATGAACTATGCTCAATTACCTGCCTCGTTTTGGGGTTATGCAATAAAGACTGCAATATACATTTTGAACATAGTTCCATCAAAAAGTGTTTCGAAACACCTATTGAACTATGAAGGGGACGTAAATCTAGTTTACGTCACTTTAGAATTTGGGGATGTCCAGCACATGCGTTAGTGACAAACTCGAAGAAACTGGAATCTCGTTCAAAAGTGTGCCTATTCGTAGGTTACCCCAAGGAAACGAGAGGTGGACTCTTTTTCGATCCACAATAAAACAAATGTTTGTATCGACAAACACTAAATTCTTAGAAGAAGACTACATTAGAGATCGTAAACCACAAAGCAAGGTTGTGTTAAATGAGATTTCCGATAAAGCTACAAATACATCAACAAGAGTTGTTGATAAAACTAGCACTTCAACAAGAGTTGTTGATGGCACTAGTACATCACGTCAGTCACATCCATCTCAAGAGTTGAGAGTGCCTCGACATAGTGGGAGGGTTGTGTCACAACTTGATCGTTACGCGGGTTTAACAGAAATCCAGGTCGTCATACCTGATGATGGCGTTGAGGATCCATTGATATACAAAAAGACAATGGAAGATGTTGATAAGAACAAATGGATCAAAGCTATCAACCTTGAAATGGAGTTTATGTACTTCAATCCTGTCTGGGAACTTGTAGATCAACCTGATGGGGTCAAACCTATAGGTTGTAAGTGGATCTACAAGAGAAAACGAGATGCCGAAGGAAAAATACAGACCTTTAAGGCTAGACTCGTGGGAAAGGGTTACACTTAAAAGGAAGGGGTGGACTATGAGCAAACCTTCTTCTCGGTTGCCAGGCTAAAGTCTATAAGAATACTCTTGTCCATTGCCACATTTTATGACTATGAAATTTGGTAAATGGATGTCAAGACTGCTTTTCTGAATGACAATCTTGAAAAGAGTATTTATATGTCTCAATCAGAAGGGTTCATTAAGCAAGGTCAAGAGTAAAAGGTTTGCAAGCTTAAACGATACATTTGTGGATTAAAACAAGCATCTCGATGTTGGAATATTAGATTTGATACCGCAATCAAGTCTTATGGTTTTGACCAGAATATTGATGAGCCTTGTGTATACAAGAAGATCATCAACAACACTGTAGCTTTTTTGGTGTTGTATGTGGATGATATCCTGGTCATTGGGAATGATGTAGGTTTTCTAACTGACATTAAAAAGTGGCTAGCAATTGAATTCCGAATGAAAGACTTGTGAGATGCTTAGTTTGTTCTGGGGATTCAAATCATACGGAATCGAAAGAACAAAATGCTAGCTCTGTCTCAGGCAACTTATATCGACAAAGTACTTGTTAGATATTCGATGCAGAATTCCAAGAAAGGTTTACTACCTTTTAGACATGGAATCTCTCTGTCTAAGGAACAATGTCCTAAGACACCTCAAGAAGTTGAGGATATGAGACGCATTCCCTACGCTTCAGCAGTGGGCAGCTTGATGTATGCCATGTTGTGTACTAGGCTTGACATTTGCTATGCAGTAGAGATTGTCAGTAGGTATCAATCCAATCTAGAATATGATCACTGGATTGCTGTTAATGGTATCCTCAAGTATCTTAGGAGAACGAGGAACTATATGCTTGTGTATGGCGCTAAGGATTTGATTCTTACAGGATACACTAACTCTAATTTCCTAAGTGATAAGGATTCGAGGAAATCCACTTCGGGATTAGTGTTCACTCTTAATGGAGGAGTTGTAGTATGGCGGCACATCAAACAAGGATGCATCACATACTCCACAATGGAGGCCGTATATGTTGCCACTTGTTAACCAATAAAAGAGGCACTGTGGCTTAGAAAGTTCATAACCGATTTGAAAGTTGTTCCAAACATGATTTTGCCCATCACACTTTATTGTGATAACAGTGGTGCTGTGGCAAACTGCTGATCCGTTTACAAAGGCTCATATGGTTAAAGTGTTAAAGGATCATCTAGAAAGTCTAGACCTACGAAATATGTAAAATATAGTCTAGGGCAAGTGGCAAACTTGTAAATGGTATAGTGTATGCCATAGTTTATTGTATTTGTACTTTATTGTACAACGCATTGTTGTTTTTAGCTTTTGTACACCCCACTGGAGTTTAGTTCAAGTAGAAGTTTGTTGGGTTTTATGCCCTAAACTCGTGGTTTGTAAACATAAAACAAATATTCATTCAATAAAGTTTTTATTGATAGAATTGCATTAATCCAAATCCAATAAACTAACATCTGAGGTTATGTCATGTAACTGGAACAGTATATAACAGATATAAAGTATATATTTAATATACAGCGTATATATTTGATATACAGTGTATATATATACAATATATATTCGATATATAAGTGGATAATTTTCCAGTAGTAACCTAAAGGGTCTATAGTATATGGATAAGGTTGGGTACCTTATCATGGAAACACTATGGATACGACCCACTTTGTAATAGTTACAAATGACTTGATCTAGGTCGTTCGTGTCGAAACATGCGAGTGGGGGTATCCTATACTATGAGTTTGTATACGACCGGACTGCGAAATAATTAATCTTTAGCTGTAACACCGTTAACTAATAGATTAATATTTCAATAGGATAACCAGGTAACTCAATCTCAATCCTGAGTGAGTTATGGACTCCTACCTGTTAGGGCTCGTCCTTTGATTTGTATGGGTGAGAGTGGCCCGAGTCGCCAACTCAATATGCCTACCATTTTAGGGACGAGACAGAGTGGGAGCTGGAAACATAATTACACAAGATGAAATTCACTCATTCCCGACTTTAGGGTAAGTAGATGAATGTTCTCTTAAGTGCTGACTCTGGGACTTGAACAAGGGGCCCCACCCTTTCACTGGCCCGAGAGGGACTTCCGGTTATTGGTTGGACCATAACCAGGTTGTTCGTTAGAGGATTAGGGGTACTTAAGGCATAAGATGTAACGCAGGGGTAAAAAGGTAATTTGACCCAACTGTGGTTACGAACACTCGTGAAGGATTGACTTACCATTAATGGTCAAAATCCATGGATGCAAAATATTCTACATGAGAAGAGTGCAACTGTGGGTCTTTAGTGGAGTGACCAACAGTTAACGAATGTTGATTAATATGGTTAATGAGTTTAATCAATTAATCTCGTATGATTGGAGCTTCTGTAGGTCCATTAGGTCCCCTTGCTAGCTCGTAAAGGATAGTTAAAAACAGTTAGTCTTCAAAAGAATTTGAATTGTTCAAATTAGTTAAAGGGAATTAAGATTAATTGTATGAGATGTAATCAATGTAATTTATGTTGATACATTATAATAGTAAAGTTAATTTTGAATTGGGTTCAAAATTATGAGAGAGAAGGATATTAGAATTTGATTCTAATATGGTTGATTAATTTAAATTAAATTTAATTAAAATTAATAATTATTTTGAAATTAATTAAATTGGATTTAATTAATTATTAATTTAATTAAAATGGTTTTAATTAATTAAATAATAAAATAAAATAAAAAAGAGAGAAAAGGGAAAGTGGTGACTTCCCCCTCACTCTTCCTCCCTTATAAAATAAAGGTTCTCCCCTTCCGTTATCTCCCGATCATTAATTGTATGAGTTTCAAAAACTCTAGCAAACAATCTCTCTGTCAATCTTTCGATCCCTTTCTCAGTTTTAAGACGGTTCCCACAAACCAATTTCTTAATATCCAGAGGATAGCGAGGAAGACTTTGTGGTGGCGTTGCTGTCTAGAATGAAGAGGTGTCTTCGAAGGTATGTATCACTAACTTCCTATTACTAATGGTTATGTCTTTTCTTTGTTGTAATTCTAAGACAAGATCGAACCAGACGCGTTCGCGCGCTTCCGCTGTGGGATCCGATCCTTTCATGGGATACTTCGACTGCCGACGCAAGGGCAGATGAATAGAAGTCTGAGGCACTTGTAGTTTACCCCATCCATAATGTTCGTGAGAGGTCTTCTTCAAGAAGAAGACCACATCTTCCGAATGTATCGTGGTAGAGCAAAGACGTGACAACGTTATCGACTTGGTGGAGGATCCCAAGGCAAGGAGAGGTGGGACCTTTGACATCGAAATGAGGTTCAAGATTGAACCCTCGAGCGCCGGAGTAAAAGAGAAAGTCACACATATGGGAAATGCCAGCTATTTTCGATGTATGTGGCACGCATTGAAGTTTGTCAGTGCTCCTAGGTTGGCCATCCAGAGATTGATTGACCATACAATCGAGGTGTGCCTTCTTCTCTAGTAATGGTAACTCAAGACTCGAAGAATTAATTCTTGACCCAATTCATTTTTGATGTACAGGCTCATGCAGCCGCCTGGACGACTAACACCTTCTGACAGAGAAAGAGCGGGAGACTTCTTCTGTCGATTTGGAAACTGCTACTGCTGCTAAAGGGGAGTTGAGGGAGGCCAGTGCCGAACTGGAAGCTCAAGCGTGAGGCCTTGAAGGCCAACCTTGTCAAGGCACAACAATAGTCTGAGCGGAACGTGGAACTGGTAAGAAGAAACCATGTCGTGGTGAAAAGCTTGAAGATTGAAAATTTTGGATTTAGTGCCCTGAGCTCATGAGTTTGTAATTTGTAAATATTTTATTTGTTATTAATAAAAGTTATTTTATTATTTCTTTGCATTACTCGTATTCTAATAAACTAAGTTCCAATGTTATTTAATGTAGCTGGAACAATATATACTTGATATACAATATATATTCAATATACAAGTGGATAATGTTCTAGTAATAACCTAAATGGTATATAGTACATAACCTTATTCTGGTAATACTATGGATGTGGCTCGCTTTGTAATAGTAATAGTTACAAACGACTTTATCCAGATTGTTCATGTAGAGACATGCAAGTGGGGGTATCTTATACAATGAGCTTGTACAATATCGGGCCGCGAAATAATTAATCATTGGCTCTAACACTATTAGTCAATAGATTGTTATCTTATAGGATGATCAGGTAACTCGATCTTAATCCTGAGTGAGTTATGGACTCCTGCCTATAAATGATCGTCCTTTGATTTGTATGAGTGAAAGTGGCTCAGGTTCCCGACTCAATAATCCTACCATTTTGGGGACGAGACTGAGTGCAGAACTGGAAACATAACTACGTAAGATGGAAGTCACTCATTCCCGAGTTTAGGGAAGTTGATGAGTGTTTCCTTACATACTGACTCTGGGACTTGAACAAGGAGTCCCACACTCTCACTGACCCAAGAGGAACTTCTGGTTATTTGTCAGACCATAACCAGGTTATTCATTAGAGGAGCAATAGTATTTAAAGAGCAAGATGTAACTCAGGGGTAAAACGGTAATTTGACCCAACTAGAGTTACGAGCACTCGTGAAGGATTGACTTGCTGTTAGTGGTCGTATCCATGGACACGAAAATATTCTACAGTGAGAAGAGTGTAGC
This sequence comes from Momordica charantia, assembly GCF_013281855.1. Lineage (NCBI taxonomy): Eukaryota > Viridiplantae > Streptophyta > Magnoliopsida > Cucurbitales > Cucurbitaceae > Momordica > Momordica charantia. Next base: position 19,758,452 of record NW_028275159.1, on the reverse strand, counting down.
TGCTGGTCTTTAGTGGAGTGACCCGCAGTTAACGAATGTTGATTAACTTGGTTAATAAGTTTGACTGATTAATCTCGCATCATTAGGGCTTCTGATCTGTAAGTCCATCAAGTCTCATTGCTAGCTCATAACAGGTAAAACGAATATCAATAATGATAAAATAGTTCAAATTATATAAGGGAATGTATATAATGTATATTGATACATTATATAAATATATGTTAATTTTGGATAAAGATTCAAATTAATACTATGGATTTTGAGAATGAGGACTAATGTTATGGATGAGAAAGATCGCTATTTTCTACATTTTGATTCCCTTTAGGAATTCAAAAGAAGAAGATATCTTGATGATCTTTGAGGTTCTCCTAGATTTAAGAGATGATATCCTATATCCAAAAGGATAAAATATCCTAATAGTCTTGAGATTTTCCCTAGATTTAGGAGAAGATATCCTATATTCAAAAGGATAAGATATCCCGATAGTCTTAGGATTTTCCCTCTATAAATATAACATTAAGCTGAACCCTAACGGAACGCTACAAATCTCTCAACTCTCTTACTCTCTCAATCCCTTGCAATTGAATTCTTGACCGAGAGACTTAGTAAAGAAGCTCAAGTGGTGTTGTCTCATTGGGTTTACACGAAGAAGAGTCTACAAAGGTAAAATCCAACATTCTTTCATTTTTTATATTTTTATATGTTTTAAATTTCAAATGAAATTCAAGAACATATTCTAATGCTTCCGCTCTGGGATTCACATCCCTTCAGAAAAGTTCGAGCTCTTACGCACAATGATATGCTAATCAAGGACGCCACAACCCTGAGGATCGAAAAAGGCAAAGACGGCTTAGCTCAATAATCGAGTATTTCTAGAGGAGGTCTTCCGAGCTCATCCTGACTTCGATGACTTTGCAAAGGACTTCGACGATGCTGGCTTCAAGTTCTTGATGGATGGGCTCAAAGACATTGCCCCTGACCTCGACCTCGGACCTATCAAGTTGAGGTATGTTGAAAAGCGGGCCTCAAGGCCAAACGGCACGCCTGGCCCCCAAGACTAGGTACCTGAAAGACCTCGACTCGGAGTAAGACGAGGAGAAGGAGGAAGTCGAGCTGACTCGAGAGAGTGACGCAATCTGCACTACTCAGGCCAAAGATGAGGCAGCACCTCCCAAAGAACATCTGGCTCCTTCATCTAAAGAGGCAGCACTCACGGACTTGTTGGAGGTCGACCTGCTTTCTTTCCAATAGGAACTCGACTCGCACCTCTGATGACCCATCATCTTTTGTCTTTATTAGCCTTTTCCATTCGATGCGTCTCTATCATTGTTTTTGTTCATTTGTTTCTTTTCTCTCTTTTTTATAAGTCTATTGGTCTGAGGCATATATACCTCGGTCCTTAACTTTAATGAAACAGACGCCTCATTTGAGTAGATTGCAAGCATTTTATTGTTCTGGCTTTTGCTTCTTGCTTGTTTCATTCCGCAATTCTGTCTTAAAATAATTTGGAGTGAAATTAATCAATGCAAGTATTCACATCGCACATCGCACCTCAAAGCTTATGGCATGTAGCCCCCATTTCATTTTAGGTCACGCTCATTACAAAGGAAGACATAAAATCAAATCGATGGAACACTTTCTGTTATTATTCCTCGAATATTGACACAAGTCCAACAATTTTAAACTATTTTAAAATTCAAGGATAATACCGTTTAAGATGCTCTGTGTTTGATGGATGTGGGAGCAGATTCCCTTCTAGGTCGGCCAACATGTACGTACCTGGGCGCAGGATGCCTTTTACTTCAAAAGGACCTTCTCAGGTCGGATCTAGTATGCCGACATGTTGCTAGATCTTACGGAGGACATGGTGTTCGACCTAAAAATTTCGAGGCTAGTCTAGAGCATTGTAATACCATGTCATTCTGTTATGGTATTTTGCTAGTCTTAATTGAGACATTTCCCCCTTCTCATTCAGCAAGTCGAGATTGAAGAGCAACTTTACGTCGTTCTTGAGCTAATCAATGTCATCAACCTTCTCTATTGGCATTTCGATTTCCACTAGTAGTACAGCCTTGGACCCAAAGGCCAAGGAGAATGGAGTTTCTCTTGTTGATTATTGTAGAGTAGTGCATTATGACTAGAGGACCTCGAGTAGCTCCTCGGCCCATCTCACTTTTCTAGCATTAAGCCTCAGTTTGAGGCCATGCTTGAAGATCTTATTTATCGCCTCAACCTGTTCGTTAGCTTTTGGATGTGCTGGGCACGAGCTGAGGTGATTGTTGTCAAGCTTCAAGCAAAATTTCTTGAATTTGACAGGTTTTGACAAACTACTGTGTGATAACTCTCCAAAAGAGAGTTATTTGTGCAATAATTCATATAAATCAGCTAAGGATAGCATCACTAACACCCAATCTACACTGATTTTGTGCAAAGAACGTTTTACATTCACTATCCTCCTTATTTTTTATGATGATGTTGAGAGTTATAAAGAATGACCTAATTTTGAATGTTTTGCTACAACATTGTTGATGTTGCAACATCGAAGTCAAAAAGGCAGAAAAAGACGGAGTTGACATTTATAGCTTTTACCCGAGAAATTACTGCAGTAAAACAGAAAAATGCATGATATGCTAAGCTGGGGACGACTTTATCATTTGTGTTGCCCTAAAATCAAGAGGGGGTATAAAAGCTTACAATTAGGGTTGCCTCTCCAACATTCCCCATCCTATCACTCCATTCTCACTTGAAGAAAGCTCCCAAGAAACCGTTGAAGAAGACAACAAAGAGAGAAGAGATGCTGCTATTCTTCATTTTCTTCTTCTTTTGTACTCTTAAGTACACGAGTTTTGTATTTTATTCCTCTATTTTCTTGTACGACATTGAGTAGATAAGTTTACTTGTAAGGGGGAGGATTTTGTGAACTTGTTCTTGGGCTATAAATCTTACTTTGGCCTTTATGATGATATATATACTGAGTTGAAATTGTTTTTAACGTTTTATTTTCAGTGTGCTTGGCTAACATATTGGAATATCTTCTTATTAACTCTTGGAAAATTGTAATAGGATGTGTTTGGCTTGAACTCGTGCTAGATCTACTCGAGTTTAGAGTGTGGATACTTAGGAATAAGGCTCACCTAGCAAGGTTATAAACTGAGTATATCTGTTGTCAAGTTTGTCTAAAAACATGAATAGCAGAAAATTTGGAAATCTGGGAAGATTTCATGTTTGTTTGGCCAGTATATCAACATCGTTAATGCTACAGCATCGATAGAGTAGCCCAGAAAAAGTCACAGAAACTTTTCCCCCTTTTAAATATCAGTAATTAACCTCTTGTTTACATATTTTCCTTTAATCGATTTGGTTTTGCTTTGTTTTGACTTGTTTTTACTCAGCAAATCATATATGCACTATTTTGTTTGAGTTCCTTTAGTTTTTCTTTTTCAAAACATATTTTGTTAATTTCTTTATTTTCTTAAGTAATTGTTGAAGTGTTTAGTTATCAATCCCTGTGGAGACGATCTTTTTATCACTTGGTACAACGGTTGTGTACACTTACACAAAGAGTTCTAAACCGTAACCAACAAATTTTTGGCGCCATTGCTGGGGATTGATTCAACTTTACACTTTATATTTTTGCTTAAGAAAATATGTTATGGAAAGATTTCTTTTAACTACTGTTTGTGGATCTTGAAGGTTAATGCATGATCTAAAAGGGTTGGAATATCTGCTCGACAACAAAATATAACGTACTTTTCATCGAAGGAAGAGAGCACAACGTAGACAGCAAGTAGAGGTTGGCCCTGACCGGGCGTTTATGCTGAACGCACGCACTAAGCGTGGTAACAATTATATAGATGCAAGCGCACACCTGTCAGAGTAATATAAAATGGATGGAGTATCCAAGTATCGATCCTCAAGGACTTCTAAATAATTTCCAAACTCTAAAGTTTTAAAGAATAGTGAATGTTGAAATGAGTGATTCTTGTAAAATGGGAACTGGTCACAAATAATGGTTTTGGATTTGGGATTTGGACTTATAATGATAAAACCTAGCCCGAATTACTTCAAGTTAGCCAACAAAGAATCAAGGATATGCTAAGGACGATATGCATTTCACTTTAGGAACCAACGACTACGCTTTTCACTTGACTTATGTCTAAGCAAGTTCAAAGTCCTAAGACATTCCCTAATATGTCTATTACGAGAGATATCTTAGTTTTAGGATGGAAATAGTCGCAACCTCGGGTTAAGGTCCTATGTCTAGGCTACTTAAGCGGAACCCTTATGTCTAAGGCGCTCCTCTCCTCGGTTTAACCACTCAACAATGCAAATAAGCAACCTTTTCAGTATTGACTTGTTAAGACTTACAGTGGCCTTCTCTAAATCCTAACTTTTTGGGAAAACATGTTGAGCAATGAATGGAAAGCAAAAACACTACTTCTTAGCAACCCTTATTAGAAATAAAAGGCTAACTATCCATAACCGGGCTAGAGACGGGAATTTAGAAAGACATATTGAAGAAAATACAGCAAGTAAAATGGTTGAATGTGGAATGCATGTGTGAAAAACAAAAGTTAACTAACAGAGAGTTTTTATCGGGATTGAGAGCTTCGCCCTTCTCTTTCAAGCAAGGGGGAGTGTCACGTGCTCTTTCCTCCAAAAACACAACTCTCTTAACTAAAAATAAAGTAAAGGCAAAGGGAAGATAAGCAAAGTGCTAGATTTTTATATATTTGAATAAGTAGAAAATAACTAAGTACAAATGGAAACAAAACAAAGCTCAGTAAAAGAATGTAAAGTGCTCGAGATTTAAAAACGAAAAGCAACTAATGAAAGCAACTCAAAGGTACTTAGAAAGCAACAAAGAAGCACTAAAAATGATCAAGAGAAGGAAGCAAGGCTTGATGAATTTGGTGGAGAAGTTGCTGGAATTTATAGCTGTGCAGAATTGGTTAGGTAGGTCCTAAAACGATGGTGAATCACCCATTTCCAACTCTTTTGACTGACCAAATCGTGCTCAAACTGATAGTGGAACACTTCTTCTACACGTATGCATCGGTTGGAACCACCAAAACGCATTGGAAGACGTGGTTCATTAAGGGCAAAGTTGGAAGAAAAACTGTTTTTCTGCAGGCACGCAGGCGCCTGGCGCCTCCCATGTAGGTTTTTTCCGTCTTTTTGCTTCTTTTGATTAATTTGCACCACAAACCATAATATATGAATTTTGCATGAATTGGAACTCAAACGACCGAGAAAAATCCGAAACAAAGCTGAAACATTGTAAGAACAGCATCTAAAACCTTCTTTTTACGCATGTAAACAAGCGTAATCACACCCCCAAACTTAACTTTTTGCTTGTCCTCAAGCAAAACTTAGCAACTTTAATCAGCTTTCTAACACATGGACAAGGAAAAGCAAAAGCAACCGAGATGTTCAATCATAAATTGTCTCAGGGAAAAGATGTCAAAGCCTACCATTCTATTGCCTTTGTAAACTTAGTCACTATAAACCAAGTTTGAAATGATGAAAACTTTTTCTTTCAAAATCTTTTTTCTCTTTCAAAAACAGAAAACGTTTTCAAATACCCCTAAGGAATCTGCACACTCCCTCCTTACACTAAGACTTTTACATCTGACAGACCGGCTACTAGCCCCTGAGGTTTCCACACACTAACATCGGTTTCAACCACAGCTACTCGTAGAAAGACTTTGAACTAACAGCTAGGTCATAAAACGACGACAATGAGAAACACGAAGTCACTTATCACCACCTTTACTGCTATTTTCAAAGTCAACACCCAACCTAAAACTAAATGGGTGTCTACAGTAGGACTCGGGAATCATAAATACATTTTCTTTAACTCTCATTGTTTTTACCGCTCTTTTCTTTCTAACACAAGTCTTTTCCCCACTCTTATTTTTCTCTCAACAAGAGTCTTTTTACTCTTTTGCAACTTTTTTTTTTCTTTCTTTCTTTCGTTTTTTTTTTTTTAGCTAAGTGCTTTTTCAACATTTTCTTTCTTTCCAACTGACTCTTTTTCAAAAGAAAATAGCATGATTTTTTAAATATAAATAACACCTTATCTTTCTGAAACAACGACTGACACAACGACTGTCTCCCCCAAACTTAAGAGAGACAGTGTCCTCACTGAGAAAAGACTTTTGCATCGAATGAAAAAAAGCTTAACAGTAAAAAGGACAAGGACTTCCTATATAGGGGCAAAGAAAAAGCTTAAAGTCTGTAAAGATCAAAAAGACATAAAAGAAAATGAGTTTATCACATAAACAAAGGAAATAGCTCAAAGCTTAGTCAGGCATAGAACAGAAAACTCAACAATCTCTTCTAATCATCATCGACATGAAATCACATGCACAGCACAGATGCTTCAAAATAGGCATGTGAAAAGCTAAACTAAGGTTAAGTGAAGGCATACTTTAATTGATCAGAAGATAAACGATACTAAGTTATTCATGCTTCAACTGAGCTCGAAACATAATCAATACAAAAAAACATGCGTAGTAATGCTAGAATATGCAAACTACGTCATTAACCAAAAGAATAAAACACAAAAAATAGCAAAGAAGGAACCTCCCTTCATGAAGTCGGAGGTTGTGGACTAGGATCAGTGTCAGTACTGGGAGATGGATGACCAAGGATAGCAGCTAACGTTGGAGGCCATGAAGGTAAAACCGCAAAATCCAATGAAGCCCTTAAGTTGTAGATATGTTGCACGACTTCTCGAACCTGAGAGTTTTCGAAATGCTGGAAAAACAGGGCAGGCGCCAGGCGCCTGCGTGATTTATTTTTTTTTTTCAACGTTTTCTTTTTTTTTTTTCAACGTTTTCACAAACATTCTCTTAATAAGAAAAACTTTATAATTAAACAAAAAGAAAATACAAGACACAAAGACTTTCTTCCTTTACTTTTGTTCTTTCAAAAACGGATAAGAAGGAAAAAAACATTTTTCGCAAAAATTTATTGACCTGAAAGTTGAATAGAGGTTTTTCCTCTATCCACTGGTTCTCCAAAATACGGCTTAAGTCTCTGCCCATTTACTTTAAAAACATTTCCCTTAGAGTCAACTAGATCCACTGCCCCATATGGGTAGACTTTAAAAATTTGAAAGGGACCAGACCATCTAGACTTAAGTTTTCCAGGGAAAAGTTTCAACCTAGAGTTGAATAACAGAACCAGATCACCTTCTTGAAGATTGTTCGGCCGAAGACGCCTATCATGCCACTGTTTAGTTTTTTCCTTAAACAACTTAGCATTCTCATAAGAAAAGTGCCTGTGTTCTTCTAATTCCAACAATTGTAACTTCCCCGCTTCACCTGCAGCCAACAAATCAAAATTTAATTTCTTAGTAGCCCAAAATGCTTTATATTCTAGCTCAAGAGGCAAATGACATGCTTTTCCAAAAACTAGCCTATAGGGGGACATGCCGAGGGGAGTCTTAAATGCTGTCCTATATGCCCAAAGTGAATCATCAAGCTTAAAAGACCAATCCCTACGGTTAAGATTTACAGTTTTTTCTAAAATGTTTTTTATCTCCCTATTAGATATTTCGGCTAACCCATTCGACTGAGGATGATATGCTGTTGCAACCCTATGACGCACATTGTATTTAGTCAGCAACTTTTGCATAGACCTATTCACAAAATGAGCCCCCCATCGCTTATCAGACAACGCGGGGTTCCATAACGCGTAAAAATGTGCTTTTGCAGAAAACGAATGACAACTTTGGAATCATTGGTAGCAGTTGCAATGGCTTCTATCCATTTCGAAACATAATCTACTGCTAACAATATATAAAGCTTACCATTAGAAGATGGAAATGGACCCATAAAATCTATACCCCACACATCAAATATTTCAATCTCCAGGATCGGGGTTTGAGGCATTTCGTGGCGTTTAGATATATTACCTGTCCGTTGGCATTTGTCACAAACCTGGGCAAACTTATGTGCATCTTTGAACAGAGTGGGCCAAAAGAACCCACTTTGCAAAACTTTGGCTGCGGTTTTGTGTCCTGCAAAATGTCCTCCATATGGAGACATATGACAAGCGTCTAATATCGCCTCGTGCTCTTCTTCTGCGACACACCTGCGTAAGATATTGTCAGGTCCTAGCTTATATAAAAAAGGCTCATCCCAACGATAACATCGAACTTCATTTAGAAATTTCTTTACCTGTTGCTTGTTGAACTCATAAGGAACTATTCGACTTACCAAATAATTTGCTATATCGGCATACCACGGAACTGAATCAACTCGCAAGAGTTGCTCGTCAATAAACTGTTCACGTATAACAGTTCCATCATCACAGAGCGGGGATTCCAATCTAGACAGGTGATCAGCAACTTGGTTTTCAGTACCCTTCCTGTCCCTAACTTCAATATCAAACTCTTGAAGTAACAAAATCCACCGTATCAAACGTGGTTTAGCATCTTTTTTAGCAAATAAATATTTTAAAGCAGAATGGTCAGTAAAAACAATGACTTTTGTGCCTATCAAGTAAGACCTAAACTTATCAAAGGCGAACACAACTGCTAACAGTTCCTTTTCAGTAGTAGTGTAATTGAGTTGTGCACCGGTCAGAGTCTTACTAGCATAATACACAGGATGCAAGATCTTGTTTTTACGTTGTCCTAACATAGCTCCTATTGCATAATCACTGGCATCACACATGAGCTCAAAAGGTAAATCCCAATTAGGTTCGATAATTATAGGAGCTGAACTTAGAGCAACTTTCAACATTTCAAATGATTTTAAACAGTCATCATAAAAAACAAATGGTCTATCATGTTCTAACAATTGACACAAGGGTTTAGACATTTTAGCAAAGTCTTTTATAAAGCGGCGGTAAAATCCCCCATGCCCTAAAAAACTTCTAATCCCTTTGACATTTGTAGGAGGAGGTAGCTTTGAAATGATGTCTATCTTAGCATGGTCTACCTCTATTCCTTGCTTGGAAATTTTGTGACCCAAAACAATACCCTCTTGTACCATGAAATGACACTTCTCCCAATTTAGGACTAGGTTTGTTTGTTCACATCTCTCCAATACTCTCTCCAAATTAACTAAACAAGCGTCGAAAGAATTTCCAAAAACAGAAAAGTCATCCATAAAAACTTCTAGAATATTTTCTACCATGTCAGAGAAGATGGCCATCATACACCTCTGAAAAGTCGCGGGTGCATTGCATAGTCCAAAGGGCATTCGCCTAAAAGCGAACGTACCATACGGACACGTAAATGTTGTCTTCTCTTGGTCTTCTGGAGCAATAGTAATTTGATTATAACCCGAATATCCATCTAAAAAACAATAGAAATCCTTACCTGCCAGACGGTCGAGCATCTGGTCAATAAACGGGAGAGGAAAATGGTCTTTCTTTGTTACCTTGTTGAGTTTGCGATAATCAATGCAAACTCTCCACCCGCTCACAGTTCGGGTTGAGATGAGCTCATTCTCCTCGTTGGCCATCTGATTACGCTTGTTTACATGCGTAAAAAGAAGGTTTTAGATGCTGTTTTTACAATGTTTCAGCTTTGTTTCGGATTTTTCTCGATCGTTTGAGTTCCAATTCATGCAAAATTCATATATTATGGTTTGTGGTTGGCTTATATTGTATTTATGACATTTTAGGACCATTTGGGAGTGCAAATTAATCAAAAGAAGCAAAAAGACGGAAAAACTTACATGGGAGGCGCCAGGCGCCTGGGAAGCCTGCAGAAAAACAGGTTTTCTTCCAACTTTGCCCTTAATGAAACGCGTCTTCCAATGCGTTTTGGTGGTTCCAACCGATGCATACGTGTAGAAGAAGTATTCCACTATCAGTTTGAGCACGATTTGGTCAGTCAAAAGAGTTGGAAATGGGTGATTCACCATCGTTTTAGGACCTACCTAACCAATTCTGCACAGCTATAAATTCCAGCAACTTCTCCACCAAAATCATCAAGCCTTGCTTCCTTCTCTTGATCATTTTTAGTGTTTCTTTGTTGCTTTCTAAGTACTTTTGAGTTGCTTTCATTAGTTGCTTTTGGTTTTTAAATCCCGAGCACTTTACATTCTTTTATTGAGCTTTGTTTTGTTTCCATTTGTACTTAGTTATTTTCTACTTATTCAATTATATAAAAATCTAGCACTTTGCTTATCTTCCCTTTGCCTTTACTTTAATTTTAGTTAAGAGAGTTGTGTTTTTGGAGGAAAGAGCACGTGACACTCTCCCTTGCTTGAAAGAGAAGGGCGAAGCTCTCAATCCCGATAAAAACTCTCCGTTAGTTAACTTTTGTTTTTCACACATGCATTCCACATTCAACCGTTTTACTTGCTGTATTTTCTTCAATATGTCTTTCTAAATTCCCGTCTCTAGCCCGGTTATGGATAGTTAGCCTTTTATGTCTAAAAAGGGTTGCTAAGAAGTAGTGTTTTTGCTTTCCATTCATTGCTCAACATGTTTCCCCAAAAAGTTAGGATTTAGAGAAGGCCACTGTAAGTCTTAACAAGTCAATACTGAAAAGGTTGCTTATTTGCATTGTTGAGTGGTTAAACCGAGGAGAGGAGTGCCTTAGACATAAGGGTTCCGCTTAAGTAGCCTAGACATAGGACCTTAACCCGAGGTTGCGACTATTTCCATCCTAAAACTAAGATATCTCTCATAATAGACATATTAGGGAATGTCTTAGGACTTTGAACTTGCTTAGACATAAGTCAAGTGAGAAGCGTAGTCGTTGGTTTCTAAAGTAAAATGCATATTGTCCTTAGCATGTCCTTGATTCTTTGATGGCTAACTTGAAGTAAATCGGGCTAGGTTTTATCATTATAAGTCCAAATCCCAAATCCAAAACCATTATTTGTGACCACTTCCCATTTTACAAGAATCACTCATTTCAACATTCACTATTCTTTAAAACTTCAGAGTTTGGAAATTATTTAGAAGTCCTTGAGGATCGATACTTGGATACTCCATCCATTTTATATTACTCTGACAGGTGTGCGCTTGCATCTATATAATTGTTACCACGCTTAGTGCGTGCGTTCAGCATAAACGCCCAGTCACCACCACGGTTATACCCCCTTTCTTTGGTACACACTGTACTGGCTTACCCAGCTGCTGTCGGATATTGGGTATATAACACCGGCGTCAAGCCATTTAAGAATTTCTTTCCTTACAACCTCTTTCATCTTCGGGTTCAACCGCCTTTGACTCTCAATAGAGTTCTTAGCATCTTCTTCCAATAGAATTTTGTGCATGCAAAAGGCCGGGCTTATCCCTCGGATATCTGCTATCGTCCATCCAATGGCCTTTTTGTGCTTCTCCAAAATCTGCAATAAAGAATATTCATTAGTAGGTGATAAATTGGAAGCTATAATAACTGGTAAAGTGTCGTTATCCCCTAGATACGCATATTTCAAATGCGACGGCAATGGCTTCTGCTCCAACGTGGGTGGTTCCACTATGGACGGAAGTAACGACTTGCATTCTTCTTTTTGTATTTTTTCAATAGGACTAGCCACATCTTCTGGTCCTTCTGCTATCTTATCAAGCTCTTCTTCAATCTCTGTAACTAATAAGTCATAAAACTCATCAAACATAACAGGATTCAAGCTATTTATAGCAGAGCACTCTTCAAAGTCTCCTGGTAATTTCATGGCGTCTAGAACGTTAAATTTAACTTCTTCATTATGTACCCTCATTGTAATTTCTCCCTTCCTCACATTAAAAACTGTATCCCCAGTGGCTAGAAATGGTCTTCCCAAAATAATGGGAACGTCTAAGTCTGCCTCGCAATCTAGAATGATAAAGTCCGCAGGGAAAATGAATTTGTCCACCTGGACTAAAACATCTTCTATCTTTCCCTCAGGTCTTATAATAGATCTATCTGCTAGTTGCAGGGTAACCGTAGTAGGTCTAGCTTCTCCTATGCCTAAAGATTTGAAAACTGATAATGGCATAAGATTAATGCTAGCGCCTAGATCACATAATGCCCTACCTAAGTTTTTTCCTCCTATGGAACATGGAATGGTAAAACTGCCAGGATCATTACATTTCATGGGTAGCAGGCTGCCTACAGCTTCACTACTACATTTTGTCATGGCTACCAGTTCATGCTCTCCTATTTTTTTCTTCCTAGAAACTATATCTTTCAAAAACTTAGCATAATTTGGCATCTGTTCTAGAGCATCTACTAATGGTATATTTATATGCAGTTGTTTTAAAATATCTAAAAATTTTCTAAACTGGGAATCATTATTTTTCTTAACTAATCTTTGTGGAAACGGGGGAGTAGGGGTAAAAGAAGGCTGTACCTGTGGAGGAACACTCGGGGTGTCCTCATTACCTTTTCTAATATTTTCTTTTCTGGTGTTGTTGGATTTTCTGGTGTCTTTACAATTGGTTCAGTGGACGGAATCTGTACATCTGTTGTTGGCATTGTTGGTCCATCATATGCCAGTCCACTCCTGAGGGTGACAGCTTTGCACTGTTCTTTCCCTTCTCGTTTTGGTAATTCAGTATGGCCTGGAAAAGAACCTTGTGGTCTATTCTTCAATTCATTGGCGAGTTGTCCCAATTGGGTCTCGAAATTCCTCATTGATGCCGCTTGGGATTGTATCACTGCGTCGGTTCGGGCCATGTACTCCTTCATCATATTCTCAAGATTTGAGTTGTTATTTTGAACTGGTGGAGTCTGTGTTCTCTGATTGTACTACTGTTGCGGTGGTGGGATGTATTGCTGTGTAGGTGGAACATAGGGCTGCTTGTTCTGTTGGCTCTGCCCTTGATTAAAACCGCTCGAACCTCCTTGTCCTCACCATGAGAAATTAGGGTGGTGCCTCCAACCTGGGTTGTAGGTGTTCGAATATGGGTTAAAGTTCCTATTGTTCCCATGTCCTACATAAAAAACGGAAGCAGGGTTATGTGGACAATTATCATAAATATGGTTTTCACTGCAAAATGAACAAATGAGATCGTTGACTTGGCAAACAGGGGCAGGAGTACAATAATCTGACTGCATAGGTTGTATCGGCGTGGCTAATGGATTTTTTATTCCCAATGCCATCTCTTTTAGCCTCTGGTTCATTGTAACCATCTCTTTTTGCATCGAGGTCGCAATGTCCAGAGCCAAAACTCCAGCTCGATCTTGCTTCTTTGGTGCTGCCCTAGATCTTTGCGAACACCATAGTTCGTTGGGTGAAGCTAAGTCATTTAGGATGTCAACTATCTCGTTGAATGTCTTCTTTGTAAAGGCTCCGTTGGCAGCATTGTTTAGCATCATCTTAGTAGGATGATCTAAACCTCTAAAGAAATGTTCTATCTGGATGCATGCCGGCAAGCCATGGTTCGGACATTTCCTGATTAGTTCTTTAAATCTCTCCCACGCCTCGTGAACAGGTTCACGATCATACTGTCTAAAGGAGATGATCTCCTCTCTGATATCAGCGTGGCGAGTAGGTGGGAAGAATTTTGTTAAGAACTTCTCCACTAACGACCCCCATGTGGTGATGGATCCCAGTGGAAATGCATTGAGCCATGCTCTAGCTTGGTCCTTCAAAGAAAATGGAAAAAGTGTTAGTCTCAGAGCATCGTCTGTTATACCAGGTAATCGAAATGCATTTGCAATTTGAATGAATGATTTCAGATGATCATGTGGATCCTCATGTTCCTGCCCTCCAAAATGTCCAATTGTCTGCAACATTTGGAACATCATTGGTTTAAGCTTAAAGTTTGCGTGGGCTGGAATAGGGTTGACTATCCCTGAATCAAAGTTCTGAAAAGCCGTGGCGGCATATTCTCGCATTGCCACGTCTCTGTTGTCCGCCATCTGGATATGGTTGAATTCATCATTTCTTGCATGATCCCTCATATTACCGTTAACAGCAAGTGGATCAACCGGATCACGAGGTGGAATATCTGCCATTGATGTGCTCGTACTCTCTACCTCACTTTCAGGACTGATTTCACCTTCTCTCTCTTTTTGCTTTTCTAGTTGTTTTCGAAGTCGTTGCTCCTTTCGAGTTTTTCGAAGGGTCCGCTCAATCTCAGGGTCAAGGGGTAGAAGAAAAGATCTTGTGCTCATGCACTTTAACTTACCCTTGTGAGTTAAACGACCAAAAATATAGAACAAAAACGGTGGATGGAAATTACACCCAACAACAATTCACAAAAATAAAAACTAAAAGAATTTGAAAATAATTTTAAAACTAAAGTCCCCGGCAACGGCGCCAAAAACTTGACTGGGCGTTTATGCTGAACGCACGCACTAAGCGTGGTAACAATTATATAGATGCAAGCGCACACCTGTCAGAGTAATATAAAATGGATGGAGTATCCAAGTATCGATCCTCAAGGACTTCTAAATAATTTCCAAACTCTAAAGGTTTAAAGAATAGTGAATGTTGAAATGAGTGATTCTTGTAAAATGGGAAGTGGTCACAAATAATGGTTTTGGATTTGGGATTTGGACTTATAATGATAAAACCTAGCCCGAATTACTTCAAGTTAGCCAACAAAGAATCAAGGATATGCTAAGGACGATATGCATTTCACTTTAGGAACCAACGACTACGCTTTTCACTTGACTTATGTCTAAGCAAGTTCAAAGTCCTAAGACATTCCCTAATATGTCTATTACGAGAGATATCTTAGTTTTAGGATGGAAATAGTCGCAACCTCGGGTTAAGGTCCTATGTCTAGGCTACTTAAGCGGAACCCTTATGTCTAAGGCGCTCCTCTCCTCGGTTTAACCACTCAACAATGCAAATAAGCAACCTTTTCAGTATTGACTTGTTAAGACTTACAGTGGCCTTCTCTAAATCCTAACTTTTTGGGAAAACATGTTGAGCAATGAATGGAAAGCAAAAACACTACTTCTTAGCAACCCTTATTAGAAATAAAAGGCTAACTATCCATAACCGGGCTAGAGACAGGAATTTAGAAAGACATATTGAAGAAAATACAGCAAGTAAAATGGTTGAATGTGGAATGCATGTGTGAAAAACAAAAGTTAACTAACGGAGAGTTTTTATCGGGATTGAGAGCTTCGCCCTTCTCTTTCAAGCAAGGGGGAGTGTCACGTGCTCTTTCCTCCAAAAACACAACTCTCTTAACTAAAAATAAAGTAAAGGCAAAGGGAAGATAAGCAAAGTGCTAGATTTTTATATATTTGAATAAGTAGAAAATAACTAAGTACAAATGGAAACAAAACAAAGCTCAATAAAAGAATGTAAAGTACTCGGGATTTAAAAACCAAAAGCAACTAATGAAAGCAACTCAAAAGTACTTAGAAAGCAACAAAGAAACACTAAAAATGATCAAGAGAAGGAAGCAAGGCTTGATGAATTTGGTGGAGAAGTTGCTGGAATTTATAGCTGTGCAGAATTGGTTAGGTAGGTCCTAAAACGATGGTGAATCACCCATTTCCAACTCTTTTGACTGACCAAATCGTGCTCAAACTGATAGTGGAACACTTCTTCTACACGTATGCATCGGTTGGAACCACCAAAACGCATTGGAAGACGCGTTTCATTAAGGGCAAAGTTGGAAGAAAAACTGTTTTTCTGCAGGCACGCAGGCGCCTGGCGCCTCCCATGTAGGTTTTTTCCGTCTTTTTGCTTCTTTTGATTAATTTGCACTCCCAAATGGTCCTAAAATGTCATAAATACAATATAAGCCAACCACAAACCATAATATATGAATTTTGCATGAATTGGAACTCAAACGACCGAGAAAAATCCGAAACAAAGCTGAAACATTGTAAAAACAGCATCTAAAACCTTCTTTTTACGCATGTAAACAAGCGTAATTAGGCCCCGTGGATCAACTACCGAGAATCCCTTACCACTGGTCATATACCAGAGCCTGAAGTGACGGAACTGGTCAAGGAGCTGATAATGATGATTTAATGGCTTCACTGAAGGCACAAATTACCATCCTGACTAATATGGTCAAGAACATGAACAATGCTGCAGCGTCGTCAACTAGCCATGGAATCAACAATGTACTAGCCATCTCCTGTTCTTATTGCGAGGGATGAAGGCAGCACCCCACTTTCAGTTGGGGAGGGAACCAAAGACAGTAGGACGCCTCTCAATTTCAACAAAAGGAGATTCACCACCCTAGTCTCATAATGTCTAATCAAAAGTAGGAAGTGAAGCCAACAACAAGTTCCTCCAATTATGTGGAGAATCTAATGATAGAATACATGGCAAAGAATAATGCAACATTCCAAAGCCAAATAGCTTCTTTAAGAAATTTGGAAATCCAATTGGGACAAATGGCAAATGAGTTGAAAAATAGGCCCCTTGGTACTTTGCCTAGTGACACCGAAAATCCCAAGAGAGAAGGGAAGGAACAGTGTAAAGCTATAACTATAAGGTGTGGCCTTAACTGCGAGCAGACTATCATGTAAAGGAAACTGCAGAAAATGTGTTGTTGATGATAACAGAGTGAACGATGCTGGAGCATCGCATGAGTAGATTTCAGAATCAGAAATTCACACAGGGACAGAAGCTCAACATGAACCTGAAATTAGCAGAGGAAAAAGAGCAGCAGAAGCAGAATCAGTGGAGGAGCAGAACCAAGAAGAGCACCAGTCCAGAAAAATTTGCAAACACCAGAGAAATATAGTCCACCTCCTGCTTATCTTCAAAGGCTTCAAATGAAAATCCAAAATGATCAACTCATGCATTTTTTGGATGTGTTGAAGCAACTCCACATCAATATACCCTTAGTTAAGGCTATTGAGCAGATGTCTAACTATGCAAAAATTTTGAACGATATCTTGACTAAGAAAAGGAGGTTTGGAGAGTTTGAAACGATAAATTCAACCAAGGAGTGCAGTGCAATTTTAACAGACAAGCTGCCACAGAAAATCTGGGATCTAGGGAGTTTCACTATTCCAATCTCTATTGGTGGAAAGAATGTGAGCCATGCTATATGCGATTTGGGTGTAAGCATAAACCTTGTGCCATTATCAGTATATCAGAGGTTGGGTATTGGTGAAGCAAGACCTACCATAGTGATACTATAGCTAGCTGACTGATAACTCTCCAAAAGAGAGTTATTCTGGTGATCATTTGGGTGAAAATGTGCATTATAATGTCAAAGTGTGTCGGTTTTAGATCATAACTAGCATGAATAGAGTTTAATTGCAAATTCTTAGCTAAATATCTTTAGTCTTGAGAACTTTGGCCAAAAACAGCATAAACTCTCGTATTGGTGGTTCATTTGCACAAGTTTTTAAAGAAGAGCTAAGAGAAGAAGGAAGTGCTGAACCAGAGAGGAAAAGCCAGAGCATTTTCAAGTCATAGCATATAAAAGCTAGAGCATAGCGATGCCAGAGCATGAGTATCCGTACAGTTAATTCAAAAACACGGGATTCACTTATGTCCTTACAATCCTCAATCGGGTGCCCTAAAAACGGGACTCGATATTTAAAGGGAATGTTGCCCTGGCCTACAGACACGCAGATCCTAAGGAAGACAAAAATTGAGAGCTGAAAACACCAAGGAACGGAATATACCCATTTTCGGGAGGAGAGCTGACGCCAGAAAGGGGAAGTTCGCCTGCTGGAAGAGCTGACTATTTCTTTTTCTCTGTCATTTAGCCATTTTTCTGCTATCGGTTGTATTTCTTCTTCTTCCATTTTGTTTTCTTCATCCATTATGAGCTAAATCCCATTTTGGGGGAGGTTCACATGTTGTAACTGACTTGAGACCGAACCTCTAGCTGCTATATTTATTTTTAAGCAAATATGAATTCATTTCTTCAATCTTCGCGTTACTGTTGGCCGCTGTTTCGTGTATGCTAGCTTGTATATTGATCCGGAAGGGCTTGTAGGTGCTGATTTGTTTTGCTTGTGGTTAGTGCTTTCCTATAGCTATAGGGATACTTAGGAATGGGGTCCCCTAATCATGCCTATAGTTTGGGTTTATTGCTTGGGTAACTAGCAACGAGAGTTGTATTTACTCATGTTTGGGGTATCTCGGAAGGGAAACGAGTCGAACTGGGCACTAATAAATGTTAGCTACGCTGAGGGTAGGTTGATAACTTCTGAAAGCATACTGAATCTCCCTCACTTTTTCCATATCTGTTAATCCCCCGTTATCACTTTCTGTGCTGCTACTTTCTTGTGTTGATAGCTTTGAAACTTTTGTCTATTGCAAAGTTTTGTCATCCTGTTATTACTTTATTTTAATTCTCCTAGATAATATACATACCCAAACTCTGCACATTTTTATTTGTTGGTATCTGCTTGTATGATTAAAATATCAACCAAAAATCCCTGTGGATACTACCTCGTTACGTACTACAACCGACGAATCGTGTATACTTGCACTTGTTGTCGACACAGTTGTGTGGATGCAACAAATTTTTTGCACCGTTGCCGGGGATTTTTGCGATTTTATTTTAATGTTGATATTTGTTGATACGGTGCTGAAGTGATTTTTTTCTTGTTTTCACATTTGTATTTTGCTGTTGTTTTTGTGAGGTGCATGAACGACTACGAAGGATTAGAATATATTATTGATCACGAAATAGAGCGTACCTTCCCTAGAAATATACGAGAGTAGAGGCGACAACAAGCGGCAGCCAACATGGACAAACTGAACCAGCCAGTTCAGCCTAATGTGCCTATAAGACCGAATGTGAGGATATAGGAAATAGTAGATGAGGTTCCTGTCGTTGCTTACCCTGATGTAGCAGTGCCCTCTCGCAACGTTGTACTCTTAGCAGACGACATCGACAGGGAAATTAGAGCATATGCGGCTCCGACATTCTACAACTTCAACCCAGTTATCACGGAGCCAGAAATTGAAGCTTCTAAATTTGAGCTGAAACCAGTGATGTTTCAGATGCTCCAGACAGTGGGTTAATTTCATGGACATGCTACAGAGGACCCACATCAGCATCTGAAATTCTTTATATGAGTTTGCAATTCATTCAAGGATGAAGGATTGAGCAAAGAAGTGCTGAGGCTTAAGCTATTTCCGTATTTGCTTAGACATGAAGCCAGAACATGGTTGGAGTCATTCCTTCAGAATCTATTACAAGTTGGGATGACTTGGCTGAAGTTTTTGATGAAGTATTTCCCACCCAGCAAAAACGCTAAGTATCGTAGTGAGATCAACAATTTTCAACAATTTGCTGGGGAATCAGTCAGTGAATTCTGGGAGCATTTCAAGTGATTATTGTAGAGGTGTCCTCACCATGGGATTCCAAGATGCATACAGATAGAGACATATTACAAAGGTGTGGATGATGCCACACGATTAGTGATTGATGCGTCTGCAAATGGGGCTTTGCTAGCAAAACCCTATGCTGAAGCATTCAATATTTTGGAAAGAATATCATCAAATAATCACTCATGGTGTGATCCCAGAGCTGTTCAAGGAAAATCAAGCAAGGGTCTAGTTGAGTCTGAATCATATACCACATTACGCATTGAGTCTGAATCATCCATTACGCATCCAAAGGAAAAATTAAAGACATTTTGGTACAAGTAGATAAATTTTTTTTCCCTGCTGAATTTATCATTTTGGATTATGATGCAGATAAGAAGATTCCTATTATTCATGGAAGACCATTCCTTGCAACGGGGAGAGCTTTGGTATTTGTCCACAAAGGAGAGTTGACAATGCGTGTGCAGGATCAATAAGTGAAATTCTCGGTGCATGACTCTATGAAATTTCCTACTGAATCAGAAGAGTGTTCAATATTAAAGATATTGGATGAAGCAATAATGGAGGAGTTGGAAACACAAGCCATGCTGGAACATCTAGAAGCAGTTGACGCTGAAAGTCTTGCCGACGCATCTAAAGAGGAACTAGAAGATACCCAGTCTGACTGCATGAATGACAATGCAGGCTTTGTGAAAAGAATGTATGAGTCTTTAGACCTCACAAACCCGGAGCTTAGATTACAGAAGCCATCTATTGAAGAGCCGTCATTGCTAGAGCTTAAAGCATTGTCGCAACATCTAAAATATGCTTACCTGGGTTCATCAGAGACATTGCCAATTATCATAGCAGCAGACTTGCCTTTGGAAAAGGAACAGATGCTGTTGAACGTACTCAAGGCACATTAAAGAGCAATTGGATGGACTATTGCTGATATCAAGCGGATAAGCCCCAACTTTTGTATGCATAAGATAGTACTAGAGAAGGACTGCAAGAACTCTATAGAGCCCCAGCGTAGACTTAATCCGGCTATGAAGGAGGTTGTAAAGAAAGAAATTATTAAATGGTTGGATGCAGGAATCATATATCCAATTTCAGATAGCGAGTGGGTAAGTCCAGTGCAGTGTGTGCCTAAGAAAGAAGGTATGACTATAGTGGAGAACGCAAAGAATGAGTTCATACCCATGAGGATAGTATCTGGATGGCGTATTTATATGGATTGCTGCAAGCTGAATAAAGCCACAAAGAATGACCACTTTTCTCTTCCCTTCATTGATCAAATGCTGGACATGCTGGCAGGTCAAGAGTATTACTATTTTTTAGACGGCTACAATGGTTATAATTAGATTACAATTGCTCCTCAAGACCAGCAGAAGACAACTTTTACTTGTCCCTACGGAACGTTCGCTTTCAGGCGAATGCTATTCGGGCTTTGTAATGCTCCAGAAACGTTCTAGAGGTGCATGATGGCTATCTTTTCTGACTTGGTAGAATCAGTGGTAGAAATTTTTATGGACGACTTTTCGGTGTTTGGAAAGTTGTTTGCAGAATATCTAGGCAACCTGAAGAAGGTGTTGCAAAGATGTGAAGAAACAAACTTTGTCCTGAATTGGGAGAAGTGTCACTTTATGATGCAAGAAGGAATTGTGTTGGGCACAGAGTCTCCAGAAAGGGCATAAAAGTAAACAAGGCGTAGATAAAGGCAATAGAGAAATTGCCCCCACCTGTAAATGTCAAGGGTATTCGCAGTTTCCTGAGGCATGCTGGTTTTTATCGTAGATTTATTAAAGATTTCTCAAAAATCTCTAAACCTCTTTGTTCCTTGCTTGAGATTGATAAAGAATTGAACTTCACATCTGAATGTTTGCAGACTTTCAACACGCTGAAGTATGCCCTCACACATGCTCCCATAATAACAGCTCCAGACTGGAATCAGCCTTTCGAACTAATGTGCGATGCCAGCGACTATGCTGTGGGAGCAGTTCTTGCTCAACGCAGAAGGAAACTGTTGCATGCGATTTATTAGGCCAGCAAAACTTTGATTGGGGCGCAGATGAATTACACCACAACAGAGAAAGATCTTTTAGAAGTGGTGTTCGCATTTGAGAAATTTAGAGCGTATCTAGTAAGGTCAAAGATGATTGTCTACACGAACCATGCTGCTCTGAAATATTTACTAACAAAGAAGGATGCTAAACCAAGGCTTATCCGCTGGATTTTACTACTGCAAGAATTCGATATAGAGATCAAAGACAAGAAAGGAACAGAAAATTTGGTTGCTGACCACTTGTCCAGGTTGCCTACTCTTGAATGCTCCGAGAATGAAACAAAAACTAGAGGGACCTTCCCAGATGAGCAAGTGTTGGCTATTGGAGTTCTAAATGAAAATGAAGAACCATGGTTTGCAGATCTAGCCAACTATATTGCTAGTGGAATTCTGCCAGCGGACATGAACAAGCAACAGCTGAAAAGGTTTTTGTATGAGAGTAAGTTTTATTTGTGGATGACCCATATCTCTATAGGATTGGCCAAGATAAAGTGATCAGAAGATGCATCGCCAATGCAGAAGCACGCCAGGTGCTAGCTAAATGTCATTCGGCACCATACAGTGGCCACTTTGGAGGGCAGCGCACAGCAGCAAAAGTTTTCCAAAGCGGATAATTTTGGCCTACCATTTTCAAGGATGCGTATGAGTTAGTCCAACATTGCAATAAATGTCAAAGAGTTGGAAATATTTACAAGTGGTCAGAGATGCCTCTCACATACATCTTAGAGGTGGAGCTTTTTGATGTATAGGGCATGGACTTCATGGGACCATTCCCTCCATCCAATGGAAACCTCTTCATTTTATTGGCAGTCAATTACGTATCAAAATGGTTCGAGGCAGTGGCATGTGCCAACAGTGATGCCAAAGTGGTAGCAAAGTTTCTCTACAAGCAAATATTCAAGAGATTTGGTATACCCATAGCTATGATCAGTGACGAAGGCTCCCACTTCATCAACAAAGCTATAGCATCTCTCCTTGCTAAGTATAACATCAGACACAAAGTATCCACAGCTTATCACCCCCAGTCAAATGGGAAAACTGAGATATCTAATAGAGAGATCAAGAGCATATTGGAAAAAGTTGTTAGCACAAATAGAAGAGATTGGGCAATGAAGTTGGACGATGCGTTGTGGGCTTATCGCGCAGCATTCAAGACGCCTCTGGGCACATCTCCATACAAATTAGTTTTTGGGAAACCTTGCCATCTCCCATTGGAGTTGGAACATAAGACTTTTGGGCTGTGAAGAAGTTAATTCTAGATTATGCTGCATCAGGGAATGTTCGCCGCTTACAATTGCTAGAGCTCAAGGAATTTCACAGAGATGCATATGAGAATGCTAAATTATACAAAGAAAAGACGAAGCGCTGACACGATGTGAGAATTAATCCTAGAAAGTTTGAAAAAAGGCAACAAGTGTTGCTTTTCAATTCAAGACTCAAACTTTTCTCAGGGAAGCTCAAACCGAGATGGTCAGGCCCATTTTTGGTCTCGCATGTATTTCCCTATGGAGCAGTTAAAGTACAAGAGATGGATTCAAGAAGAGAATTTACCGTGAACGAGCAGAGGTTGAAGCATTTTTTTGGCGGAAGCGTGGTGAGAGATGCTAGAGCTCACCACTTCGCCGCGGACTGAGAAACCAACACGAAATAAAGGGAGCAGGATTTAATGACCAATTGCTTTATTGCTCCCCAGTTTTGAATTAGAAATTTAGATGTTTAATTGTTTTATCTGCCTTTTTGAATTTTAATCTGTTTTCATTTTGGTTTTTAGGGGGGCAAGTAATTAAAATTCATGTTGAGTGGATAACCTTCGAAAAAGGGCATGTAGTGATGACGGCGTGACGTCGCTGACACGAAAGAACAGGGCAGGTGAGAGTGTCAGGGCGTGGAAGACATGCAGAAAGGTATTTATAGCAAATTTCGGCTTCCAAAGAGAGAAGTAAGTAAAATTTTCAAATTTTTGGGAATAAATCATAATTGCTAGAGATTTTGGGGGATTTTATTTTTTCGTTTAGGGGGCAAAATTTTATTTCCATTAATTGGAAGAAAATCGTGGGGAGAGTTTCTTTAATGGGCCACAACAACTTTCTGTTTTTAATTTTTTCTTTAAGACCCACGTCTCCCTCATTCTCTCTCCCCACTCTACGCCATAACCGTACCTCCCCTTCTCCTTTTAAGTTCCCAAAGCCCTCTTCTTCTTCCCAAACACTAATCCAAAATGCCTAGAATCAAGCACAGAGCGAATAGGAAGAGAGCGCTGAAGCTCGAGCTTTCGGCAAGCTCTGGGTCGAGCGGCGACTTCAAGGAGGCTACTGAAACCATCCCGCCGGAGGCGATTGAGGAGCAGAGTCCCACCAGCTCAGAGCACACGCCGGCCGAAGCTGGGATTCTGCCACCGCCTCCCCCTGTCGCCAGCCCTCAGGTAAACGTCACTGACCCGACTGTCTCTTCTTCCCAAGTCCAGCCTGATAAACCCTTGACCGCTAGCGAAGACCCGGAAAAGCTCACAGCCATGCTTCCTCTCACTTAAAACCCTCCCACCATTACTGATAATCCACCCCCTCCGGCCACCCTTCCACAAACTCCACAACCTACAACCACCCCTCCTTCAACTACCAACATCCCTCCACCCATCCTCGTCAAAGAAATGCATCCGCCTATCCCCTCCAAATCCTTACCCACTGATGGACCAACCTCGTGAACGCAAAAGACCAAACGGCCGGCCCAATCTGTCCTTAGCCCTAGCCCAACCAAAAAGATTAAAACACCAAAAGTGCCTCAACCGCCTCCTGCTAAAGCTAAAGCCACAAAATTCGCCTCTGTGTCTGAAAGGAAGCGTCGCTCCCGGATGGTCGCTATTCCCCAGCTTCCTCCAACACCAAGCTCTTCAACCGAGCTCCTCCAAGCGTATCACGGTGGTCCCTACGGGCCAGGCAGCATTCTAGAAGTTCGTTGATCTGGAGGCAAGGGCGAGCTATCTAGTGATCAAGGCAAGAGACTTGTACCTACAGAAAACGATTTTTGGAGGCAGAGATGCCCTAGTTTGTGAAGGAGGAAGCCGCACGGTTAAAGTGGGAGCATTTTTGTGCTCCCCCTATGCCTGTTTTGCTGGAGTTCGTGAGGGAATTCTACGCAAACTTTGACCCTAACAGAATGGGACACACCACAGTGCAGGTGGAAACTGACTGGATGCCGGAGAGGATCAACAAACTGCTTAAGCTGCCCAACAATCCATATGCTGAATTCAACACGATAATTCAGAAGCCCTCAATGTGAGAGCTTGAAACTGCCCTACATCTGGTAGGCATTGAGGGTGCTGTATGGCAAGTGACGGACAAGGGTGCCCGCTCGCTGAAATCTGGCCAATTTACGAGGGAAGCCAACGTTTGGCTCTACTTCGTTAAGAGTCGGGTCATGCCTACCACGCATGATTCGTCTGTTACGAAGGATAGAGTCGTTCTGTTGGCCTGAATTTTACAAGGTCACGCCATAGACGTTGGACAGCTCATCCACCGGGAGATCGCTTAGTTATTTCCGAAACATTGTTCCCCCCATATTATTTTCGAATTTTTTAATTAGGTTTTAATTTCTACATTTTCAATTTATGCATTTAAATTTCTTTGTTTGATTTTAATGTTTAGTAGTTTAATTTTAACTCTAGTTGTTTTTATTTTATTTTGTCTGTAAGATTGTGACCCTCCCTCCCCCCCCCCCCCCCCCAGAAATTAAGTGAAAGTAAGAAGTTAACAAATCCTGTGTTCTCAACATCTGTCTTTTGCCTTGCCCCGTATGTATAGTCTTGATGCTAGACCCTGCTAGTGCACAGTTTGTCTGTTGATGCTTGAGCATTTTAATGAGTGTTAGCTTTCTTTTTTTCATCCTCTGGTTCATGTTTGCCTGTCCATGCCCTAGCATCCCTCTCGTAGTACTGGCCCCAGATAGTGCTTACCCTAGGCGGGAATTTCAATGGCTCTCTATCCAAGCCACCCCTTATCTTTATATAGCTAGCCTGGGCCTCTTCTTTTAGATCCCTTTAGATGATAGCATTAACCCTACGCACTCATGTCTATACCTTGATAGCGAACATCCTTGTATTTATCATTGTACTTTCGCTTTAAGTTTGGGGGTATGCTAGAGCTTTACATTCTAGATGTCCTTAGTTGCATTTACGACAATGCAACCTCTTAAGTTTGGGGGAGTGAACATTTAGTTCTTACATCTCTATCAGCAATTGTACAGAACCACTTTCTAATCTTGTAATTCAGCCCTTCAAAAAAAAAATCATCAATAAAGGAGGGGCCAGCAGTCTGCATCCAGAGCATAAAGAGGCTGCAGGATTAGGAAGGGCTAGTAGCCTATGGTTAAGAAACCCAAGTTGGTAGTGGAAAGTTTAAAGGTTTAGGCTAGTGAAAGGGGCTTGAGAAAGGATTCCCTAGGAGAAGTTAAGCTTAAGGTTGGGAAGTAGAAGGAAGCTAGAGTTGGGCAGAAAATAGCGTCTTCCAGAGTATGGACAAATCTAGGCTGATTTCATTTCTTTGCTCTAGCTGAAGTATTATAGCAGAGTATGTAAGTTCTAGCATTGATGATCAGAGTAAAAGTTTGAGGCATAGGGCTGGATGTTTGAAGTGCACGTTTCTAACATTCTTCTTTGTTTTCTGAGCTAAAACACATGTTCTTGCTTGGGGACAAGCAAGATTGTAAGTTTGGGGGTGTGATAACTCTCCAAAAGAGAGTTATTCTGGTGATTATTTGGGTGAAAATGTGCATTATAATGTCAAAGTGTCTCAGTTTTAGGTCATAACTAGCATGAATAGTGTTTAATTGCAAATGCTTAGCTAAATATCCTTAGTTTTGAGATCTTTGGCCAAAAACAGCATAAACTTTCGTATTTGTGGTTCATTTGCACAGGTTTTTTAAAGAAGAGCTAAGAAGAGAAGGAAGTGCTGAACCAGGGAGGAAAAGTCAAAGCATTTTCAAGTCAGAGCATATAAAAGCTGGAGCATAGCGATGCTAGAGCATGAGTGTCCGTACAGTTAATTAAAAAACACGGGATGCACTTATGTCCGTACAATCCTCAGTCGGGTGCCCTAAAAACGGGACTCGATATTTAAAGGGAATGTTGCCCTGGCCTACAGACACGCAGATCCCAAGGAAGACAAAAATTGAGAGCTGAAAAGACCAAGGAACGGAATATACCCATTTTCGGGAGGAGAGCTGACGCCAGAAAGGGGAAGTTCGCCTGCTGGAACGAGCTGACTATTTCTTCTTCTTTGTCATTTAGCCATTTTTCTGCTATCGGTTGTATTTCTTCTTCTTCCATTTTGTTTTCTTCACCCATTATGAGCTAAACCCTAGGTTGGGGGAGGTTCACATGCTGTAACCATGTAGCTGCTATATTTATTTTTAAGCAAATCTGAATTCATTTCTTCAATCTTCGCGTTACTCTTGGTCGTTGTTTCGTGTATGCTAGCTTCTATATTGACCTAAAAGGGATTGTAGGTGCTGATTTGTTTTGCTTGTGGTTAACGCTTTTCTATAGCTATAGGGATACTCAGGAATGTGGTCCCCTAATTAGGCTTGTAGTTTGGGTTTATTTCTTGGGTAACTAGCAACGAGAGTTGTATTTACTCATTGTTTGGGGTATCTCGGAAGGGAACCGAGTCGAACTGGGCACTAATAAATGTTAGTTACGCTAGAGAGTAGGTTGATAACTTGTGAAAGCATGCTGAATCTCCCTCGCTTTTTCCATATTTGTTAATCCCCCGTTCTCGCTTTCTATGCTGCTACGTTCTTGTGTTGATAGCTTCGAAACTTTTGTCTCTTGCAAAGTTGTGTCGTCCTGTTATTACTTTATTTTAATTCTCCTAGATAATATACATACCCAAACTCTGCACATTTTTATTTGTTGGTATCTGCTTGTATCTTTAAAATATCAACCAAAAATCTATGGATACGACATCGTTACGTACTACAAACGACGAATCGTGTATACTTGCATGTGTTGTTGACACAGTTGTGTGGATGCAACACTAACAGGTCAATCACTCACCTAGAGGGCAAGATCGAAGATGTGTTAGTACTGGTGGACAAGTTCATTTTCCCAGCTGACTTCATCATCATCAATTATGAAGCAAACAACAAGATTCCAATAATTTTGGGGAGGCCTTTTCTATCCATCGGTAGAACGTTAATAAATGTGCATAATGGGAAGTTAACCATGAGAAAAAACGATCATTAGGTTACCTTTTCTGTTTTTAATTTTGTTAAATTCCTTGCTGATGTAGAAGAATGTTCTCTCTTAAGACTTGCAGATGACTTTCTGAGTAAGGAAATACAAAAGGAGACCTTGTTGGATAACTTAAAGAAAGAACTTACCATAGCCTACGAACATATAGGGGACACTATCGATGCTGGAGCATCTCAGCCTACGGGCGGCTCCAACGATGAAGAAGAAGAAGATTGATTGAGGGGAGTTGGTTTTCCCTGCTTGACATTTTATTTTACATGCTAATTTACTTTCTGACTTTCTTATATTTGCTAGCATGTTTTAGATTAGTGTTTTATTTCTAGTAGTTGTTAGTTTTAAAATTCCTAGGGTAGTTTTCTTTTGTTTCTTAGTTGCACTCAGTATAATTCAATGAAAGGAAAAAGAAAAGCAAGGTTGAGAATGAGAGGTCCAATGTAGAATGGTCTGACAATGCATTCTGATTTCGATAAGCTTTTGCCTTTGATGTCTGGTTTGTGGAAATTTACAGGATTTCTACTCTTGCTTTAGTTAGAAATGAAAGATGCAATTCTTGCCCTTTTTCTAAGGTCCTTTAAAGTAGCATAGGATAGCTTCATTTTGATATTATCCCATGGCTACCCTAGAAATTTAACCTTAACAGAATTTCAACGGCTGAGTATCCCTTTCCAACTTGCCAGTAAGCTAATGACTTTAGAAAAAGTAGGAAGAATTCACCCCTTTAGAAACACTTCAGATAGGTAGTACTCCATGTACCATTTATCTTCATCCTATCTTCATTTTAAGTTTGGGGAAGCTTTTTCCTTATTTCTCCGATATCATTCACTAAGCGTTGAGGACAATTCTTTGCTTTAAGTTTGGGGGTGAGTAACTTTCATTTTATTGTAATATTCATTCATATAATTCTCTTGCAGTACAATCATTTGTAAAGCTATGCTAAATTTTTGGCCTTGTAATTCAGCTCTATCATTAAAAAAAAAAAAAGAATCCAAAGAGCTGCAAGGTTAGGAATGGCTAGTAGCCCAGAGCTATTAGCTAAAGTCGATAGCAAGTTAGCAAAAGTAGGAGAGTGGAAATCAGTTTGAGAAAAGAAATTGGGGGGACCTTTCAAAGGCTGCCAAGGGAGAGGGTGGAATGAAGTGGTCAAATGTGAATAAAGCACCTTAGTCTTAGTGCAAGAGTTGTTTGATTCCTTTCTAGTTTGATGCTCGAGTAGATTGAGAAACTCTTAGCCACAATAATGGATCATAGGCAATTGGTGAAGTTGCTAGCATGCATTGTTTTTCCATTGTATTAAGTGTAGAGTCGGGATTAGCATTGCTTGGGGACAAGCAATAGTTCAAGTTTGGGGGTGTGATAACTCTCCAAAAGAGAGTTATTTGTGCAATAATTCATATAAATTAGCTAAGGATAGCATCACTAACACTAAATCTACATTGATTTTGTGCAAAGAACGTTATAAATTCACTATCCTCCTTATTTTTTATGATGACTTTGAGAATTATGAAGAATGACCTAATTTTGAATGTTTTGCTGCAGCATTGTTGATGCTGTGGCATTGGAGTCAAAAAGGCAGAAAAAGACAGAGTTGACATTTACAGATTTTACTCGATAAATTACTGCAGTAAAACGGAAAAATGCCTGATATGCTGAGCTGGGGGCCACTTTATCATTTGTGTTGCCCTAAAATCAAGAGGGGTATAAAAGCTTGCAATTAGGGTTACCTCCAACGACTCTCCAACATTCCCCATCCTATCACTCTATTCTCACTTGAAGAAAGCTCCCAAGAAATCGTTGAAAAATACAACAAAGAGAGAAGGGCTGCTGCTATTCTTCGTTTTCTTCTTCTTTTGTTCTCTTAAGTACACGATTTTTGTATTTTCTTCCTCTCTTTTCTTGTATGATGTTGAGTAGATAAGTTTATTTGTAAGAGGGAGGATGTTATGAACTTGTTCTTGGGCTATAAACTTTGCTTTGGCATTTATGATGATATATATACTGAGTTGAAGTTGTTTTTAACGTTTTCTTTTCAGTGTGCTTGGCCAACATATTGGAATATCTTCTTATTAACTCTTGGAAAATTGTAATAGGATGTGTTTGGCTTGAACTCGTGCTAGATCTACTTGAATTTATAGTGTGGGTACTTAGGAATAAGGCTCACCTAGCCAGGTTATAAACTGAGTATATATGCTGTCAAGTTTGTCTAAACACATGAGAAGTAGAAAATCTGGAAATCTAGGAAGATTTCGTGTTTGTTTCGCCAGTATATCAACATCGTTAATGCTACAGCATTGTTAGAGTAGCCCAGAAAAAGTCACACAAACTCTTCCCCCTTACTCTTTTAAATATCAGTAATTAACCTCTTATTTGCATATTTTCTTTTAATCGATTTGGTTTTGCTTTGTTCTGACTTGTTTTTACTCAGAAAATCATATATGCACTATTTTGTTTGAGTTCCTTTAGTTTTCTTGTTCAAAACATATTTTGTTAATTTGTTTATTTTCTTAAGTAATTGTTGAAGTGTTTAGTTATCAATCCCTGTGGAGACGATCTTTTTATCACTTGCTACAACGGTTGTATACACTTGCACAAAAGGTTCTAAACTGTAACCAACACTGTGCATCCTCTTTAAGGTTGACCAATAATAGCCTTGCCGAATGACTTTAGCTGCTAAAGATCTCGCCCCCGAATTATTTCTACATACACCTTCATAAACTTCTCTGAGGACATAATTTGCATCTTTTAAGGTAAAAATTTTAAGAGAGGCAAGGAAAGTTCTCGCTTGTACAAAGTTCCATTTCGAAGTATGTACCGAGCTCCCCTACAACCATGTTTATTGGCTTCTTTCGAATCCACAGAAGTGCTGCCTGAGAGGGTACTCCTTAATCGGATCCATCCAAGATGGGGGTTGAAGATCAATCTCCATCATATCTTCCTCCAAAAAGAAAGGTGTGTCTAGAATTTCAAATGGGATCCACTTGGCCAGGTCAGTCTCGTACGCGGAGGCCAACTTGGCTAAGGCATCTGCATTAGAGTTCTCGGACCTGGGTATTTGATCGATGCCGTAGCAATTGAATTGTGCGAGTTGTGCGAGGACCTTGCTAAGGTACTTCTTCAAGTGGAGTCCTTCGCCTAGTATTCTTTCTTAATTTGATTCACTATGAGTTGCTAGGTACCAATTTGGCTAGCAAAGGAGCAGAGCCAAGGTATGCTTTGTGTTGCTCAAAAGCCTCTTGGCATTCTGGAGTCCATTCAAATGGACCTTTCTTACGCAAGACCCTAAAGAAAGGCAGACACTTATCGATTAACCTGGAGATGAACCTGTTTAGGGCTGCAATCCTCCCATTCAAGCACTGTGACTGCTTTAGAGTTCTCGGTGCTTGCATCTCGAGTACAGCTCGGATCTTTTCTGGATTGGCCTCTATTGCACGGTTATTCACCATAAAGCCAAAAAATTTCCTAGAAGAGACGCCGAAAGTGCATTTGCTGGATTAAGTTTCATTCGATATTTGTGCAGCACCTCGAACGTCACTGTTACGACGGCGAGATGCGATATTGACTGTTTGCTCTTTACATGCGTATCATCCACATACACCTCCATGTTGCGTCCGATCTAGTTGGCAAACATTTCGTTTACCATCCTTTGATAGGTTGCACTTGCATTATTTAGGCCAAATGACATGTAATAATACAAGCCTTGGTCGGTTATGAAGGAGGTGTGGACTTGATCAGGCTCGTGCATCTTTATCTGGGTTTATCCAGAGTAAACGTCCATACACGTAAGCAGCTCGCGCCCGACCTTGGCGTCTACAAGCTGGTCGATCCGAGGAAGTGGAAGCAGTCTTTAAGGCATGCCTTGTTTAAATTGATAAAATCCACACACATTCTCCACTTCCCATTGGATTTTTTAACTAAGACTATGTTAGAGAGCCAGTCGGAATACAAAATTTCTTTTATATATTTAGGTTTAAGCAATTTGTTTACTTTCTCAACAATTATCGACACACTGACTCGGATGGGTCGAGCCAGTGGAGATATCTAGTGGTGCCATTTTAGTTCTCAGTAGTAGGAATGACTTTGAATGTGCTTCCCCACAGACAACGCCACAATATTTATGCGTAGAACTGAAGGTGATATGACCTAGAGGAGGTCGAACACGTGGGGATAGCTGACTCGTCTCACTTAGAGATGACCTACACAAGAGGGCGAACTCTTCGACGCTCAAGTCAGTAACCAGTTCGGACTCAATATCAAGTTCGAGATAGAATGCGATACCTGTCTTTAGAAATGGTACCCTCTATTTTTAGGTTGAGGATCTGACAACCCTTCCGACAAGCAGTTACCAGTGTCGGAGATCAGGTCAGACATGTTCCATATTGATTATCGGACCTGAGGTAGGTCATGCCATAGAATGGCGGACATCATTCATTTTTTATTGAGCGTGCCACCTCAGACAGGTTCGAGGTGGACTTGGATGCAAGTTCGTTAGGTGGACGTATTCGTGTCCTCCACGTTGCGTTATGATTTTCGCTCCTAAACAATCTAAATTCTAATTGCATCAATAAAAGAATTTATTCCCAAATTAAGTTTTTAGTAAATGAGAAAAGAATTACATAATTAAGGCACTAAATGAAGGAAAAAAATATCTAAACTATCTAATTACATCCATTTTTTGGTTTTTAGGGGGGGGAGTAATTAAAAATCATGTTGAGTGGATAACCTTTGAAAAAGGGCATGCAGTGATGACGACGTGACGTCGCTGACACGAAAGGACAGGGCAGGTGAGAGCGTCAGGGCGTGGCAGACATGCACAAAGGTATTTATAGCAAATTTCGGCTTCCAAGGAGAGAGGTAAGTAAAATTTTCAAATTTTTGGGAATAAATCATAACTGCTAGAGATTTGAGGGGATTTTATTTTTTCGTTTAGGGGGCAAAATTTTATTTCCATTAATTGGAAGAAAATCGTGGGGAGATAGTTTCTTTAATGGGCCACAACAACTTTCTGTTTTTAATTTTTTCCTTAAGACCCACGTCTCCCTCATTCTCTCTCCCCACTCTACGCCATAACCGTACCTCCCCTTCTCCTTTTAAGTTCCCAAAGCCCTCTTCTTCTTCCCAAACACTAATCCAAAATGCCTAGAATCAAGCACAGAGCGAATAGGAAGAGAACGCTGAAGCTCGAGCTTTCGGCAAGCTCTGGGTCGAATGGCGACTTCAAGGAGGCTGCTGAAACCATCCCGTCGGAGGCGATTGAGGAGCAGAGTCCCACCAGCTCAGAGCACACACCGACCGAAGCTGAGATTCTGCCACCGCCTCCCCCTGTCGCCAGCCCTCAAGTAAACGTCACTGACCCGACTGTCTTTTCTTCCTAAGTCCAGCCTGATAAACCCTTGACCGCCAGAGAAGACCTATAAAAGCTCACGGCCACGCCTCCTCTCACTCAAAACCCTCCCACCATTACTGATAATCCACCCCCTCCGGCCACCCTTCCACAAACTCCACAACCTACAACCACCCCTCCTTCAACTACCAACATCTCTCCACCCATCCTCGTCAAAGAAATCCATCCGCCTGTCCCCTCTAAATCCTTACCCACTGATGGACTAACCTAGCGAACGCAAAAGACCAAACGGCCGGCCCAATCTGTCCCAAGCCCTAGCCCGACAAAAAAGATTAAAACACCAAAAGTGCCTCAACCACCTCCTGCCAAAGCTAAAGCCACAAAATTCGTCTTCGTGTCTGACAGGAAGCGTCGCACCCGGATGGTCGTTGTTCCCCAGCTTCCTCCAACACCAAGCTCCTCAATCGAGCTCCTCCAAGCGTATCACAGTGGTCCCTACGGGCCAGGCGGCATTCCAGAAGTTTGTTGATCTGGAGGCAAGGGTGAGCTATCTAGCGATCAAGGCAAGGGACTTGTACCTAGAGAAAAGGGTTTTTGGAGGTAGAGATGCCCTAGTTTGTGAAGGAGGGAGCCGCGGGGTTAAAGTGGGAGCATTTTTGTGCTCCCCCTATGCCTGTTTTGCTGGAGCTCGTGAGGGAATTCTACGCCAACTTTGACCCTAACAGAGTGGGACACACCACGGTGCGGGAGGTGAAAATCGACTGGATGCCGGAGAGGATCAACAAATTGCTTAAGCTGCCCAACAATCCAGAAGCCTTCAATGCGAGAGCTTGACAGTGCCTTACATCTGGTAGGCATTGAGGGTGTTGTATGGTAAGTGACGGACAAGGGTGCCCGCTCGCTGAAATCTGGCCAATTTACGAGGGAAGCCAACGTTTGGCTCTACTTCGTTAAGAGTCGGGTCATGCCTACCATGCATGATTCATCTATTACGAAGGACAGAGTCCTTCTGTTGGCCTGAATTTTACAAGGTCACGCCATAGACGTTGGACAGCTCATCCACCGGGAGATCGCTTAGTTATTTTCGAAACATTGTTCCCCCCATATTATTTCCAAATTTTTTAATGAGGTTTTAATTTCTACATTTTCAATTTCTGTATTTAAATTTCTGTCTTTGATTTTAATGTTTAGTAGTTTAATTTTAATTCTAGTTGTTTTTATTTTATTTTGTCTGTAAGATTGTGACCCTCCCACCCCCCCCCCCCCCCCAGAAGTTAAATGAAAGTAAGAAGTTCACAAATCCTGTGTTCTCAACATCTGTCTTTTGCCTTGCCCCGTATGTATAGTCTTGATGCTTGAGCCTGCTAGTGCACAGTTTGTCTGTTGATGCTAGAGCATTTTAATGAGTGTTAGCTTTCTTTTGTTCATCTTCTGGTTCATGTTTGCTTGTCCATGCCCTAGCATCCCTCTCGTAGTACTGGCCCCAGGTAGTGCTTACCCTAGGCGGGAATTTCAATGGCTCTCTATCCAATGCCACCCCTTATCTTTATATAGCCAGCCTGAGCCTCTTCTTTTAGATCCCTTTAGATGATAGCATTAACCCTACGCACTCATGTCTATACCTTGATAGCGAACATCCTTGTATTTATCATTGTACTTTCGCTTTAAGTTTGGGGGTATGCCAGAGCTTTACATTCTAGATGTCCTTAGTTGCATTTACGACAATGCAACCTCTTAAGTTTGGGGGAGTGAACCTTTACTTCTTACATCTCTATCAAGAATTGTACAGAACCACTTTCTAATCTTGTAATTCAGCCCTTGAAAAAAAATCATCAATAAAGGAGGTGCCAGCAGTCTGCATCAAGAGCATAAAGAGGCTGCAAGATTAGGAAGGGCTAGTAGCCCATGGTTAAGAAACCCAAGTTGGTACTGGAAAGTTTAAAGGTTTAGGCTAGTGAAAGGGGCTTGAGAAAGGATTCCCTAGGAGAAGTTAAGCTTAAGGTTGGGAAGTAGAAGGAAGCTAGAGTTGGGCATAAAATAGCGTCTTCCAGAGTATGAACAAATCTAGGCTGCTTTCATTTCTTTGCTCCAGCTGAAGTATTATAGCAGAGTATGTAAGTTCTAGCATTGATGATCATAGTAAAAGTTTGAGGCATAGGGCTGGATGTTTGAAGTGCACGTTTCTAACATTCTTCTTTGTTTTCTGATCTAAAACGCATGTTCTTGCTTGGGGACAAGCAAGATTGTAAGTTTCGGGGTGTGATAACTCTCCAAAAGAGAGTTATTCTGGTGATTATTTGGGTGAAAATGTGCATTAAAATGTCAAAGTGTCTCAGTTTTAGGTCATAACTGACTGGGCGTTTATGCTGAACGCACGCACTAAGCGTGGTAACAATTATATAGATGCAAGCGCACACCTGTCAGAGTAATATAAAATGGATGAAGTATCCAAGTATCGATCCTCAAGGACTTCTAAATAATTTCCAAACTCTGAAGTTTTAAAGAATAGTGAATGTTGAAATGAGTGATTCTTGTAAAATGGGAAGTGGTCACAAATAATCGTTTTGGATTTGGGATTTGGACTTATAATGATAAAACCTAGCCCGATTTACTTCAAGTTAGCCATCAAAGAATCAAGGACATGCTAAGGACAATATGCATTTTACTTTAGAAACCAACGACTACGCTTCTCACTTGACTTCTGTCTAAGCAAGTTCAAAGTCCTAAGACATTCCCTAATATGTCTATTATGAGAGATATCTTAGTTTTAGGATGGAAATAGTCGCAACCTCGGGTTAAGGTCCTATGTCTAGGCTACTTAAGCGGAACCCTTATGTCTAAGGCGCTCCTCTCCTCGGTTTAACCACTCAACAATGCAAATAAGCAACCTTTTCAGTATTGACTTGTTAAGACTTACAGTGGCCTTCTCTAAATCCTAACTTTTTGGGGAAACATGTTGAGCAATGAATGGAAAGCAAAAACACTACTTCTTAGCAACCCTTTTTAGACATAAAAGGCTAACTATCCATAACCGGGCTAGAGACGGGAATTTAGAAAGACATATTGAAGAAAATACAGCAAGTAAAACGGTTGAATGTGGAATGCATGTGTGAAAAACAAAAGTTAACTAACGGAGAGTTTTTATCGGGATTGAGAGCTTCGCCCTTCTCTTTCAAGCAAGGGAGAGTGTCACGTGCTCTTTCCTCCAAAAACACAACTCTCTTAACTAAAAATAAAGTAAAGGCAAAGGGAAGATAAGCAAAGTGCTAGATTTTTATATATTTGAATAAGTAGAAAATAACTAAGTACAAATGGAAACAAAACAAAGCTCAATAAAAGAATGTAAAGTACTCGGGATTTAAAAACCAAAAGCAACTAATGAAAGCAACTCAAATGTACTTAGAAAGCAACAAAGAAACACTAAAAATGATCAAGAGAAGGAAGCAAGGCTTGATGAATTTGGTGGAGAAGTTTCTGGAATTTATAGCTGTGCAGAATTGGTTAGGTAGGTTCTAAAACGATGGTGAATCACCCATTTCCAACTCTTTTGACTGACCAAATCGTGCTCAAACTGATAGTGGAATACTTCTTCTACACGTATGCATCGGTTGGAACCACCAAAACGCATTGGAAGACGCGTTTCATTAAGGGCAAAGTTGGAAGAAAACCTGTTTTTCTGCAGGCTTCCCAGGCGCCTGGCGCCTCCCATGTAAGTTTTTCCGTCTTTTTGCTTCTTTTGATTAATTTGCACTCCCAAATGGTCCTAAAATGTCATAAATACAATATAAGCCAACCACAAACCATAATATATGAATTTTGCATGAATTGGAACTCAAACGATCGAGAAAAATCCGAAACAAAGCTGAAACATTGTAAAAACAGCATCTAAAACCTTCTTTTTACGCATGTAAACAAGCGTAATCAATAACTAGCATGAATAGTGTTTAATTGCAAATTCTTAGCTAAATATCCTTAGTCTTGAGAACTTTGGCCAAAAACAGCATAAACTTTCGTATTTGTGGTTCATTTGCACGGGTTTTTTAAAGAAGAGCTAAGAAGAGAAGGAAGTGCTGAACTAGAGAGGAAAAGTCAAAGCATTTTCAAGTCAGAGCATATAAAAGCTGAAGCGTAGCGATGCTAGAGCATGAGTGTCCGTACAGTTAATTCAAAAACACGGGATTCACTTATGTCTGTACAATCCTCAATCGGGTGCTCTAAAAACGGGACTCGATATTTAAAGAGAATGTTGCCCTGGCCTACAGACACGCAGATCCCAAGGAAGACAAAAATTGTGTAACGCCCAGAGTCCCTCAGGTTAGTTAGTCTCGAATCAAAAGATTTTCATTTAATTTTTTTTAAATTAAACTTTAATTAAATTTGTACATATCGGGTTCCGCGGGATTGGTTTTATCTTAAGTTAGGATGAGTTTCTTTTTCTCTTAGGCTTGGACATGTTGGGCTTTTATTGGGTTGGTTTGGTTTTAAAACAAAGGAAAAGAAAATTAATAAAAAAAAAAACACATTAGGTTTCCATCTCCTTCTTCCTCCCCTTGCCCTAGCCGCCCACCCCCACCTTCTCTTCCTCTCCTGCTCTGGCAATACCAGCGGCGACTCAACGGCACGCGGCGGCAGGCTCGACGGCGGGTCCTTCTCGTTCCAGCGACCTCGAGCAGACCCGTGAACGCCGTGTTACGGCAGCACCCCGACGCCCCGACGATTCCATAGCAGCGGCGGCTGGCGACCCACAACATTCCAGCGGCTGCGAAATTCGTAACAGCAGCAGCGGCACAACCTCGCTTCTTCGATCCGTTGCACGTCGAGACCAAAGACCCGAACGGTAGTGATTCGCCGATTCTGCAGCAACTACGACGATCTGAGTGGTTTTGCATTCACTCGTGACAGATCGTCATTTGGGAACGGCTCCTGACTGCTTCGGGTCCAAACAACACTTCTTCATCACCTAGGCTCATGTACAGCAGTGTTCGGTAGCTGATTTGGTGCGTCCCCTCTGCTGCAACTCGTGGACAGCAGTGTTTCAGTGGCATTCGGGCTTACCCACATCCGTTCGAAGCCCGATTTAGGCTACCCACACCTTGGCGAGCTAGATCTAGGTTACCCACACCAATACGAAGTCGATTTTGTGGTAATGAGTCATTTGAACCCTCTTAGAATTGATTTCAAAGGCTAAATAGTATGTGTAACTTGTTGTTTTTTTTCTTTGTTAGTGCCTAGGTGTGAGATCAACGCAAAACTTACGGGTGCGGTTGTGCGTAAGTAGACAAAGGGCGTGTGCGTGCGTCAATGTGTGCTAGTTGGTCTTTAATGTGCTGTTTTGTGATGTTTAATATTTATTTTTATACGCTATTGTGCTAGGTAACTCTCGTTTGTGTTAATCTGTATACTTGGTGTAGTGTTGAATATTCGTCGGTGATAATGGTGGAGTTTTGCCTTGCTAAACTACTGAGAATTGTTGTGGGATGATGTATGTTTACAAAGGATGCACGTTAAAATAGAATTATTGTGATTATGCTTTCTTATGATGTGGGCGTGCTTGTATAGTTTACATAAATGTTCATTTATGATGTGAGCATGCTGGTTGAGCATATATAAACGTTTCTTTATGTTGCGAGCGTGCTGGTCGAAGTCATATTATTTTCTTAAGAGATGTGGGTGTAATAGAAGCATATTTTCGGACCCTGTTCGCAGGCTAGGGGTTGATGTGGAGTTGGTTATGATAAAGAACGTTGGATTCTTGGGGAAAGTGAATGGGTGAGTGTCAGGGCCTCGGGTATAAATGGTCGGGGGCTGATACGTCACTAATTGAGTATCGAGGCCACGGGTAAAAATGGTCAAGGGTCGATGCGAGGAGTCTTTTGGAAGGAAAACTATTGGGGCCTTGGGTAAAAATGGTCAAGGGCCGATAGATGGTGAAGTCATCGGGGCCTTGGGTAAAAATGGTCGAGGGCCGATGCAGTAGTGTCAGGGCTCTAGGTAAAAATGGTCAGGGGCCGACTCTACTCGAAAGAGTTAGCTGTGGAAGGCTAGGATAGTTGTGATAAGCATAGAGGTGCTTGAGATGTTAGGGAGACTCGAGGTTGGTAACTAATTTGTCCATGGTTGTGGTTGTCGCCGGATCTTATAAAGTGTGTCTATGTTTGATTGCATAATGTGATGAAGAGCATGACTATGAATGTTTTATGATTTTGTGTGAGCATGATGTTTGTGTGTTGTTGGTGAGGGCTACTTACGGAGTATATTTTATATACTCACCCCCCCCCCCACTACAATTATTGTTTCAGGCGAAGGATTCGTTGGCGACCATGGTGATGAGACGGAGGAGACATGACGAGCGAGGACCATAGGCTGCGTAGTTACTTTTGCTTAGCTTAGGTTTAGATGGTTAAGACCTTATGGTTTGGTCAATAAACTACTTGTTCTTGTTTGAATAATTGGGAGGTTCCCACTCGTTGTCTACTTTATTTCGGAATAGGTGTTTATTTTAGTTTTCTTCCATTCATTGAGTTTGCCTAGTTGGAATAATGAAGTTGCCTCATGGGGTTGTCCACGGATGATGTTTGATTGATATTCTATAGAGTTGATTCATTGGTAAATTGATGAGAGTTGTAGCTTTATTTTATATAATTATTTCACAAGGAGTTGTCATCTCGTGTTTGGAGTTAAGTTTAGACAGGTGGGTAGTTAACGTGACCTAGAAGTGTGTGGGAAGTTCTGGGGCGTTACAAATTGAGAGCTGAAAAGACTAAGGAACGGAATATATCCATTTTTCAGAGGAGAGCTGACACCAGAAAGGGGAAGTTCGCTTGCTGGAACGAGCTGACTATTTCTTCTTCTCTGTCATTTAGCCATTTTTCTACTATCGGTTGTATTTCTTCTTCTTCCATTTTGTTTTCTTCACCCATTATGAGCTAAACCCCAGTTTGGGGGAGATTCACATGTTGTAACCCTCTAGCTGCTATATTTATTTTTATGCAAATCTGAATTCATTTCTCCAATCTTCGCGTTACTGTTGGTCGTTGTTTCATGTATGCTAGCTTTTATATTGACCTGGAAGGGATTGTAGGTGCTGATTTGTTTTGCTTGTGGTTAACGCTTTTCTATAGCTATAGGGATACTCAGGAATGCGGTACCCTAATTATGCCTATAGTTTCGGTTTATTGCTTGGGTAACTAGCAACGAGAGTTGTATTTACTCATGTTTGGGGTATCTCGGAAGGGAACCGAGTCGAACTGGGCACTAATAAATGTTAGTTACGCTAGAGAGTAGGTTGATAACTTGTGAAAGCATGCTGAATCGCCCTCGCTTTTTCCATATTTGTTAATCCTCCGTTCTCGCTTTCTGTGCTGCTACTTTCTTGTGTTGATAGCTTCGAAACTTTTGTCTCTTGCAAAGTTCTGTCGTCCTGTTATTACTTTATTTTAATTCTCCTAGATAATATACATACCCAAACTCTGCACATTTTTATTTGTTGGTATCTGCTTGTATCGTTAAAATATCAACCAAAAATCTATGTGGATACGACCTCGTTACGTACTACAACCGACGAATCGTGTATACTTGCATGTGTTGTCGACACAGTTGTGTGGATGCAACACTAACAAGTCAATCACTCACCTAGAGGGCAAGATCGAAGATGTGTTAGTACAGGTGGACAAGTTCATTTTCCCAGCTGACTTCATCATCATCAATTATGAAGCAAACAACAAGATTCCAATAATTTTGGGGAGGCCTTTTTTATCCATCGGTAGAACGTTAATAGATGTGCATAATGGGGAGTTAACCATGAGAAAAAACGATCATTAGGTTACCTTTTCTGTTTTTAATTCTGTTAAATTCCTTACTGATGTAGAAGAATGTTCTCTTTTAAGACTTGCAGATGACTTTCTAAGTAAGGAAATACAAAAGGAGACCTTGTTGCATCGCTTAAAGAAAAAACTTACCATAGCCTACGAACATATAGGGGACACTATCGATGCTGGAGCATCTCAGCCCACGGGCGGCTCCAACGATGAAGAAGAAGATTGATTGAGGGGAGTTGGTTTCCCCTACTTGACATTTTATTTTACATGCTAATTTACTTTCTGTCTTTCTTATATTTACTGGCATGTTTTAGATTAGTGTTTTATTTCTAGTAGTTGTTAGTTTTTCAATTCCTAGGGTAATTTTCTTTTGTTTCTTAGTTGCACTCAGTATAATTCAATGAAAGGAAAAAAGAAAAGCAAGGTTTCGAATGAGAGGTCCAATGTAGAATGGTCTGACAATGCATTCTGATTTCGATAAGCTTTTGCCTTTGATGTCTGGTTTGTGGAAATTTACAGGATTTCTACTCTTGCTTTAGTTAGAAATGAAATATGCAATTCTTGCCCTTTTTCTAAGGTCCTTTAAAGTAGCATAGGATAGCTTCATTTTGCTATTATCTCATGGCTACCCTAGAAATTTAACCTTAACAGAATTTCAACGGCTGAGTATCCCTTTCCAACTTGCCAATAAGCTAATGACTTTAGAAAAAGTAGCAAGAATTCACCGCTTTAGAAACACTTCAGATAGGTAGTACTCCATGTGCCATTTATCTTCATCCTATGTTCATTTTAAGTTTGGGGAAGCTTTTTCCTTATTTCTCTGATATCATTCACCAAGCGTTAAGGACAATGCTTTACTTTAAGTTTGGGGGTGAGGAACTTTCATTTTATTGTAATATTCATTCTTATAATTCTCTTGCAGTGCAATCATTTGTAAAGCTATACTAAATTTTTGGCCTTGTAATTCAGCTCTATCATTAAAAAAAAAAATACAAAGAGCTGCAAGGTTAGGAATGGCTAGTAGCCCATAACTATTAGCTAAAGTCGGTAGCAAGTTAGCAAAAGTAGGAGAGTGGAAATCAGTTTGAGAAAAGAAATTGGGGGGACCTTTCAAAGGCTGCCAAGGGAGAGGGTGGAATGAAGTGGTCAAATGTGAATAAAGCGCACCTTAGTCTTAGTGCAAGAGTTGTTTGATTCCTTGCTAGTTTGATGCTCGAGTAGATTGAGAAACTCTTAGCCACAATAATGGATCATAGGCAATTGGTGAAGTTGTTAGCATGCATTGTTTTTCCATTCTATTAAGTGTAGAGTCGGGATTAACATTGTTTAGGGACAAGCAATAGTTCAAGTTTGGGGGTGTGATAACTCTCCAAAAGAGAGTTATTTGTGCAATAATTCATATAAATTAGCTAAAGATAGCATCACTAACACTAAATGTATATTGATTTTGTGCAAAGAACGTTATAAATTCACTATCCTCCTTATTTTTTATGATGATGTTGAGAATTATGAAGAATGACCTAATTTTGAATGTTTTGCTACAGCATTGTTGATGCTGTAGCATCAGAGTCAAAAAGGCAGAAAAAGACAGAGTTGACATTTACAGATTTTACTCGATAAATTACTGCAGTCAAACGAAAAAATACCTGATATGCTGAGCTGGGGGCCACTTTATCATTTGTGTTGCCCTAAAATCAAGAGGGGTATAAAAGCTTGCAATTAGGGTTACCTTCAACAACTCTCCAACATTCCCCATCCTATC
This sequence comes from Momordica charantia, assembly GCF_013281855.1. NCBI lineage: Eukaryota > Viridiplantae > Streptophyta > Magnoliopsida > Cucurbitales > Cucurbitaceae > Momordica > Momordica charantia. The sequence continues at coordinate 19,716,063 of NW_028275159.1, read as the reverse complement.
ACTCCATTCTCACTTGAAGAAAGCTCCCAAGAAACCGTTGAAAAATACAAGAAAGAGAGAAGGGCTGCTGTATTCTTCGTTTTCTTCTTCTTTCGTACTCTTAAGTACACGATTTTTGTATTTTCTTCCTCTCTTTTCTTGTATGACGTTGAGTAGCTAAGTTTATTTGTAAGAGGGAGGATGTTGTTAACTTGTTCTTGGGCTATAAACTTTGCTTTGGCATTTATGATGATATATATACTGAGTTGAAATTGTTTTTAACGTGTTATTTTCAGTGTGCTTGGCCAACATATTGGAATATCTTCTTATTAACTCTTGAAAAATTGTAATAGGATGTGTTTGGCTTGAACTCGTACTAAATCTACTTGAGTTTAGAGTGTGGGTACTTAGGAATAAGGCTCACCTAGCAAGATTATAAACTGAGTATATATGCTGTCAAGTTTGTCTAAAAACATAAGAAGTAGAAAATCTGGAAATGTAGGAAGATTTCGTGTTTGTTTGGCCAGTATATCAACATCGTTAATGCTACAGCATCGTTAGAGTAGCCCAGAAAAAGTCACACAAACTCTTCCCCCTTACTCTTTTAAATATCAGTAATTAACCTCTTATTTGCATATTTTCTTTTAATCGATTTGGTTTTGCTTTGTTCTGACTTGCTTTTACTCAGCAAGTCATATATGCACTATTTTGTTTGAGTTCCTTTAGTTTTCTTGTTCAAAAACATATTTTGTTAATTTGTTTATTTTTTTATGTAATTGTTGAAGTGTTTAGTTATCAATCCCTGTGGAGACGATCTTTTTATCACTTGCTACAACGGTTGTATACACTTGCACAAAAGGTTCTAAACCGTAACCAACACTGTGCATCCCTCTTTAAGGTTGACCAATAATAGCCTTGTCGAATGACTTTAGCTGCTAGAGATCTCGCCCTCGAATTATTTCTACATACACCTTCATGAACTTCTCTGAGGACATAATTTGCATCTTCTAAGGTAAAAATTTTAAGAGAGGCAAGGAAAGTTCTCGCTTGTACAAAGTTCCATCTCAGAGTATGTACCGAACTGCCCTACAACCAAGTTTATTGGCTTCTTTCAAATTCGCAGAAGTGCTGCCTGAGAGGGTACTCCTTAATCGGATCCATCCAGGATGGGGGTTGAAGGTCAATCTTCATCATATCTTGCTCCAAAATGGAAGGTGTGTCTAGAATTTCAAATGGGATCCACTTGGCCAGGTCAATATCGTACGCGGAGGCCAAGTTGGCTAAGGCATCTGCATTAGAGTTCTCGGACCTGGGTATTTGATCGATGTCGTAGCTATTGAATTGTGCGAGTTGTGCGAGGACCTTACTAAGATACTTCTTCATGTGGAGTCCTTCGCTTGGTATTCTTTCTTAATTTGATTCACTATGAGTTGCTAGGTACCAATTTGGCTAGCAAGGGAGCAGAGCCAAGGTATGCTTTGTGTTGTTCAAAAGCCTTTTGGCATTCTGGAGTCCATTCAAATGGACCTTTCTTACGCAAGACCCTAAAGAAAGGCAAACACTTATCGATTGACCTGGAGATGAACCTGTTTAGGGCTGCAATCCTCCCATTCAAGCAGTGAGACTGTTTTAGAGTTCTCGGTGCTTGCATCTCGAGTATAGCTCGGATCCTTTCTTGATTCGCCTCTATTCCACGGTTATTCACCATAAAGCCAAGAAATTTCCTAGAAGAGACGCCGAAAATGCATTTGCTAGATTAAGTTTCATTCGATATTTGTGCAGCACCTCCAACGTCACTGTTCGACGGCGAGATGCGATCTTGACTGTTTGCTCTTTCCATGCATATCATCCATATACACCTCCATGTTGCGTTTGATCTAATTGGCAAACATTTTGTTTATCATCCTTTGAAAAGAATTACATAATTAAGGCACTAAATGAAGGAAAAAAATATCTAAACGATCTAATTACATCTATTTTTTTTAGAATTAAACTTTATTAAAATAAAAGGAGTAAGAAATAATGACTCCATTATAAGCAGCCGTTTGGACTCACAACCGAACCAGTGGGGAAAATCAGAAAATCACAAACCAGACATTTTCGAAGAACATGCAACCGAAGCAACCTGATGCGCAAGCTTGTTCCTATCTCAACGCACATGCATGAAGATGATTTCGGTGAAATTCTCTGCAAAATCTCGAATGTCCTCAACCCAGACGCCAGGCTCGAGCCAAAAATCAGATCTCTCTTGAATCAGCTCAATAGCTTGGAGACAATCATATTCTAGGTGCACGGAGGAGATATTCATTCGGACGGCGAGTCTGAGCCACTCTCTGATCGCCAACAACTCAGCTTTAAGGGGGGCGTAGTCGACATCAAAATATGACCCCATCACCGCTTCACAGCCTCCCTCAATATTCCGGCAAATCACTTCAATCCCCGTGTGACGAAATCTTGAGTTGCAGCAGCATTCACATTAAATTTCATCCAACCCCTCGGAGGTGCCTTCCACAAAGAAACTCCATTCCTATTCTTAGCTGGTTGCAGATTCAGAGTCGAAACCATATCCTCCCCCTTCTTCAATTTCCTTCCAATAGGAGTAAATCCACTCACATCGGCTTCGAACGTCAGGTTTATGGGTCTTTGCGCTCTATTCGAATTCCTGCCATTCTAGATAGCCCAAAAACTAATGCAGATTAATTCAAATTCTTTGGCAGATAAACTCTCATGAAGCGTCACGATCCTGTCTTGAACGGATTGATGGAAGTGCCTATACTAAAAAATTCGAGGTAAAATGATACCCCAGATTTCCTTAACTCTTCTACAACATAATAACACATGATCTGTTGTTTCACCTTTGATTTTGCATGAACCACAGTCTGAACACACCTCAATACCTTTTTTCATTAGGTTACATACAGAAGGTACACAATCATTGAACACTCTCCACATAAACATCTTAATCTTGGGAGGAATTTGCTACTTCCACAGACCATCCCACCACTCTTTAGCCTTGCCATTGCTCGAACATGATATAGTAAGCTTCTGATTTATAGCTAATTTATAGCCACTATTGACCAAATAAACTCCTCGACGATCGTAGTGCCGCACCAACACATATCCTCTCTATCAACCCAGCTTATAGGGATTTTAGAGATTACTGTCAAATCATCCTCATTTACAACCTGTTGTACCTTAGGAACATCCCACTGTTTTGCCGAGTTGATAAATTACATCTATTAAAATAATAACTTTTTAATATTTTTTTTAATACAATAATTTTTTAATCTTGAGAAGATAGTAATCCTAATTTTAGAAAATAAAGGACAAAATAGGTAATATAAAAAACACAAGGAAAAATAGAAACATAAAATTTCACTTCTATAGCATAATTTTACATTTTTACTTTTTAAGTTTAAACACTAAAAATATAAAGAAAATGGTAAGTACCCACCTCAAATCTGTAAATATCAATCCAGTTAATCTATACTATATATATTAAAGACACGATAAAGGATAAATTTTTCTATCCATTTTGCACTTTTATTTTCTAATTTATTTATAGTAAATTTTTAAAAAAAATAATTTACTATTTCGGTTTATTTTAATTGTTTATTTCAATTTGAACTCTATTTTTATTTTATCCTTTATTTTTTTTAATCTAAAATATCATTATTTAGGAAAAAGCGTAAAAAATATTATTTTTATTGATGCAATTATACATTCCATTTTCTTATTTTATAATTTTTTCAATAGCTTCATCTCCAAAGCTGGATAAATATTTTGTTATCTTCCGAAAGTTATCAATGATCACTGCTACAAATTTGATATTAGATGACGCCTAGAAAACGTTACTAATAGATTTTGTACCTCACTTCACTTACGAATAAGTAGTTGGAGCGAGGCTCCGAAGGCTAAGGTGTGATATTTTAATTATTTTTATTTTAAGGGGATTTGTAATGGGTGGCATATAATTTTTCTATATTTAACAAAATAGCATGCTTTTTTGATATTTTCATATATAACATTTTTTTTTAAATCCTGATTTTAAAATTTTCAGTATTCCCAAATTACCCTTTTCAATTATCGATTCGTTATTATATATCAAACATATATCACATATATATCAAGAGTATATCTGACAACATTAGTATATCAGAAGTAAATCAATAGTATATCAGAAGTGAATCAGTTCTATATCAGTTGTATAATAGTAAATCACTATTTTACCTGCTTTAACCCTTTGTCTTGTATTTTTTTTGATCAATTAGAAATTAGTAGGTATTGGCATGCATGGAAAATGAGAAAAAAATTTAATACATACTGAAAATGAGAAAGAAAACTTGAAAGGAACGTCAATGTGAACATCAATGGTGATTTTCGAAATTACTATGAATGAGAAATCAATTAGAAATTAGAGGTAAATAGAAACTTAGGGTTTTTCTGTATATCAATAATATATCAGTTATATATCAAGTATACATCGTACATATATCAATAGTACAATTAAGTTTTATTTAAAATTTTAAAAATCAAAATGAAATCAACAACAATGTCATTCTTAAAAGGTTTAAATATCATTCTTGGGTATCAACATCAACATCAAATCAGCAGCAAAGTCCTTCAACCAAAAACTTAAAGGTTTAAACATCAAAACGAACCAGTAGCATAAACCAAAAGTAGACTAACAATGTTATTCTTAAAAATCTATAAAAGAAGAAGCATAAGTTCCATAAGCATAAGTTCCAATAGTCTAGAAAAGCATAAGTTTCACTTTTGTATAATCTTTAGGTAAAAGCTTGGGACATCAATCTTCGTCCTTCGTGATTGTCGTATCTTCGGAGATAATATCTTTGAAGCTTTCCGTTTTTCCATAGACAACACTTTTGGAGTTGGTTTATGTTGTTTTTTGGGACGAACAACATCAACGTTTTCAACGATGTTTTTTAATTTCATTTTTTGTGTTTGTACCATTGCTTTTATCTGGAAAAAAAAACTATTTCATATATTAGTAGTATATCAGAAAACATATATTAGAGGTAATATGTTCGAAATAATTGGTAGATATCATAGTTATATCAGAAGTAAATCAATTTCATATCATATGTATATCAAACATATATCACATATATATCAAGAGTATATATGTCAATAATAGTTATATAAGAAGTAAATCAATAGTATATCAGAAGTCAATCAGTTCTATATCACCTATAGTAGTAGATATCATAGTTATATCAGAAGTAAATCAATTTTGTATATCAAACATAGATCACATATATATCAGGAGTATATCTATCAATCATAGTTATATCATAAGTAAATCAATAGTATATCAAAAGTCAATCAGTTCTATATCATATATCATAGTTATATCATAAGTAAATCAATTTCATATCAAATATATATGAAACATATATCACATATATATCAGGAGTATATCTGTCAATTATAGTTATATCATAAGTAAATGAATAGTACATCAGAAGTCAATCAATTCTATGTCACCTATAGTAGTAGATATCATAGTTATATCAGAAGTAAATCAATTTCATACCATATGTATATCAAACATATATCACATATATATCAAGAGTATATTTTTTAATCATTAGTATATCAGAAGTCAATTGGAAGTAATTTATTGTTGGTTCGGGCCTGCAGGGTATATTTGTAATTTAGAACATGGGCCTCCGTTTTTTTGCAAAAAAAAAATGCTATATTTGAAAAACTCAAACCTTGTTGCTATTTTATTTATTTTCCTAACTTTTTTTTGTCATATCTGAAGTTGCCCCTTATTTTAAAATGTGTGATATTTTTTAGTTAAAAGCGTAAAAAATATTATTTTGAATTAGTTGGAGCAAGGCTCCGAACAACCAACGTGACGGTTAACAAAAAAAACCATATTTTTAATATTTTATTTTAAAATGTGTGATATTTTGCACGTTCGTTTATTTTAAAAAAAAATATATTTTTTAATTTCAATCATAAAAAGTGTTATTTCTCTCTCTCTTGCATAAGAGTATTGCCTAGTCCTTGATTGTGTGTTTCAGAATCTTTGCGGTTCTGGCTTTGTTCCTCCCCATTGGTTTACTCTGTCTTGTTTGTCGCTCATAGATTGGGAGAAGCTTTGGAGGAATGAAATAATCTCACTCTTATCTCTGCTGAGGAGGAGATTTTGGTAGATATTGATTTAGTTGTGTTGAATGTAAGGGGACATTGCTTGAATCAATGTCTAGTTGGAAAGCTTATTCTTAGCTGTATGATTTCGTGTGAGGTGATGCGGAAGACCTTTCAACAAATTTGAAAATTAGAGAAGAAGTTGCACACTAAGGCTATCGGGAGAAGTATGTTTTTGTTTCGTTTTGGGTCGGAAGAGGACGGCACTAGAATCCTCAAGTTAGGTCTTTGGGTATTTGACAAGGCTTTATTAGTCCTGGAAAAGCCTTTGGATCTAGTGAAGCCCTCATAATTGGAATTCAATTTTGCAGCATTCTGGATCCACTTTTATGGTGTCCCTCTTCTGTGTATGAACAAGGTGATGGAAATGCGATTGGACAATTATGCGGTAGGGATATTTTAGGATGTTGATTGTAATAGGGAGGGGTGTTTTTGGGGTGAGAGCCTTTGGGTCAAAGTCAGAATAGATATCGGAAATCCTATTGGATGGATCTGGATGGCTTATGAACGACTTCTGCGGCAGGATTGGCTATGTGATCAAAGATTTCTCCCAAACATCTAATTCTCGGGACAAATGGAAAGGAAATTTACATTATGGTTCTTGACTTCATTTCCAAGGCAATCCTAAGAGCTAGTTGAGGTGATTTACTCGAGATTTAATCCATCGCTTACATAATTGGAATGATTCGGCTTGGGGCTTGGGAGGAGACCTCAATGAAACTTTGTGGGAAGATGAAAAAGAGGGAGGTTCTAGCAATAGTTCGTCTACAATTGACCTTTTTCATGAGGTGGTTGATGATTGCCAACTGCAGATTTCTAAAGTCGTCAGGCTATCTAGGAAGCTTAAAATCGTCCTCCTCCATGGGACTTTGTAACTATTCATGACTTGGAGCGAACTCTTGATAATCTGTTGGAGGCTGAGGAAGATTGGCTAAAATGGGAAGATCGAAATAAAAGATGGTTCCATAATAAAACTACTGTGTGCAGACAGAAGAATGAGATTAAATGGCTTGAATTTGAAGAGGATGGATGGTCTGACGATATGGAGAAGGTTGAAGGTAAATTTATCTCTTATTTTGACGAGATCTTCTCTTCTTCGAGACTGGGAGACAAGTTGATAAATAAAATTATCTGCAATGTTCCAACTTCAGTGATAGATCAAATGAATGCTAGATTGTTAGCTTCTTTCTACAAGCTTGAGATTGAGCGGGCTTTGAATCTGATGCATCCTACCAAGACTTCAGGCCCAAATGGTTTTCCAATGGGTTTTTACCTTAAATTTTGGAAGACTGTTGGTGACAATACTATAAGTTATTGCCTTAAGAAGAGGTCTGTTAAATGCTGGAATAATACTTTTATTACTCTTATTCCAAAGAAGAATCGCCCCAGAATATTATTTTGTGTAATGTTTCATGGGAAATTGTTACGATGGTTTTAGTTAGCCGGCTAAAGGTAGTGTTGGATAAGATCATTTCTAAATGCCAATCTACTTTTGTCCCTGGGAGAAACATCTCAGATAATATTGTGTAGGCCACCAATGCATCTATGCTATGAAAAACAAAATACAAGTTCGTTCAGGGTATGCAGCACGGAAGCTCGAGCAAAGCTTATGATAAGGTGGAGTGGATTTTTCTGGAGAAAGTGATGCGCAAAAAGGGTTTTGATTCTAGATGGGTGAACATTATTATGGACTTCATTTCAACTTATTCTTTCGTGGTGCTAATAAATGGGGAGGCAAAAGACCATATTGTCCCCTAAAGAGGAATTCAGTAACGTGATCATTTATCTCCTTACCTCGTTTGATAACTTATTTACAAAAAACTAAAGATTTGAATAGAATTTCAAGTATTTCAATTTCCCCAGCTTGTCCAAGTATCTCTGATCTTTTCTTTTGCAGATGATAGTTTTTTTTTTTTTTTTGCAAAGTAAATATAACTGAATTTCATATGATTCAAAATCATTGATTTTGAATGATTATGAGAAAGATTCTGGCCAAAAAGTTTATTTTGACTAGTCAGCTATTTGGTTCTCTCCAAATGTTCACTACTTCTGACAGTATATGCAGTTTGTATTAGTGTTGGGCAATTCCAACTTACAATAACAACACTAACACATTCAGAAAATATACAATACCAATAAACTAAGTTTCAACAATAAATTTAACAAAGTAAATGAATAAGAGAGAAGAAATGACACACTGATTTATAGTGGTTCGATCAACGTGATCTACATCCACTGTGACGATCCATCCATTCCATTCATATCATCAAGATCAACATTAAAATACATGGAGTCTTCAAGGAACAAAGAGCAGAAAAATTTCAGCACCAAAATCCCCTAAAACAATACACCACTCTCACTTACCATCAATGGAGTTGATTCAAAAGAGAGAAGAAATACCAAGGGAATATTGCATTAGAAAACCTACTCAAATCACTCTAGTTTGACTCACACGCTCAAAGGAAGAAGAAGAAGCTCCCTTTCCCTTTTCTTTTCTTTATGTACAGCTGCAGACCACACCAAAAGAGCCAAAAAAGTTGGTTCTCAACTTTTCTACCAATAAGTGGGATGCCCTAGGCACGTGTCCCACATGATTGTAATTATTCCCAGCCCATAAAGATACCATTTTAGCACAGTTTAATTTTGGGCCCAAAACAAATACATGGCCCAACAGTTATGAATGAAGTTGGTCCCAAATTTGGGTTATTATTTGGGTCTCCCCTCCATTCTGTCCCGAAACAATAGTAATGATTTTAAGCCTATTAAAGATAGGTTATGGAGTGTAGTCCAAGAGTAGAAATAGAGCTTTTTCTCGTGTGGTGGTAGGAAGGTGCTTATAAAGATTGTAGCTCAAGCTATCCCGACAAATGTTATGAGTTGTTTTCATCTGACTAGGTAGTTTTGTTTAGATATGTCTCGAGCTATGGCCAGATTTTGGTGGGGTACTTCAGATACGAGAAAACGTATCAACTGGATTAGTTGGGACAAGATGTGCTGGCCTAAAGAGATGAGAGGTCTTAATTTTCTTGATTTAGAGCTTTTTAACACGGCTCTTCTTGCAAAACAACTTTGGCGCAGACCTTTTTCAAGCAGAATCTGGCTTTTGTTCCTCCTATTTATAGCAAGGTTTGGTTTGGTGTCGCACCTTTTTGTTTAAACGGCTGAGGAAGGTGGTGGGTGTTGGGAATTCTACCTTAATGGATAAGATATAGCATGCAAGCGCACATAGCCACATGTAATACTGTAAACAAATATTTCAAGTCTTTATCCTCACCTCAGGGACTTTTGATTAAAGAATAATGTTGTGAAGTGTTTCAAACTACAATTGGGTTTATTGGCAAAAAAAGATATGAAAGTCATGTTTTTTGCTTTGAAAATGTCAAGCTTCTATTAAAAGTTAACACCTCTGCCTTGTGCCTTAGTTTTAAATAATTGCATTCTAGCATGGACAAATTTGTATTCGAAACATGGATATTTTATTTCTTTTCTTTAGGGGAGTGTTTAATATTAATAATTAATAATAATTAACATATATATATATATATAATAATTAAATATATATATATATATATATATATTAATTATTTATTACCAAAATAGAATCATATTCTAAAAAATTTCTCTCGTATAACCTATAGTTGTAATGTACATCTTATGCACATTATTTTTAACCTGTAGTTTTAATGTCAAACCGAGTATAGCTCAAATGGTTAAGGCACCTATCTCTGATCAAAAGGTCATGAATTCGAATTCCCACCCCTACATGTTGTACTAATATACAAACTATTAGTTTAGGGCAACACACCCAACAAATGATTGGCACATAGGCGCTACAAAGTTGAAGCGATAATTTTATGATGCACACGATTGGCCTCCTAGATGCCGAAATTGGATGCTTAGGCACTGCAACCAAATTTTGCATTTTTAAGTCTAAATTTAACCTAGATGGCAGGAAACCAGAGGACTTTTTTGAGAGAGAAAATAGGGAGATCGAAATAGAAAAAAGGTTTTGAGATTCCAAGGAGAAAGAGGATGACACGAAGATTGAAGATTCACGAGGGTGTTCGAAATTTACTTTCTTCCTATTTTTTTCCCTTCTTTTCTATATTTCCGATGAACATTGGGATGTTGATTGTTGCTCTTAGTTGTAGCATGAACTAAATACAGTTTTCTAGGGCATTGATGTAGTCGTTATCAAACTTTACTCTTCCATTTTCTTTATTTAATTGATTTCTTTTCTGAACTTGTTGGTTGTGAGAACTTGTTCTATTCTTAATGCATTTTTTAGATTTGACCATTCTTTACATTGTCATAAATCTAGGTTGAGAAACAAGGTTAGTGACTAGATCTTAATAATCCTTAATTAAAGCAAGAGATAGAAAGATATTTTTCAAATTTTGTAGCATCCTTGGGTTTTACTTGCTTAATTATTTGAATTGTCGGAGTAGTCATGAAGATATAGAGACTTTTAGGGATGGCAAAAAAACACGCGGGACCGATCCTTGTGGGTACCCGACCCGATCGGGTCGAGGAATCCCCAGTTTGATCGGGGATGGGCTCATACTGGGGATCCTAATCGGAGGGGACGGGGAGGGGATGGGGGAGGTCTCCCCACCCCGTCCCTGCCCCCGTCCCGTTTAATATTTTATTAATTTTTCTATTTTTTATATAATAATATTAATATATATATTAATTTTATAAATACTTTTTAATTTTTTTAAAAAACTGAAGCTAATAGCCTATTTAGCCACTTGTTCTTTCTTTTTTTTATACTAGTAATAAAAAAATTAAAAAAATTAAAAAAATATATATTTATAACGGGGAATCGTCGCCTCATCCTTGCCCCCAAAATTTCAGGGACGGGGGCGGGGATGAGGGAAAAAAGCCCAAACGAGGCGGGGATGGGGATGGCCCGCTAGTCCTGCCCCGCCTCGTTGCCATCCTTAGATACTCTATTTTTTGAAGAAAATCATTATTATTTGAGAGAGAATATCAAGTCAATAGGGTAAAATTTGCCAACAACTTTGGTTTAGAAAATTTTCAAATAATGTTGTAGGAAGAGTTAAAGTGCGATATCAGTCAAGTCAAGCTCTAGAGTTTAATCCCCATTTTATATCTTATTACTTGTGTTGTCGTTTTTTTTATTGAATTAGTCTTAGAATTATTTCTCTAATTCACCACCATTGAACTTTCGACGTTCATATAAAATTGAAGAGGAGAATTTGGTAATTAGTAATTATTCATTCCTTGTGGAGACGATATTTTATTCACTTATATATTACTTGTGATGATTCATACTTGAGAAATCGAACAACAACCATGGATGAACTTCTTAATGAAAGTAGAAAGTTAGTTAGCTAGAGTGTTTTGTTGGGCCATATGGAATGATAGGAATTGGATTTGCATTAATAAACCAGTTTCAAATTTAGGTGTGAAGAGCAAATGGATTTTGGACTATGTCGAAAATTTTCGGTAGAAAAATTTGGAGAACAGGGGAAAACATCTATGTCATTACCTAGGGATAATGGCTGGCTGCCTCATCATGAAGGGGTCCTTCAAGACAAACTCTGATGTTGTGTTTGATGCAAGGAGTTAGAGAATGGGGGTGGGTGTCGCCAATTGAAATAGTGTGAATGACCTCTAAGCTATGCTAATGGCGTCGCATTTGGCCCCAAGTCTACTTCTGGCTAAAAGTTTTGCTATTCGTGAAAGGGTGCAACTAGTTGAGAGAGGGTTTCCTCGAGTACTTGTTGAATCAGACTCTCTGAACGCATTTCGCCTGATTTCGAGAGATATGTCATAGATTAATGAAGTTAGAACTAGAATTGTTAAAGACATTCTCTCTTCTACTTCTTTCTCTTTTATCCTTTCTTTCATGTGGGAGGGAGTCTAATGAGATTGCTCATGTAATTGCAAAGGAAGCCTTTAGGTCTGTTGATGCTAGAATTTTGCCTCCCGGGATTGATGAAAGGGATTGATGAAACCTGCAAAATAGTACAACACTAAGACCGGTGTGGCTTTTGCCACACGGGCTCCGATGCCTAAGTTAGTATCAGAGTAGTCGGGTATAAAGAGTAGGGTTGTTAGGCCTCCCTCTAGGGTTTGGCTTACCACTGTATTTATAATTGTCGACTCCTAATCCCTTCAGGATCAACTGAACCCTAATTCTCCTAGGGTTTACATTCGTCGAATCTTTATGCACTTAGGGGATCACAGAATGGGTCTCACGCTGTACTATTCAAGGCCGAGACCATGTCGACTCGGACTGGGCTTGCACAGGGGTCGGGAATCACTGGAGAGGTTCTCGACCACTACTCGGTGCTAACCCCGGGTCGGTTACGGTCGGCCTAGGTCGATGGGCCCTGACCCCCTTACCTCTCTCTAGGTCCGCTCCTTCTTCGGCTCTCTTTCCTCTTTTTGGTTGCTTAGCCTAATCTCTATTTTCTCCCTACAACAATAGCCCTCACTCTCAAAATAGAAGCATAGAGCATGCGAGAGCTTCTATATTGAGAGTATTTGTCGCTGCTAGTTACCGTCTCCATGAGCTGGCTGTCATAGGCTCATTTTCTTTGTTGTAGTTGGAACACTTGTCGTTGTCAATTGTCGCTTTTATGGGCTGGCCCGTTATAGCTCCCATACCCTTTTGTCGCAGTCGGTTGTAGTAAGTCTCTTGGTTTACTCTTAGGTTTCTAACCTACTTGGCTTTTGCCAATGGTTTTATACCCTAAGTTCAATCGATACCCTTTTGTTGTTGTCGGTTGTCGTTTAATGGGTTGGCTGTCATAGCCCCCCTTCTATTTTGTTGTGATTGGCTGTAATCAAGTCTCTTAGGCACTACTATACGGTTAGTTTTAACCATTAGATTTTGGCCTTGGGATCTAACTTTTAACAGGGCCAGTGATACTTCCTTTAGGTTTTAACCTATTTGGATTTTGCCCATGCTTTATACCTCAGAGTTTACTCCCGGGTTTCTGACCCATGTGGCTTTTGCCAATGGCTTTTATATCCTGAGTTTAGTCGACACCCTGGGTTTCTAACATATTTGGCTTCTACCGGTTTTTTACCCCAAGTTCAATCAACACCCTCGGGTTTTTAACTTATTTTGGCTTTTGCCATATGGTTTTCTACCCGCGGGTTTCATTGATTGGTTAGGCCTGCCTGTTTTCTGTTTTAACCTTGCTGGGCCTGTACGCATGCCTTTTTCAACACCTTAGGATTCTCTTCCTAGTTTCACTGACTGGCTTACTTATCAGCCTGCTCCTAGGTCTGCCCCAGTTCGAGTTCCTTGATCAGCTGTTGATTTACTTACCCATGCCCCCACTTAAGGGTTTGATGTTTAGAATAAAATAACCATCAAGTAGAAGTTAACCAATAAAAAGCACCTAACGACTTTATTGAAAGGGAAATAAAATAAAAATCTACCCTATTTCAATGCAAACATGCAATTATCATATAAGGAGAAAGTAAAAACAACCTATTCTATTAAACATGCAATTGATATGGTCCTATCTATGGTAGAAAATAGAAAATGTAACATATCCCTGGAGTGTGAGTCCTACGAGCTTCCCTAGTTGCTTCTAAGTGAGGTGTAGTTTATATTTTCGTGTTGTTTTCCTTTGTCCTCACTATTCCCCCCAATATGGTCTTTATTTCCCTAACGGGTAACCTGTCGTTTCGATCTCTGTCTGAAGTTGCCCTGGATTTCTCGAATTTTTGTTGAGGGTCTCGCTGGACTAGTCGACCATGCCCGCTATCTGACCTCTCCCAGCTTGATTTATGTCGCTTTTCTCCACGTCTTTCTCTCTTTGCACTATAATTCGCCCGCTCTCTTTCAGGGTCTCGTCTCAAGTGAATTAATTCTCCGGCACTCATGTACTTCTGGGCTCGACTTAAAGCCTTCGAGAAAGTGCCTAGAGTTCTCTTCCCAAAAGAGAATACCAATCGCTTATGTATCACACCGGATACAAAGGCTAGTAGTGCCACTGCATCTGTCAGATCCTCCACTTGTAGCTTCTCTTCATTGAACCGAGCTACATAGTCTTTGGGACTCTCCATCGCCTTTTGCTTGATAGTCAGTAGGTATGTTACTGGCTTGCTTCTAATCCTCCTTTCAACGAATTGGGTGACAAATGCCCTCGGCAATTCTTTGAAGCTTGAGATCGACTTTCTTTTCAACTGTCGGAACCAGTTGCGTGTTGAGCCAGTCAGAGTGAAAGAAAATACTCTGCATCTGATGGCTTCTGTTATGTCGTAGATGTCTGCCCATTCTCGATACGCATCGAGGTGATCGATAGGATCTGTCGAATCGTCGTACTGTGTGATGGCAGGTAGCTTGAACTTCGGAGGAGCTTTTTCCTTCATTATCTTATTCGTAAAGGGAGAGTTTGCCTAGTTCATCAGCTCTTCGAGACCAAACTCCTTGTCTTGTTGTCCTCCTGATCGTATCTCTGATCACATAGTTCGACTGAATAGCCTTATTCTATCGATAGCAGTATGTCCGAGGCCGGCTCGGTCAATTGGGTTGCTCTTGTTTTCGTTGGGTGCGACAGACCTCTGTTGTTGTACATCTGCTTGTCGACCTGACCGGCTGGGGACATTGGTTCGAGGTTTGTCGTTTCCTCCTATCTTCAGTTTTCTCCATGCATGGCTGGTTGTCTCCCCAACTTCTTCAATCATCGGAGCTTTACCCTTTCGTAGATCGCAAACAAGCATTGGTTGTTCCACCTCATGTTGCTTGAGTTTTTGCAGAAGCAGGGACATGCTCCGGTGCATTCCCAATACCTTCTCTTCTAAGGTGGCCCTCTTGCCGCCCAGTTGATCCAGACCTACGTTTGGCTTGTCTTTCGATCTGAGAACTGGTCGGTTAATCTCTCCTTCGACTGCCTCGGGCGGAGATGTGTCCCCCTTAACCTTGCTCCTGCGGTGGCACTCTTCATCAGAATGTCGTGGACTCCTTCCCGAGCTCATGTTGACAAGTCTGCAATCTCTAGTCTTCCCCACAGACGGCGCCAATTGTTGGTGCTAGAATTCTGCCACCAGGGATCTCGTCGAATTCGCACCAATCTTCAAGAACAAAAGGGTTGATGAGATCTGCCAAACAGTACAACACTAAGACCAGTGTGGGTTTTGCCACATCGGCTCTGATGCCTAAGTTAGTATCGGAATAGTCGGATATAAAGAGTAAGGTTGTTAGGCCTCCCTTTAAGGTTTGGCTTACCCTTGTATTTATAATGGTCGATTCCTAAGCTAATCCTCCTACGGTTTACATTCGTCAAATCCTTATGCACTTAGGGAATCACAGAATGGGCCTCACGCTACTTCAAGGCCGAGACCAAGTCGAGTCGTACTGGGCTTGCACAGGGGTCGGGAATCACTAGAGAGGTTCTCGGCCACTGGGCCTAGAACCCTCGGCGCCGACCCCCCGGCCTGGGTCGATGGGCCCCGACCCGCTTACCTCTCTCCGGGTCCGCTCCTTCTTCAGCTCTCTTTCCTCTTTTTGGTTGCTTAGCCTGATCTCTATTTTCTCCCTATAACAACGTCCAACATTTCCAATTTGTGTCTAGCTGGTTTATTTTCAATCTATGAATTTAATTTTAATCGAAAATTTCTAATAATATTAATTATTTAAACTTACCATATGAATATTGTTTTATTTCTCACTTATAACATTATACTTTTTTTTATTAAAAATAGAATTTTAATTGGCAATAATGTTGTGTAATTTTAAATTTAATTATTAGCAGAATTTCAAAATTATATTTACTTTTTATTATTTATATTGAATAATTTTTTTTCGTGAATACAAATATTGAATAATTTTAAAACTGTATTGTAAAAAATTATTTTAAAATATTAAAAAACATGTACAAACGGGTAAAGGCTAAACTAGTCCATAGAAAAGGAGAAAATAATTAACTACATTAATTTTTTTTAAGAAATTATTAATTAAAGTATATCAACAAGTTCCACATACACATATATGTAAAAAAAAATAAAAATAAAAATAAAAAATCATAATCCTATTATATTTGATATAAATAGTTTAAATTAGTCAATATATTTACCTTTTGAGAGTGAAGATAACTTTTCGAATAATATGCACCATACGTAAAATAAAAGTTAAAAATTTTTGGATAGTTTTAATTTAAAGTGATTGTATAGTATAATTTATAAATTTTAATGGGTTTGGACTTTGTGATATTTTGGACCTTATATTAATCTATCGCTACACGATAGTTTAATTAATACGAGAGATTGGAGACAGTAAAAAATTTCAAATTAACACTAGATTATGTTAGTCGATATCAATTATTGTTTAATCGAGCGATCAATATATATATCGATGATGTAAGTTTTAATTGGATGAAATGTAATGAAATAAATAACAACCAATTTAAGATAGACGCATTAGAGTGTTGAGATTAAGAAATAAATTGTTGTAAAAGGGAGTTTGAAAAGTTTTGTCGAATAATGATGAAAGGTTAATTTGACTGTGGAATTAGGTAATTTTGGGAATTGAATAGTTGATTGATGGATGTTTTTTATTATTATTATTATTTTCTTAATTGTTTTTGCTTTTATTTTTAAGAAGAAAGTTCAAGTCCTATTTTAATTAATATACTTTTGGTTTAGTTTTTTTTTTTTTTTTTTTTTTTTTTGTCTTTCTGCTCTTGAAATGTTTTTTTTCATTTTTTATTTATCATTTTGGTTTTTTCATTTTCTTAAAATTTATTTTAGCATCATTATTTAAATTTCTTGAAATATCTAGTCATAAACTTGGGTTAAAATTTTGTAAATAAAGACGAAATTAATTACTTTTTAGAAACATGCCTGAGAACCAAAATAAATATTCTAAAAGTAGAGCGGCTAAAATAAACTAAAGTTGAAAGTTGAGAGCAAAATCAAGACGAAGATAAGGAGATAAAATAAATAAATATATATATGTGTGTGTGTGTGGGAGAGCGATATGAAGGATTTGTTAATTTGGAATATTATGATGAGATGAGAGTGAGAGTGTTGGGCAATACACCAACCAAAACCATCACCAAAAATCCATCTTTTGTGTTTCTTTTTTTGGTCTCTACTATTCCCTTACACTATCTTATGTTGCCCACTTCATCATCCATCCCATTTTCAATGTCCTTTGCCACTACTCATATTCATTAATTTGGGGTAAAATCCTCTCGATAAACATGCCACGTGGCACCCAGCACACAGGTATATCTCCTTGTCTGTAGGTTGGAATGTCATATAATTGCTCTTCTAGAGATTGGAGGAGTAAACCTACCTTATCTAGTAAGTTGAACGGACTAGTCTCGCAGTAGGGTGTAACTTTATTTTCGAAGTTTGTGTTGGGTAGGTAAAAATTATTGTCAACATGAATTTAGCTTAACGGTTAGGACACTTTGTTCATTTTCTAGAGGTCGGAGGTTCAATCTCCATTTTTTACATTTGTTTTACTAAACAAAAAATAGACAAGTTATAGACATACATCTCACGGTCAGGTGTTGTTATCCAACAAATTTAGGTTTTATCCAGGGTTAAGTTTACAAAGCTAGGACTTGGACAGATATGATAATGAATCTTATATGTTCTTATTCATCATCGAAGTATGCACTCTTCTACTATGCGTCACACAAGCTTCGAGTTAAAGCATTGAAGAGCGTTAACCACACTCATGCCTAACTATTTCTATTTGTAGGTATTATTCTCAAGTTCATCAACATATATTAATTAACTGTACCACTAATCAACTTATATATTTGAACAATTGTATTGTTGAATAACTTATCTATATTTTAGTTAAATATATCACTAATTAATTTATATATTGATTACTATAATCATTTATTAAAAAAAACTATTTTATATAAATTAGGCTTACTCTTATTTATTAGGATAATATGATCGAGGACGAATGCAATGTTTTTATTTAGAGTTCAAAACTCTAACTTTAGTGAGGAAACCAACTATATATTATCTCAATCACAAATGCACACAATATAAAATACCTATTTATATATCAAGTTTTGGTTTCAATTATAGCGAAATTAATACAAAACTAAGCTTAAATAATAAAGAAAGAAGCATGATAATAAGGATCAAGGAAAGAGAAATTGACACACTGTTGCAGATTCCACTAAAATATCGGGAAGAATCTTGTAAGAATTTACAATCTGTCTACCAATAATTTATCTCGATTTTCTCTCGATGAAAGCGTTCACAAATCACTCTACAAGCTTTTCTGAAACTGGAGTTGAACAATAATTCCTCACTCACGAAAAACACTCACACGTAGCAATCCCTCCAAATAAATAAATAAATAAAAATAAAATAAAATCTCTAATGTAAACATTAGGAGCCACAGTCAAAATATAAAGAAGGAGATGAAAGTAGGGTTCTTTTATTTATATGAATCCTGTGTGCGCTTTCATTTCTATTTTCGTAATTGCGACAGCGCCGCGACGCTACCCTCCAGCCAAAATAGTCTACTGCACTCTTCTAAAAATTTTGGCTCCATTTTTCTTAACAACTCCTTTTGTATTTTGTACCTTTTGTAAATAGAAAAAAGCTTTGTTAACTTTTTAATGAACAAGGTGGAAGGATGAATATATCTTAATTAAGAAATAAAGAAAATGAGACAACATCATTTGAATCTTTGAATAAATCTAGAATAAGATGATCAATAAACCAATTGGATTTTATCGATTCAACTAATGCAAAGAAAGAAGTGCATATTTATGAGTAGAATGATGATCCCCAATTAGCCAAAATACATATGATATATATATTTTCCATTTATAAAATACTTTGTTATACTTGTTTTTCTTGGTCGAAAATGATAATTAAACTGATGCAAAAAAGAGAGATTATATTTATGGCTATATAGTGAGACAACCAAATCTAACAAACAACTACAAAAATAAGTATTAATATAAGTAAAATTTTGCCTTAAAAAGATTAATTTTACTAAGAGTCATTTGGTATTTTGGTTTATGATTCTATTGATGGTTTTCAAACTTATTTCTAATAGTCTAGATTTTTCAGTACAACTTGTTCGGGGAGGATTCGGAACTCATGATCTTTTGGTTGAAGATATGTATTTATACTAGTTGACCTATGCTAAGGTCAGCTTCTAATTTTCTAGTTGTGTCTACCTTGTGTTGGGAGAAAGGTAATGAATATGTAAACTATGTAACACTAGCAAATAAATTACAACATAGTTAGCTACAAACAATACAGATATTGATAGTCTAAATTAAACTCTTGACTGTGTAAATGGTATAAACATAAAAAACTAAAAACGAACCAGACAAGAGTTGAGGCTGATGCGGCTGTCAATGATCAAAATGACATTAGCAAAAGGAACTAGCAGCAACAACAAAAGAATCGAGCTTGATGAACACCAAAAGTGATGAAAAAATAGTTGAAGCACACTTAAAAAGCACTAACCTTAAGACAACTATTCACTCTACGCAGATTGCAAGCAGACGACAACAATTGGCTCAACAGGATACAAACGACTAATCCTAGTAGAATAGCAACTTTGAACTACTGAGACCTAACAAAAACTACTAGATATTTTCTCTCGATATAAAACACGAACAACGAGAGAAAAAGAAAGGACAATTCTTGTGGGACACTTTGTAGAATGATTGGAATGCATCAAATGAAGAAATCCACTCCTCACACAAGAGTTATCATATGAATTAATGCAAGAAACCAAAACAAAAATTACAAATATTTTCAAGTTCAAATCGCTGCTTTTCTTTTCCACATAAAAGATAAAGAATAGAAAAAGAGTTAGAGGCATATAGTGGACAAAAAAGGAATGGAGAGAATCGTATGCATGGTGGTTCCCATTGTGGAAACATTAAAATCCAATATTACAGAAGTGGGATTAATTCAATTAACTAGTTAACTTTCCAACTGCTAATTAATTAATTAATTTAATTAAACTTGGATTTGCAGACCTGATTTTGTCCATCAAAATCTCAGTTTTCCTCAGACAAAATCATTCATCACACGCACACTTCCACTACCTATAACCCCATTTTTCTAATAAAAGTAAATTCATGAAATGGCTTTATTATTTTCCTTATCAACTTAAAATTACATTTTTGTCCATTTGTCTTTCAATCTAAGTTTCTAATTTTAAACTTCAAATGAAGTTTTAAAAATGCTGTACTTCGGTGGATACAATTCGAGACTTTTTACCGTTGAAGGTGAAAGTCGAGCAAGTGGCATGTCAGCTTCAAAGGGTGACAGCTGAGTGTGGGGACGACATGCTGCAAGGGCATACAATTAAGAGAGGACGCGACTTGGGCACTTGCAGGATGGTACAGAAGCCATGACGCATCGTGCAGATGACAGTCTCTAGAGGGATAGGGTGGTAAGCGATAGTATGGATACCACGCACCGAGAATGTTTCCTAACTGCTGTAGGAATCTTGTACGACGACGAGCCCTGCCATTTCATGTATAGGACATCCTTCTTGGTTGGCTCCGAGCACTTATTAAAGGAGAGAAATCTGTCACGAAATTCCTAAGGTGCTCTACTACTACTTTCTATGTTAAATAACTTGATCTCGGAGAATATTAGCTGGGACACTGCACCGATATAGAGAATCATGATCATTCGTTCATTGGATGCATTCTAGCTACCTGACACGTGGACCTCTACGAATCTCGTAATCAACAGTTGGTGCCGTCTGTGTGAAACAACATTTCAAGCCAGAACTGAAAGCTTGTTTTTCGACAGTGAGTCATTAGGTGAACGATCTGGTGACAGTGAACGTCTTTGGTAGAAGTCTGTTAGGAATGTAGTACCACCCCTCCCACTCATCTCAAACCCATGGTCACCAGAGAGATTAACCATCTCCCCTCGAGGCCGTAGTAAAGGCGATGGCAGCCCAAATCGGGAAGCTCACTGATGTCATCTTGAGCGACTGCACTGGGAGACCAACTCATCCTAAGATGGAAAACAGAGGTGTTGGGGAAAGTGTCGATGGGCAACTTGAGGACAAGTCCAAAGGTGACCTTTCCGGAAAAACCCCACCAGGAAAGTTGAAATCTCAACAACCACCAAAGACCTCCATGACGAGTTGAACGCCAAACGCTTAAAGGGCGCAACCTCAAGTCTGAGCGTCGAATCTTGAAACAATATGGGGACATCTAGCCACCCAAGTGGGTCCCATGTTGGGATAGGCAAGAAAGACCTCGAAAGATCTAAGAAGGAACTTATCGACCAAATAAAAAAGGAACTTGGAATGGACTCTAAGGAGCTCAGAGCATACTACAAGATGTTTAAGCTAGAGCAGGAACCTTTCCTAACAAATACAATGAGACCACAGATCCTATAGACCATGCCACATCTTATCTAAATGCCATGAAAGGGGCCGACTATAATGATTGGAGTAGTGTTGCGGGTTCCTAGGGACACTAACCAGACCAGCAGAGCAGTGGTTCCAAAACTTGCCCCTACGCTCAATTTTAACCTTCCAAGATCTAGCGCGAAATTCATTGACAAGTTCTATAGTAGACAAACTGAAACGCACCTGGTGTCCGCTAAGCAAAAACCGGGCGACGACTTGTGAGCCCATGTAGCATGATTTACGATAGAACGCCTGCAAGTAAGAAACTATGATGACAATGCCGCCCGTTAGGCACTGACGATTGGGATAAAAGACAAGTGTTTGATCCGCTCCCTAGGAGAATTCTCGACTGACACGATAGTGGAACTCATGTCTCGCATACAAAGGCACATTGTACAGGAGGATCTCGTACCGGCGTAGGCTTCGAATTAAGGTGGGGTAGTCTTCATCCCGATCTAGAGTAGAAGATCACCTTACATAAGCTTTGATCTCCATATTTTGCACTCCTCCTAAGTTCTCCCTCGAGTTGCTAGAAGATGACTTGCCACACTTGAAGACGACCTACTACTAGAGGACAACCTATCCCTACAAGGTGAGCTACCCTCCTTAGTAATCTATTATGCTATTTTCGGGTGACCTGCAGCACCCTACCATGCTACTCCTATCACTCATATCAAACATTGCAAAGACCAAAAATAAAAAGAAATCTTGTGAAAAGGGAGAACGAGCTACTAACGTAGATCCAAAAGTGAAGGACTAAAAAACGTGAATTTTAGGAAATCAAAGTTTCGGGTATATATAGGGAGAGAGCATAAATTCCAACTGAACACGTGTCCTCAGAAGAACGGGTCAGATTATTTGAATTTGAAGCGACTAAGTACTCAAGTGTGCCATATTCTGTCTATTCAATGTATGGACTTCTGGTGACTAATAACTCACCATGTCAAAAAAACCAGCTTGCCCCCTCTTAAATAGGTCGACCCAAGAATCCATCTAAAATGTGTTGGGGGGGGGGATCACGACATGCCACATGGACCTCGAAGCACCGACCTGTGGAGCTTGATACCCTTCAATTTAAATTCCGAGACGAAGGAGAAAGGTTCGTTAGCTCCTCAAACTCGAGGAACCCGATGCATATTCAGGAGTGATTCAAGTGGAGTCAATAACTATGGGGATTATCTCCATGATCCAGTTGTGATTCTCGCAACGGGAGTACCCAATCTATGTCCCTATAAATACACCCTTACTCCACTCAGTTCGGTAAGCAATTCTATTTGAAATCTACTTAGATATTCGAACTTGAAACTGACTTAAGCGCTGCAACGCTCTTTCTTTAACCATTCCTACTTAATAAATTCAAGTTTAATAAATTTAATCAAACTTGCAAACCAATCACCCGTAAATATGAAGTCAATCTAAGTATAGATTAATGAATAAAACATCAACTACATTATAAAAGTTGAATTTTTTTTTTCTAACAAAACAGATGAAGAATGTAGGCCTAAAAATAGGAAACACGTTGGGTTTGAAAAGTAAATAAATAAATAAAATACTGAAATGGAGTATCCACTACCACTATTGATTAAAATAAACACAAAAAATAAAAAGAAAAAGAAAAAGAAAAAGAAAAAGAGAGGAGATTGCGTTGCGTTGAATATCAAATATTTGATAGCGCAATGCAATACCAAAGGCCCAACAGTATGCCCTCTACTCATATTATTCTCTATACTATGCCTCCCATTAATACATAGTTTTATATTTATTTAAATCAATAATTTACAACTCAAATATTAGATTTGAAAAAGAAAAAAAAATGGTCTGAATTTTAGATTTTTCAATATTAGACTTACCTCATTTTTGGGTGGCAGAAAATTCCTACAACCCAAGAATGTCGAGTTGCAGGACAATTCCTACACTCAAGCATGAGGTAAGTATCCTAATCGTCAATGAACTTAAAAACTTAAGTTGATAGATTCAAGTAAATTTAATTATTTATAAGATATCTAACACTCTGCGCACCTTACTTGCGAGCTTGAAATTTTGCACAAGGCCTACCAACAAAGAATTCGAATATAGAACATCCTATTCTGATAGCATCTAAACATTATACATCTCGACTCAAGTGATAAGTGAAAGACAGTGCCGTCCTCTAAATTTGGTTTCTAATTCACTTGAGTATTATATATACAATTGTTCAATCTTATTTAAGATTAAAATATATTGCAAGATGAGAGAGTAATTCAGTACGCATAAACAAACAACAACGCTGATTGAAAATCAACAAGAGAAGGCCAGCTTAGAGAATTTATTTCGTCTCACAAACCAACAAGTCAATAAGCTACGATTGAACAATTAATTACTCTAAGTCAAGAATACAAATAGTGAAACTAATATATGTATTCAATTCTCATAAGTAATTATAAAGGCATTAAAGCGTCCTCAAAGGATAGTTTGGGTGACTTGGATCGGGACTTCAAGGAATATCCTTAAGGTATTGGGTTCAAGTCACATGTAACTCCGTCAAGCAATGATGTGAGTGGTACTAATTCAATTCGCAAATATTTTCCTATTTAATAAGAAAAATTTCCATATGACAGAGAGAAAAATTGAACATTTTGATAGGCCAATTGTCGGTTTTGAATTAATATCAAAGCTACCACATAGTTGGATCAGATACTTCAATCATGAAAATATTGACAATTTGATATAGATAACCTAGTTGACCTAACTTTATTGAAAAATTCAAGGCCCTCATAAAAACAAGCTAGCTAGGCCTCTACTTTTAACTCTTTATACATATGATTGGTTCATTAGAAAAGATTCAATTTTTGCTTATTCATGGTAAGATTTAGGTTAATAAATCCTTTTAATCTTATACTTTCATTGAAGTAACGATATAGTGCTTTAAACAGCTTTAATCTCTATCGGAATTTCTTTTCTTGATAAGTTTCGTGTTTATACATTACGAAAAGTCAAAATATCAGTAAGAGAGAGAAAGGAAATTTTTTTTTTATAATATAATATGTTGGGATAGGGATGGAACTCACAATCTCTCAATTAAAAATATATGTCAATTACCAATGAGCTATGCTTGTTTTAACAAGAGAAAGAGAAACTAATTTACAGTGGTTTGACCGTAAGGTGGAATCTATTATATAAGGAGAGTGTAGAAGAAGTAGAGGGGTATTTTTCCTCTCCTCTTTGAAGGGAACTTAGAAAAATATTCCCTATGACTAAATTTGACTGAGCTGTCACTCAATCTTAATGTCACGTGGGAAACTTGAATAATACTTTTTCCGGAATTCCAACTCAGCTAAAATGACCTTCCAGCTAGGATATGTCTTGAGTCATCTTAACAATTGCAATGGTTGGATTTTATTAATTGTGAAACCTTGTTACTTTTATTTATATCACAATTACTAAATGTTATGTATGAGATAACTACCATATATTTGGAGGGTAACATAGGTATATTTTTAATCTTTATGTTGGCAAAAGGGAAGGTTGATGTGTGACTCGAGCCG
Source organism: Momordica charantia (assembly GCF_013281855.1). Lineage (NCBI taxonomy): Eukaryota > Viridiplantae > Streptophyta > Magnoliopsida > Cucurbitales > Cucurbitaceae > Momordica > Momordica charantia. The sequence goes on along the minus strand of NW_028275159.1, from coordinate 19,691,007 downwards.
AGGTGATCACACGTCGTCAGGCTGTCGATGTGAAGTTTGATGTGTAGAATGCTGGCACCTGCAACAGAATCGTGCACTAATGTGGTGCTTGACCACATACAGTCATAAGCTTAAGTTAGAACTTAGTTTGAGCTGGTGTCGAACTGAGTTTAATTTTAATGTAAGAGAATGCGTACCTAAAGAAAGTGAGACTGCACCTTATATAAGAGGAGCACGGGGAAGTGTGATTCTACCACTGCGGCACCTGTACATGATCTTTAGTTACAATTTTTTCTTAGACAATAAGAAGATCCTTTAACAACAGAGTCGTCGTTCTGTCGAATGTCAATGATTTTATGTCAATCCAAAATCTGCTCGAGGTTGGAGTCGATCTGAGCGTCACTTCCATGGACGTAGATCATTTTCCCTCCTCGCCTTTTGAGTTTCCGAGTTGAGGTTTGGACATGTGTTCTAGTGGGGAGGGCCACATATATTGAGCCTAATTTTACATCTGACAAGAAATGTGGTGGAATGCAGGTAGTTGAATTATGAAATCAATCAAATTTGTTCTAAATTGAAACTATAATTTTGATTATCAAGAAGGCGCTTTTGTCTAATTTTTGAAAACTTATCGACCTAAAATGATGAATTAAATTGGTTCTATTTGTTTGTGTTTGATCAAGAGAGTGAGATAATCGTCGATTACAAAAGTATTTTTGTTATGATGGACTAATATCAAATAACATTAGCGAAACATATAGTAGGTGAATAATTAATCATACCTCCTTGAGAACCATCAACAGTTATGATTTGCATCCATAGTCTCACTAATCCTTTGACAACGTTGAATCTCAAAGTGTACACTATAAATGTTTTGCGACCAACTATACCAATTTGGATCATTTAGTGAGTTCCACAGGTTTCCACCAAATTCACTACTATAACCATCATCGTCTAGCTTACCTATAGAGATAAGATTCATTATGATATTGGGTACATCGCATCTCACAGAACTACCTCAATCTCACTTTCAGTATTTAAAATCACATTTCCAATTCCTTTTGTTTTAGAAAGTCTTCCCATTATCCATCCTTAATTGGCCATGATTATATACAATGACGAATGTGAAAAACCTGACCTGAGATACGTGTATTGAAGCTACACTGTCAATTACCCATACTCTGATGACTGGTGTCTTAATTTTGTTTTACTCTTAACATAAACAAGGGTATCATAAAAAACTATAGGTTTGCATTTGCCTCAAGCTTTTTTAGATTCTCTTTCAACTTTTTACCATTTCTCTTGATGTGGCCCTTCTTATATTAGTACTAAAAACATTTGATGTCTCTATTCACATAAATCCTACTATTTCTCTGCTATCTATCATTAGACTCCACATTTTATTTACCTTTTTTTTTTTTTTGAAAATATAGCCTATATGGAGCCTGAATTAGAAATGGATTATTTTCCACCTTCCTTGCAAATTTCTAAAGTAATTGCCACATCACAAATTTCATACTTTTGTCTCCTAACAAATTAGACACGTGTGTCTTCATCATTTTCCAACTTTCAGCTAAAGAAGCAAGTAATAAAATATTATTTACGTCATCACTACAAGTAATCTTAACGGAAGTTAACCGGTTGATTAAATTAATAACTTAATTAATATAAGAATTCATAGAAGCATTCACATCCAAATTTTAAAGAATATTCTAACTTGACATACTTTATTACTAGCATATAGGATTATTCATACCTATTTGTCATACATTCATCAAATTTACCGTAGTTGTCTCATTTGCCACGAGACTAGCCACATTCATTCATAAACAAACAAAGTCTGATAATAGACAACTATATGTTCATCAATTGCTTCCTAATCTTCGTCACTGATCCCTAGTTAGTTGTTCCTTCAAAGCTTTATGCATCTTTTTGCATGTTAAGAGTTTTTATGAATCTTTTTGTATGTTAAGTAATCCTTAAGATGCATCTTACAATATCCAAAATTAGCTCCTATTGAACCTGGTAATTCCTTCAAAACTTGACTCATGACTCTGGAACTAAACACTCTGATCCTGTTAGAGTATATATATTAGTATATTTGTCATATATCTAGGATTAGGCAAATCTTGTATATTTGTCTATATATATAGACTTTAGTAATAAGAATAATTTAATTTAGTTCTCTCAAACCTTAGTTTCTACATAGTATCAGAGCTTTAGGTTTCCTCTAAAATTTTTGTGCCCATTAGAGTTTTGTACCCATTAGGGTTTGAAGTTTGGAACACTTTTTTGTAAGTGTTCATTGTACCCAACCTATTCCAGTAATGCTGCCGCCGCTGCTGCTGCTCGATTCTACCGTTGTTGCTCGATTTTGCTGCCACCGCCACCGTCGCTCGCTTCCACCGCCGATGACGCTGCCCTATTCATGGGTTTCCATTTGCTATTTGTGGGTTTGTTCGTGATTTCTAAATCGGGGTGTCTGTCTCACTGTCGTTCACACTTCCGTCGCCGTCGGTTGGTGCCTGTTGCCGTTTGACGTGCTGCCTGATTACGCTTGTTTACATGCGTAAAAAGAAGGTTTTAGATGCTGTTTTTACTATGTTTCAGCTTTGTTTCGGACTTTTTCTCGATCGTTTGAGTTCCAATTCATGCAAAATTCATATACTATGGTTTGTGGATGGCTTATGTTGTATTTATGACATTTTAGGACCATTTGGGAGTGCAAATTAATCAAAAGAAGCGAAAAGACGGAAAAACTTACCATGGAGGCGCCAGGCGCCTGGGAAGCCTGCAGAAAACAGTGTTTCTTCCAACTTTGCCCTTAATGAAACGCGTCTTCCAATGCGTTTTGGTGGTTCCAACCGATGCATACGTGTAGAAGAAGTGTTCCACTATCAGTTTGAGCACGATTTGGTCAGTCAAAAGAGTTGGAAATGGGTGATTCACCACCGTTTTAGGACCTACCTAACCAATTCTGCACAGCTATAAATTCCAGCAACTTCTCCACCAAATTCATCAAGCCTTGCTTCCTTCTCTTGATCATTTTTAGTGTTTCTTTGTTGCTTTCTAAGTACTTTTGAGTTGCTTTCATTAGTTGCTTTTGGTTTTTAAATCCCGAGCACTTTACATTCTTTTATTGAGCTTTGTTTTGTTTCCATTTGTACTTAGTCATTTTCTACTTATTCAAATATATAAAAATCTAGCACTTTGCTTATCTTCTCTTTGCCTTTACTTATTTTTTAGTTAAGAGAGTTGTGTTTTTGGAGGAAAGAGCACGTGACACTCTCCCTTGCTTGAAAGAGAAGGGCGAAGCTCTCAATCCCGATAAAAACTCTCTGTTAGTTAACTTTTGTTTTTCACACATGCATTCCACATTCAACCGTTTTATTTGCTGTATTTTCTTCAATATGTCTTTCTAAATTCCCGTCTCTAGCCCGGTTATGGATAGTTAGCCTTTTATGTCTAAAAAGGGTTGCTAAGAAGTAGTGTTTTTTCTTTCCATTCATTGCTCAACATGTTTTCCCAAAAAGTTAGGATTTAGAGAAGGCCACTGTAAGTCTTAACAAGTCAATACTGAAAAGGTTGCTTATTTGCATTGTTGAGTGGTTAAACCGAGGAGAGGAGCGCCTTAGGCATAAGGGTTCCGCTTAAGTAGCCTAGACATAGGACCTTAACCCGAGGTTGCGACTATTTCCATCCTAAAACTAAGATATATCTCATAATAGACATATTAGGGAATGTCTTAGGACTTTGAACTTGCTTAGACATAAGTAAAGTGAAAAGCGTAGTCGTTAGTTTCTAAAGTAAAATGCATATTATCCTTAGCGTGTCCTTGATTCTTTGTTGGCTAACTTGAAGTAAATCGGGCTAGGTTTTATCATTCTAAGTCCAAATCCCAAATCCAAACCATTATTTGTGACCACTTCCCATTTTACAAGAATCACTCATTCCAACATTCACTATTCTTTAAAACTTTAGAGTTTGGAAATTGTTTAGAAGTCCTTGAGGATCGATACTTGGATACTCCATCCATTTTATATTACTCTGACAGGTGTGCGCTTGCATCTATATAATTGTTACCACGCTTAGTGCGTGCGTTCAGCATAAACATCCCAGTCAAGTTTTTGGCGCCGTTGCCGGGGACTTAGTTTTAAAATTATTTTCAAATTCTTTTAGTTTTTATTTTTGTGAATTGTTGTTGGGTGTAATTTCCATCCACCGTTTTTGTTCTATATTTTTGGTCATTTATCTCACAAGGGTAAGTTAAAGTGCATGAGCACAAGATCTTTTCTTCTACCCCTTGACCCTGAGATTGAGCGGACCCTTCGAAAAACTCGAAAGGAGCAAAGACTTCGAAAACAACTAGAAAAGCAAAAAGAGAGAGGAGGTGAAATCAGTCCTGAAAGTGAGGTAGAGAGTACGAGCACATCAATGGCAGATATTCCACCTCGTGATCCGGTTGATCCACCTGCTGTTAACGGTAATATGAGGGATCATGCAAGAAATGATGAATTCAACCATATCCAGATGGCGGACAACAGAGACGTGGCAATGCGAGAATATGCCGCCACGGCTTTTCAGAACTTTGATTCAGGGATAGTCAACCCTATTCCAGCCCACGCAAACTTTGAGCTTAAACCAATGATGTTCCAAATGTTGCAGACAATTGGACATTTTGGAGGGCAGGAACATGAGGATCCACATGATCATCTGAAATCATTCATTCAAATTGCAAATGCATTTCGATTACCTGGTATAACAGACGATGCTCTGAGACTAACACTTTTTCCATTTTCTTTGAAGGACCAAGCTAGAGCATGGCTCAATGCATTTCCACCGGGATCCATCACCACATGGGGGTCGTTAGTGGAGAAGTTCTTAACAAAATTCTTTCCACCTACTCGCCACGCTGATATCAGAGAGGAGATCATCTCCTTTAGACAATATGATCGTGAACCTGTTCACGAGGCGTGGGAGAGATTTAAAGAACTAATCAGGAAATGTCCGAACCATGGCTTACCGGCATGCATCCAGATAGAACATTTCTTTAGAGGTTTAGATCATCCTACTAAGATGATGCTAAACAATGCTGCCAACGGAGCCTTTACAAAGAAGACATTCAACGAGATAGTTGACATCCTAAATGACTTAGCTTCACATAACGAACTATGGTGTTCGCAAAGATCTAGGGCAGCACCAAAGAAGCAAGATCCAGCTGGAGTTTTGGCTCTGGACATTGCGACCTCGATGCAAAAAGAGATGGTTACAATGAACCAGAGGCTGAAAGAGATGGCATTGGGAATAAAAAATCCATTAGCCACGCCGATACAACCTGTGCAGTCGGATTATTGCACTCCTGCCCCTGTTTGCCAAGTCAACGATCTCATTTGTTCATTTTGCAGTGAAAACCATATCTATGATAATTGTCCACATAACCCTGCTTCTGTTTTTTATGTAGGACATGGGAACAATAGGAACTTTAACCCATATTCGAACACCTACAACCCAGGTTGGAGGCACCACCCTAATTTCTCATGGGGAGGACAAGGAGGTTCGAGCGGTTTTAATCAAGGGCAGAGCCAACAGAACAAGCAGCCCTATGTTCCACCTACACAGCAATACATCCCACCACCGCAACAGCAGTATAATCAGAGAACACAGACTCCACCAGTTCAAAATAACAACTCAAATCTTGAGAATATGATGAAGGAGTACATGGCCCGAACCGACGCAGTGATACAATCCCAAGCGGCATCAATGAGGAATTTCGAGACCCAATTGGGACAGCTCGCCAATGAATTGAAGAATAGACCACAAGGTTCTTTTCCAGGCCATACTGAATTACCAAAACGAGAAGGGAAAGAACAGTGCAAAGCTGTCACCCTCAGGAGTGGACTGGCATATGATGGACCAACAATGCCAACAACAGATGTACAGATTCCGTCCACTGAACCAATTGTAAAGATACCAGAAAATCCAACAACACCAGAAAAAGAAAATATTAGAAAAGGTAATGAGGACACCCCGAGTGTTCCTCCACAGGTACAGCCTTCTTTTACCCCTACTCCCCCGTTTCCACAAAGATTAGTAAAGAAAAATAATGATTCCCAGTTTAGAAAATTTTTAGATATTTTAAAACAACTGCATATAAATATACCATTAGTAGATGCTCTAGAACAGATGCCAAATTATGCTAAGTTTTTGAAAGATATAGTTTCTAGGAAGAAAAAAATAGGAGAGCATGAACTGGTAGCCATGACAAAATGTAGTAGTGAAGCTGTAGGCAGCCCGCTACCCATGAAATGTAATGATCCTGGCAGTTTTACCATTCCATGTTCCATAGGAGGAAAAAACTTAGGTAGGGCATTATGTGATCTAGGCGCTAGCATTAATCTTATGCCATTATCAGTTTTCAAATCTTTAGGCATAGGAGAAGCTAGACCTACTACGGTTACCCTCCAACTAGCAGATAGATCTATCATAAGACCTGAGGGAAAGATAGAAGATGTTTTAGTCCAGGTGGACAAATTCATTTTCCCTGCGGACTTTATCATTCTAGATTGCGAGGCGGACTTAGACGTTCCCATTATTTTGGGAAGACCATTTCTAGCCACTGGGGATACAGTTTTTAATGTAAGGAAGGGAGAAATTACAATGAGGGTAAATAATGAAGAAGTTAAATTTAACGTTCTAGATGCCATGAAATTACCAGGAGACTTTGAAGAGTGCTCTGCTATAAATAGCTTGAATCCTATTATGTTTGATGAGTTTTATGACTCGTTAGTTACAGAGATTGAAGAAGAGCTTGATAAGATAGCAGAAGGACCAGAAGATGTGGCTAGTCCTATTGAAAAAATACAAAAAGAAGAATGCAAGTCGTTACTTCCGTCCATAGTGGAACCACCCACGTTGGAGCAGAAGCCATTGCCGTCGCATTTGAAATATGCGTATCTAGGGGATAACGACACTTTACCTGTTATTATAGCTTCCAATTTATCACCTACTCATGAATATTCTTTATTGCAGATTTTGGAGAAGCACAAAAAGGCCATTGGATGGACGATAGCAGATATCCGAGGGATAAGCCCGGCCTTTTGCATGCACAAAATTCTATTGGAAGAAGATGCTAAGAACTCTATTGAGAGTCAAAGGCGGTTGAACCCGAAGATGAAAGAGGTTGTAAGGAAAGAAATTCTTAAATGGCTTGACGCCGGTGTTATATACCCAATATCCGACAGCAGCTGGGTAAGCCCAATACAGTGTGTACCAAAGAAAGGGGGTATAACCGTGGTGGCCAACGAGGAGAATGAGCTCATCTCAACCCGAACTGTGAGCGGGTGGAGAGTTTGCATTGACTATCGCAAACTCAACAAGGTAACAAAGAAAGACCATTTTCCTCTCCCGTTTATTGACCAGATGCTCGACCGTCTGGCAGGTAAGGATTTCTATTGTTTTTTAGATGGATATTCGGGTTATAATCAAATTACTATTGCTCCAGAAGACCAAGAGAAGACAACATTTACGTGTCCGTATGGTACGTTCGCTTTTAGGCGAATGCCCTTTGGACTATGCAATGCACCCGCGACTTTTCAGAGGTGTATGATGGCCATCTTCTCTGACATGGTAGAAAATATTCTAGAAGTTTTTATGGATGACTTTTCTGTTTTTGGAAATTCTTTCGACGCTTGTTTAGTTAATTTGGAGAGAGTATTGGAGAGATGTGAACAAACAAACCTAGTCCTAAATTGGGAGAAGTGTCATTTCATGGTACAAGAGGGTATTGTTTTGGGTCACAAAATTTCCAAGCAAGGAATAGAGGTAGACCACGCTAAGATAGACATCATTTCAAAGCTACCTCCTCCTACAAATGTCAAAGGGATTAGAAGTTTTTTAGGGCATGGGGGATTTTACCGCCGCTTTATAAAAGACTTTGCTAAAATTTCTAAACCCTTGTGTCAATTGTTAGAACATGATAGACCATTTTTTTTTATGATGACTGTTTAAAATCATTTGAAATGTTGAAAGTTGCTCTAAGTTCAGCCCCTATAATTATCGAACCTAATTGGGATTTACCTTTTGAGCTCATGTGTGATGCCAGTGATTATGCAATAGGAGCTATGTTAGGACAACGTAAAAACAAGATCTTGCATCCTGTGTATTATGCTAGTACGACTCTGACCGGTGCACAACTCAATTACACTACTACTGAAAAGGAACTGTTAGCAGTTGTGTTCGCCTTTGATAAGTTTAGGTCTTACTTGATAGGCACAAAAGTCATTGTTTTTACTGACCATTCTGCTTTAAAATATTTATTTGCTAAAAAAGATGCTAAACCACGTTTGATACGGTGGATTTTGTTACTTCAAGAGTTTGATATTGAAGTTAGGGACAGGAAGGGTACTGAAAACCAAGTTGCTGATCACCTGTCTAGATTGGAATCCCCGCTCTGTGATGATGGAACTGTTATTCGTGAACAGTTTATTGACGAGCAACTCTTGCGAGTTGATTCAGTTCCGTGGTATGCCGATATAGCAAATTATTTGGTAAGTCGAATAGTTCCTTATGAGTTCAACAAGCAACAGGTAAAGAAATTTTTAAATGAAGTTCGATGTTATCGTTGGGATGAGCCTTTTTTATATAAGCTAGGACCTGACAATATCTTACGCAGGTGTGTCGCAGAAGAAGAGCACGAGGCGATATTAGACGCTTGTCATATGTCTCCATATGGAGGACATTTTGCAGGACACAAAACCGCAGCCAAAGTTTTGCAAAGTGGGTTCTTTTGGCCCACTCTGTTCAAAGATGCACATAAGTTTGCCCAGGTTTGTGACAAATGCCAACGGACAGGTAATATATCTAAACGCCACGAAATGCCTCAAACCCCGATCCTGGAGATTGAAATATTTGATGTGTGGGGTATAGATTTTATGGGTCCATTTCCATCTTCTAATGGTAAGCTTTATATCTTGTTAGCAGTAGATTATGTTTCGAAATGGATAGAAGCCATTGCAACTGCTACCAATGATTCCAAAGTTGTCATTCGTTTTCTGCAAAAGCACATTTTTACGCGTTATGGAACCCCGCGTTGTCTGATAATCGATGGGGGGGCTCATTTTGTGAATAGGTCTATGCAAAAGTTGCTGACTAAATACAATGTGCGTCATAGGGTTGCAACAGCATATCATCCTCAGTCGAATGGGTTAGCCGAAATATCTAATAGGGAGATAAAAAACATTTTAGAAAAAACTGTAAATCTTAACCGTAGGGATTGGTTTTTTAAGCTTGATGATTCACTTTGGGCATATAGGACAGCATTTAAGACTCCCCTCGACATGTCCCCCTATAGGCTAATCTTTGGAAAAGCATGTCATTTGCCTCTTGAGCTAGAATATAAAGCATTTTGGGCTACTAAGAAATTAAATTTTGATTTGTTGGCTGCAGGTGAAGCGAGGAAGTTACAATTGTTGGAATTAGAAGAACACAGACACTTTTCTTATGAGAATGCTAAGTTGTTTAAGGAAAAAACTAAACAGTGGCATGATAGGCGTATTCGGCCGAACAATCTTCAAGAAGGTGATCTGGTTCTGTTATTCAACTCTAGGTTGAAACTTTTCCCTGGAAAACTTAAGTCTAGATGGTCTGGTCCCTTTCAAATTTTTAAAGTCTACCCATATGGGGCAGTGGATGTAGTTGACTCTAAGGGAAATGTTTTTAAAGTAAATGGGCAGAGACTTAAGCCGTATTTTGGAGAACCAGTGGATAGAGGAAAAACCTCTATTCAACTTTCAGGTCAATAAATTTTTGCGAAAAATGTTTTTTCCTTCTTATCCGTTTTTGAAAGAACAAAAGTAAAGGAAGGAAGTCTTTGTATCTTGTATTTTCTCTTTGTTTCATTATAAAGTTTTTCTTATTAAGAGAATGTTTTTGAAAACGTTGAAAAAAAAAAGAAACAAAAAAGAAAGAAAAAAAAATGTTGAAAAAAAAAAAAAAGAATTATGCAGGCGCCTGGCGCCTGCCCTGTTTTTCCAGCATTTCGAAAACTCTCAGGTTCAAGAAGTCGTGCAACATATCTACAACTTAAGGGCTTCATTGGATTTTGCGGTTTTACCTTCATGGCCTCCAGCGCTAGCTGCTATCCTTGGTCATCCATCTCCCAGCACTGACACTGATCCTAGTCCACAACCTCCGACTTCATGAAGGGGAGGTTCCTTCTTTGCTATTTTTTTTTTGTTTTCTTCTTTTGGTTAATGACGTAGTTTGCATATTCTAGCATTACTACGCATGTTTTTTTTTGTATTGATTATGTTTCGAGCTCAGTTGAAGCATGAATAAATTAGTATCGTTTATCTTCTGATCACTTAAAGTATGCCTTCACTTAACCTTAGTTTAGCTTTTCACATGCCTATTTTGAAGCATCTGTGCTGTGCATGTGATTTCATGTCGATGATGATTATAAGAGATTGTTGAGTTTTCTGTTCTATGCCTGACTAAGCTTTGAGCTATTTCCTTTGTTTATGTGATAAACTCATTTTCTTTTATGTCTTTTTGATCTTTACAAACTTTAAGCTTTTTCTTTGCCCCTATATAGGAAGTCCTTGTCCTTTTTACTGTTAAGCCTTTTTTCATCCGATGCAAAAGTCTTTTCCCAGTGAGGACACTGTCTCTCTTAAGTTTGGGGGGGACAGTCGTTGTGTCAGTCGTTGTTTCAGAAAGATAAGGTGTTATTTATATTTAAAAAATCATGCTATTTTCTTTTGAAAAAGAGTCAGTTGGAAAGAAAGAAAATGTGAAAAAGCACTTAGCTAAAAAAACAAAAACGAAAGAAAGAAAGAAAAAAAAAAAAAAGTTGCAAAAGAGTAAAAAGAGTCTTGTTGAGAGAAAATAAGAGTGGGGAAAAGACTTGTGTTAGAAAGAAAAGAGTGGTAAAAACATTGAGAATTAAAGAAAATGTATTTATGATTCCCGAGTCCTACTGTAGACACCCATTTAGTTTTAGGTTGGGTGTTGACTTTGAAAATAGCAGTAAGGATGGTGATAAGTGACTTCGTGTTTCTCATTGTCGTCGTTTTATGACCTAGCTGTTAGTTTCAAAGTCTTTCTACGAGTAGCTGTGGTTGAAACCGATGTTAGTGTGTGGAAACCTCAGGGGCTAGTAGCCGGTCTTTCAGATGTAAAAGTCTTAGTGTAAGAAGGGAGTGTGCAGATTCCTTAGGGGTATTTGAAAACGTTTTCTGTTTTTGAAAGAGAAAAAAGATTTTGAAAGTAAAAGTTTTTATCATTTCAAACTTGGTTTATAGTGACTAAGTTTACAAAGGCAATAAAATGGTAGGCTTTGACATCTTTTCCCTGAGACAATTTATGATTGAACATCTCGGTTGCTTTTGCTTTTCCTTGTCCATGTGTTAGAAAGCTGATTAAAGTTGCTAAGTTTTGCTTGAGGACAAGCAAAAAGTTAAGTTTGGGGGTGTGATTACGCTTGTTTACATGCGTAAAAAGAAGGTTTTAGATGCTGTTTTTACTATGTTTCAGCTTTGTTTCGGACTTTTTCTCGATCGTTTGAGTTCCAATTCATGCAAAATTCATATACTATGGTTTGTGGATGGCTTATGTTGTATTTATGACATTTTAGGACCATTTGGGAGTGCAAATTAATCAAAAGAAGCGAAAAGACGGAAAAACTTACCATGGAGGCGCCAGGCGCCTGGGAAGCCTGCAGAAAACAGTGTTTCTTCCAACTTTGCCCTTAATGAAACGCGTCTTCCAATGCGTTTTGGTGGTTCCAACCGATGCATACGTGTAGAAGAAGTGTTCCACTATCAGTTTGAGCACGATTTGGTCAGTCAAAAGAGTTGGAAATGGGTGATTCACCACCGTTTTAGGACCTACCTAACCAATTCTGCACAGCTATAAATTCCAGCAACTTCTCCACCAAATTCATCAAGCCTTGCTTCCTTCTCTTGATCATTTTTAGTGTTTCTTTGTTGCTTTCTAAGTACTTTTGAGTTGCTTTCATTAGTTGCTTTTGGTTTTTAAATCCCGAGCACTTTACATTCTTTTATTGAGCTTTGTTTTGTTTCCATTTGTACTTAGTCATTTTCTACTTATTCAAATATATAAAAATCTAGCACTTTGCTTATCTTCTCTTTGCCTTTACTTATTTTTTAGTTAAGAGAGTTGTGTTTTTGGAGGAAAGAGCACGTGACACTCTCCCTTGCTTGAAAGAGAAGGGCGAAGCTCTCAATCCCGATAAAAACTCTCTGTTAGTTAACTTTTGTTTTTCACACATGCATTCCACATTCAACCGTTTTATTTGCTGTATTTTCTTCAATATGTCTTTCTAAATTCCCGTCTCTAGCCCGGTTATGGATAGTTAGCCTTTTATGTCTAAAAAGGGTTGCTAAGAAGTAGTGTTTTTTCTTTCCATTCATTGCTCAACATGTTTTCCCAAAAAGTTAGGATTTAGAGAAGGCCACTGTAAGTCTTAACAAGTCAATACTGAAAAGGTTGCTTATTTGCATTGTTGAGTGGTTAAACCGAGGAGAGGAGCGCCTTAGGCATAAGGGTTCCGCTTAAGTAGCCTAGACATAGGACCTTAACCCGAGGTTGCGACTATTTCCATCCTAAAACTAAGATATATCTCATAATAGACATATTAGGGAATGTCTTAGGACTTTGAACTTGCTTAGACATAAGTAAAGTGAAAAGCGTAGTCGTTAGTTTCTAAAGTAAAATGCATATTATCCTTAGCGTGTCCTTGATTCTTTGTTGGCTAACTTGAAGTAAATCGGGCTAGGTTTTATCATTCTAAGTCCAAATCCCAAATCCAAACCATTATTTGTGACCACTTCCCATTTTACAAGAATCACTCATTCCAACATTCACTATTCTTTAAAACTTTAGAGTTTGGAAATTGTTTAGAAGTCCTTGAGGATCGATACTTGGATACTCCATCCATTTTATATTACTCTGACAGGTGTGCGCTTGCATCTATATAATTGTTACCACGCTTAGTGCGTGCGTTCAGCATAAACATCCCAGTCACTGCCAGCTACTCAGTTTGGTTGTCGTGAGCAGCTGTTAGGGTTTCTACTTCAGAATATTTGCCTTGGTTTGGTTCAGTCGGTCCATTTCAATCAACCCAGTTCGACCTTCCGTTCAGATAGTCTGATTCACTTGGTTCGGTCCATCCAGTTCGGTTCAGCTGGTTTGGTTCAATTGATTTGGTTCACTTGGCTTTGTTCAATTGGTTTGGTTCATCTAGTCGGTCACTGGTTCGATTCCCTTTCCTCTTCCAGATTTGGTTTGGCCCGTTTCAATTGCAGTTTTTTGTTTGTGTCCATATTGTTCAAGTTATGACCGAGAATAAATCAATGGTGACGATTTCTGCGAAAGAGTTTGCTAAATTCCAACAGTATCAAGAGTCATTGATGGTATCATCCTCTAATCAAATTACTGTCATCGGTGAGTTAGGTAATACCAATAAATGTCTTATTTCCTCCGCGTCAAAATGGGTAATTGACTCTGATGCTACAAATCATATGTTAGGTAATCCCAATTTATTTGCTACCTTTTCACTATCTACATCTTTACCTGATGTTACCATAGGAGGGGGCACCACTTTTCCTGTTTTTGGCTCCGGCATCGTTCATCTTCCTAAAACTCTTTCATTGACCTCTGTTTTAAATTTGCCACAATTTTCCTTTAATTTCATCTCTGTCAGTAAATTTACTCGTGATCTCAGTTCTTGTGTCTTATACTTTCCTGGTTATTGCTTATTTCAAGATCTTACAACAAAAAAAACTATTGGTGAAGGGCGTGAATCCTACAGCCATCATTTGCACTCGAGTGCTAACTCCTTTCGAAGAACATTGTCGTTTGGGCCATCCATCTCTCTCCGTGCTAAAGAGTCTTCGTCTACAATTTCATAGTTTGCATTCTTTAGATTGTAAGTCATGTCAATTTGCTAAGTTTCATCATCTCAATTCATATCCTAGAGTCAATACACAAGCTAATGCTCTTTTTGAAATAGTTCATTATGATGTTTTGGGTCCTTGTTCTATTGAGTCTAAAAGTGGATTTCGTTATTTAGTTACTTTTGTTGATGATTTCTCTCGTGTAACTTGGTTATATTTGATAAAACATCGTTATGAGTTACTTTCTCATTTTCATAACTTCCATGCTGAAATTCGAACTCAATTTGGTAGCTCTCTTAAAGTTCTACGGAGTAATAATGCTAAAGAATATTTTTCTAGTGTCTGGGCTCCTATTTAAGTGATCATGGTATTATTCATCAATTCTCGTGTGTTGATACTCCGTCTCAAAATGGAGTTGCAAAAAGGAAAAATAGACATCTTCTCGAAACAGCAAGGGCCTTACTGTTTCAAATGCATGTTCCAAAATACTTTTGGGCCGATGCTGTTTCGACAGCTTGCTTTTTGATTAATCGCATGCCATCATCAGTTCTTAAGGGTGAAATACCTTATCGTATTTTATGTCCTACGCAACCTTTATTTCTTATTGAACCTAAAATATTTTGTTGCACTTGTTTCGTTCGGGATGTTCGCCCCCAGCTCACCAAATTGGACCCTAAGTCATTGAAATGCATTTTCCTTGGTTATTCTTGTGTTCAAAAAGGGTATCGATGTTATTATCCTGATCTCAATAGAAATCTTGTCTCTCCTGAAGTTACGTTCTTTGAAGATAGTTCTTTTTCATCATCCTTGAGTACCAGTCAGGGGGAGCATTCATAGGAAGATGATGACTTTCTTGTCTATACCATTGTCTCTACTTCTACTGACATGCTCCCTACGTCTGTGCCTTATCCTTCTTTTCCACCTATTACTCAAGTTTATTCTCGACGGCAATCTCCTTCTGTCTCATGCCCTATACCAGTAGCTTCTTCGTCTGTGGATCCAGAAACGAGTGATGATCTTTCTATTGCTCTTTGGAAAGGTAAACGTAAGTGTACTTACCCTGTTTCTTCTTTTGTTTCATATAACCATTTGTCCTCACCTACTTGTTCGTTTATTGCATCCCTTGAGTTTGTATCTGTTCTTAAAACTGTTCATGAAGTTTTATCTCATCCTGGTTGGCGGGCTGCTATATTGGAGGAGATGATTGTCTTAAATGACAATGGTACTTGGGATTTAGTGTCTCTTCCTGCAGGAAAGCAACCTATCGGTTGTAAATGGGTGTTTACTATTAAAGTTCATCCTGATGGATCAATTGCTCGTTTGAAAGCTCGTCTTGTTGCTAAAAGATATGCAGAGACTTATGGAATTGACTATTCTGATACTTTTTCTCCAGTTGCTAAATTAGCTTCAGTCAGGTTATTCATTTCTTTGGCATATTCACCATTGGCCCTTGCATCAGCTTGATATTAAAAATGCATTCCTCCATGGTGATCTTCAAGAAGAAGTGTCTATAGAGCAACCACCAGGTTTTGTTGCTCAGAGGGAGAATGGAAAGGTATGTCGCCTTCGTAAATCCTTATATGGGTTGAAACAAAGTCTGCGAGCATGGTTTGGAAAATTCAGCCAAGTGATTGAGAAATTTGGAATAAAGAAGAGTAAGTCAGATCATTCTGTCTTTTATAAATGATCTGAGTATGGTGTTATCTTACTAGTTGTATATGTTGATGATATTGTGATTACTGGTAATGATACATCAGGCATCTTATCGCTCAACTCTTTTCTTTATAGTCAATTTCATACTAGAGATTTGGGAATGTTAAAATACTTCTTAGGAATTGAGGTAATAAGGAGCAAGAAGGAGATCATTTTGTCACAAAGAAAATATGTACTTGACTTGTTAACTGAAAGAGGAAAGTTAGCTGCTAAACCACGTAATACTCCAATGATACCTAATTTACAACTTATAAAGGAAGGGGAGTTGTTGAAATATCCTGAGAAGTATAGGAGGTTAGTAGGGAAGCTGAATTACCTTACAATTACTAGGCCTGACATAGCTTATCCAGTCAGTATGATGAGTCAGTTTATGAGTTCTCCTACGATTGACCATTGGGCTGCATTTGGAACATATTCTATATTATTTGTCAGGTGCTCCTGCACGTGGTTTGCTATATAAAGATCATGGTCATCTTAATATTGAATATTTTTCAAATGCTGATTGGGCAGGTTTTAAGGAAGATAGGAAATTAACCTCGGGATATTGTGTATTTTTTGGAGGTAATTTAGTTTCTTGGAAAAGTAAGAAACAAAATGTGGTGTCGAGTTCGATTGCTGAATCAGAATATCGATCCATGACACAGTCGGTGTGTGAATTAATATGGATATATCAGCTTCTTACTAAATCAGGATTTGGCATCATCACTCCAATGAAACTCAGGTGTGATAATCAAGCAACTCTCCATATTGCATCTAATCCAGTATTTCATGAACGAACCAAGCACATTGAAGTTGATTGTCATTATGTACGTGAGAAAATACAACAAGGATTGGTGCCTACAGGATATGTGAAGACTAGAGAGCAGCTAGGAGATATCTTCACTAAATCATTGAATGGAGCACTGATAGATTATCTCTCTAACAAGTTGGGCATGATTAACATATATGCACCAACTTAAGTATATATATTAGTATATTTGTAATATATGTATTAATTAGTCCTTTACCCTTTCTAGGATTAGGTCAATCTTGTATATTTGTCTATATATATAGACTTCAGTAATAAGAATAATTTAATCTGGTTCTCTCAAACCTTAGTTTCTACAGATCCCATTGTCGGGAAAGATTAATCTCTTGAAACAGCTATCCAAACACCACATACTTAATTTTTCCCTTCCAAAGGATGAAGCAGATTAGGAGTAAGTAATAATAAGAGTGATATAAAATATAGACAGAAAAGCTTAATAGCATAGAGAGTTTATACTAGTTCCTCAAACTTAGGACTGCGTTCAGTCTTCAGAAATAGCAAGTTTGACTATAATGAAAAGATTACACAATAAGTCTCTTTCACTTTACAGAGCTCTCAATTTACCACAACAAAGAGTTACCTAGCTTCTAAGTACCAGAACAATGACTACTTAAGAATACACAATGAATACCCTCACTAAACCCACCAATAGACTGTCCACACAACGCTATACAAACATTTTTCCCTCTTCTCTGACACTGACAACCGTTGCTCAAGACTTCTAATACCTGACACCAAAAAACATAGCAAAAAGGAGATTTTTATAATTTTATAGTCGTAGCGCCATGGTGCTATAAGTGGATGCCATGACTATGGGCGGCGCCTAGGCACTGCTGTCTCGGCCACTTGGCCCTACTCAGTGCTGCAGCTCCGAGGTTTGGGTAAATTTCCTAACACATACAACATTCAACGGTCTTTATTTTACAAGCTAAATTGTAGACTCATAGCGTATTTGATAGATACCATATCAATATCCAAGGGTTCTTATTATGCAAGTGATTCTTCACTGTTTTTTATTCATTGACGTGCACAAGATTAGCTAATTGATTGTTTGTCTACAATCATCTAACAACAATAATCATAAAAAGATATTAGACCATACACTTGAAGTCTCTATTGTATGTCATGTTAATAAAATTATCTCACGTGTGTGACACTATGCTAGCTATTATCTCTTAAACTATCATAAGCTATTGACAAATTTGTATGAAAAAACAAAAATAAAAAAGAGATATCTCCTACAACCTAATCTAGAACTTGCAAGCACATTTATAGGGTTTCTTTTCTAAGTTGGAATCAATGATATATACAAAAGAACCAATCAAACGTTTCGATAATGTGAGCTTAGGCTTAGCCATTAGTTGTCAAACCATTAACTCACCAATCAGTTCTTCATTTCAGTTTCTATCAATAAGCAAAGTGAGAGAAGAAATATATTATATGATATCTTGAAAAGATTAAAGTTTTCAAAGGCAGAGAGATTTGGGGATTGGAAAAATAAGAGACAGAGCCCATTTCTTTTTTCTTTTTTTTAATTCTTTAAAACACAATTAAGGTTGCTGCGACTAAGTGCTCCATACTTGATGGCAAAGTGGGCTATGGGCACCAAATTGGGGTGTGATCAGATGCCATTTCACAGAGTTGCTACCAGCTGCTGGGTTATTCGTTTTCATGTTCATCAGATGCATAGAACAGCTCTTGATAATGATGTGGTGTGTGCATGGATTTCTTTAACTAATGGCTCCAGAGCCACCCACCATCCGATTGGGACGAGAGGATTGTGAATTCATAGAGAAGACTAAAAGAAAATACATAAAATGATCCATCTTGACGTAAGGATCTATTTACATTTTGGTATATAAGTGAAAGACAACATCTCTATTGGTTAGATACATAAACAAATTACAGGGCTTATACTGTCGTAATACTGTATTAATATTCATGGGATTCCATCTCAAAACCAATTGACAATGAGAGGAGTAGCCCACTTATATTATAAACCATTATTAGGTGGTCCATTATCTTTTCGATATGGGATCCTTAACATATAGAATCCTTTTAAGTGTAGAACCACATTCAAACTTATGGGAAAATAATCTTCTAATAAATAGGGCAATCAAATTAGCACCTAACCAATTCCCCTGCCATGTAACGAAGCCTATCACAATTTAGTAATAACAAAATAAATTACAAGATGGGAATACAAAAGTCTAACACTAGAGTTTATATCAGTTTGCCCCAAAATACAAGACTACGTACAGTCTTTTGCAACAACAGTTCTATTATGATATTAAGATTGCAATAAAATTTGTCTCGCTCTCGTAGAAGACCCTTAAATATCACAACTATAACTACCTGACTTCTAAGTACCATTACAACGGCTACTTAGGATTTCACCATGTATACCCTTACTAAATCCACAAAAACAGGCTGCTTCTGAAACTCTGCAACATCCTTTCTCGCAAGCTCATTCTCATTGCTCCCTTTTTCCTTCTTCAAAAAATCAGATTGAAACAATAAAGTTTGATAGAAATTCGTTGTAATCGTCTACCGTAATTCTTCATACCTGTTTTTCTTGCTGGGTTTATGGCGGTGGTATTGAGACGCTACATACACCCATCATCTCAACGTTGCCTCCTGTGAAGCCTAAGTTTTGGCTCCATAATCCTAACCGAACTCACCCGAAATAACTTAGTTCACCAATATAATTCTTAAACAATATATAAGGAAAAATTCAACTTCACTAAAGTCAACAACACCCAGACTTAATAAACACAAAATCAAAATTTTTAAAATACAAAATTAGATAAACATAAAAGTTGGAAATTTATTGAAAACTTTTTAAATTATAGATGTTAAAATACACATTAACCATCAAAATCCAAGTATGAAACCTACAAACAAATATAATATTAGAACAACCAACTTCTACTCTCTCTACTTTCTTCTACTTGTTGACTTCCCTTGGTTTTGTTGGGCCCATTTCCCACTACCAGTAGTGCCACGACCCGAGTTCAGCTATAAATACCAAAGCAGGCCCAACGCATTTCATTTCTATGGCTTAATCAGTGCTTTGAAATTTACAACATTTTTCAAATTTTTTTACCTCTTTTTTGCACATCCTTCTCTGTTTTCTGTCAAAAGAACGAAAAAGAGAAACAAAAATGGGAGATGTGTTGGAGAAGACAAAATCCTCAAAGTTGAAAGAGAATTCCACGTCTGTTGATTGGAGAGGCAGAGCCTGCAGCTCCAATTATCATGGGGGAATGGCTGCTGCTGCCTTTGTTCTTGGTCTTTTTCTCTGTGTTTTATCTCTAAAACTTAGTTTTTTTGTTTTGTTTTTTGTTTTCTGTGTTCTAAAGAATTGAAGTGTATGTATTGGTTTGTTTTGGGTCAGGGCTTCAAGCATTCGAGATGATGGCAATTGCTGCAGTTGGGAATAATCTGATAACATACGTCTTCACTCAGATGCACTTCCCTCTTTCAAAATCTGCAAACGTTGTGACCAATTTCGTTGGAACTGTTTTCCTTCTCTCGCTTCTCGGCGGCTTCGTCTCCGATTCTTATCTCGGCAGCTTCCGCACCATGCTCGTTTTCGGCCTCGTCGAGCTCTCTGTAAGTCCCGTCACATCGTTATTGCTTACGACCGTATATAGGACAGAGCGAAGAAAGGAAAAGAGAGTTTGATATAAAGAGTTCAAATTTTGGGCTTTACTCTCTAACTTATTTCTTAAAAAAGGTTGTCAACTCAAAAGATTCTCTCAAAGAAATTTTAAATCTTTTGGTTTCATCCCAAATGTCTCTTTTCAAAAAGATAATTTGTACTCTCTTACATACGATAGATCATTACTTTTGGAAATTTTTTTGCACTCTTTAAACAAAGTACTACCGAAAGCCTCTCCTCAAGTAGTTAACCTATCTGTCCACTCTCGGATTAGATTGGAACGAGAGTTAGCTCTTATCCAAGGCTCCAGATACACCTTGATAGAACGGATCACACCATGACTACACCTTTTGAGTCTCATCACGTCTTTGTTCGACACTCGAGGATTTCATCACTTCTATGTCTTATCACTTCTTTATCTCAAGTGGTTGTCAACCATATCCATACCTGCTCCCCTCAAACCTACTTCTTGGCATAGATTTTTAAAATCCACATCCCAAATAATACTTCTAACACATGACCAGTGTGTCTCATAAATGACATCTATTTTTTCCTTTGAAATCGGAACTTCAAATCCCCACACCTCACACCTTACACTCGTTTAACTACCTCCACACTCTTCTCTCTAATTTGTCAAAAACTCAATAGCCTCCACTCGAATTTGAAGCTTAACATTCTCAGGTTTAAGATGTCTATTTCTGTGGTGCAGGGATTCACTCTGCTGACAGTGCAAGCCCATTACCCAGGACTGAGGCCGGCGCCGTGCGACATGGCTGCCACATCGACGCCGTGCGTGGAGGCGAGCGGGTGCGAAGCGGCGATGTTCTTCGTCGCGCTGTATTTGGTGGCTCTGGGAAGTGGGTGTTTGAAGCCGAACATCATATCCCATGGGGCAGACCAATTCCCAAAGGAGGACCCAAAGCAGTTAAAAAAGCTCTCCACTTTCTTCAACTGCGCTTACTTTGCGTTCTGCACTGGAGAGCTCGCGGCGCTCACTCTCCTGGTGTGGCTCCAAACCCACGCCGGCATGGACGTTGGCTTTGGAGTCTCCACCGCCGCCATGCTTCTTGGCCTCATCTGCCTTCTCTCCGCCACTTCCCTTTATAGAAATACCCCTCCTCGCGGCACCATCTTCACCCCAATTGCTCAAGTATTTTTCAATCATGCCTCCCTCTCTCTTCATTCCGTATCTCTCTTTCTTTCTTATTTGTGGGATCGTTTTTCAGATCAAAACTCGTTTTTGATGAAATACTCGTGCAAGAGACGATTGTTCAAAAGGTGGTTTTGAAGTGATTGGGCTTTTGTAGGTTGATTTCAAATCTTGTTATCACTGCGGTCGAAAAATTGACAATTCATTAGCTTTTATAAAAAGTCTCTATTTTTTGCATTTCTCTCTTTTAATTGTCAGATATATAAGAGTGGTGAGGACAAGATTGATTCTCAACGTTAAAGAATCAAGTATTTTCCTGTGACGAAATCCTTATGTGACAGATAATTGTCCAGGAAGAGGTTTTGAAGTGATATACTTTTCCAGTAAAGTACTCGAGAGATGATTTAAGCTTTTGGTTTAAAGCCAGTTTTCTATGAAATACTCGTGCGAGAGATGACTGTTTAAAATGTAACTTGCTTTTGTGGTTTAAGTACTCAGAGGACTTAACTTTTTGGCTTAAAAGTAGTTTTTGATCAAAGGGGTGATTGTGCATAAAGTAGTTTTTAAGTGATGGTCTAGAAACCAGTTTTGAAGTGATTGATGTTTTGCATTTTAAGTACTTGAGTGCTGAGACAAGAAGTTACTATTTATTTTAAGTAATGAAGGAGTCTTTTTTTTTTTAGAATTACTATAGATCTTTTAAATGGATTTGTAAATAGTTTTTGAAGAAATACTTGAGAGATGATTATCTAAAAAGCAATTTTGATGTAATTGGCCTAACCCACTCTTTTATCTCTATGATGACTTTTGAAATGAAGTGCTTTTTAAGTAAAAGGACTATTTTTTTTATAAGTATTTTTTGGATTAATTTTAATTTCTAATATGTTTAGTTTGACTCTCAAAATGATTTCAAGTTAATATATATATATTTTTAAATCTATAGTATTTCTAAAGCACTAAATTGATTTATAAATAGTTTTTTGAGTACTCAATGATTATTCAAAATGTGACTTGGAATTGATTGACATTTTGTAATTTCAAGTTGATAGTTGGACTGCAGACCTCATAATTTAATTTTATTTATAGATTTCAAACAAAGTGATTAAGTTTAATATTAAGTAAAAAGGAAAATTGAGATTACAAAAGAGCTAATTTGTCCATTTATTTTTTGTTGGGATAGGTTTTTGTAGCTGCATTTACCAAGAGGAAGCAAATCTGTCCTTCGAATTCTGAGATGCTCCATGGCACTGAAAATGGCCTCCTCAAACTCCTTCACACCGACAAGTTCAGGTGTCAAATTTTAGTAATCTCAAATATTTATAATAAACTTTTAATTTCATCCATTTAAATCATTCACTTAATCAGTTTTCATTTTTTTTCTAAAGATTTATGAGTAAGGTATATTCTGGAAAGTATACTGATTCGGAAAGGGATTTCTCAAAAGAAAACTTTTTGTTTTTGCATTTCTTTCTCAATTGTTAGATATTAAACAGTGGTAAAGGAGGAAGTTGTAGTAAATACGGAGATTAATGTTTCCAATTGTACAGTGCTTTCAATTAGTTGAAATTTGAGCACTTTGTTACTAAGTTTGAACAAGTTTTTAGATTATTCCTTGATTTTGTAGCTTGTTTCGGGTATTTTTATGAACGAGTTTTGCTTTTTGTTGGTTGAATTTTGTGTTTGATGAAGATTGATTTTAGTTTAACTTTAAAAATATTGTAAACATGATGGGTATATATATATATTTACAGATTCCTTGACAAGGCATGCATAAAAAGTGAAGATGATGAGGGAAGGGAAGAAAGTCCATGGAAGCTGTGCACAGTGGCACAAGTGGAGCAAGTGAAAATAATTCTCTCAGTGATCCCAATATTTGCCTGCACCATAATCTTCAACACCATTTTAGCTCAGCTTCAAACCTTCTCAGTCCAACAAGGCACTTCCATGGATTCATGGCTCACCCCCAAGTTTCAAATTCCTCCCGCTTCCCTCCAAGCCATCCCCTACCTCATCCTCATCTTCCTCGTTCCACTGTACGAGACCGCCTTCGTCCCCCTCGCCCGCCGCCTCACCGGCGCCCCCTCCGGCATCTCCCCCCTCCAGCGCGTCGGCACCGGCCTCTTCGTCGCAACTTTCTCCATGGTCTCCGCCGCATTGGTTGAGACCAAGCGGCGAAACTCCTCCGCCGCTGGGGCACCCCCTCTCTCGATCCTTTGGATCTCACCGCAGTTCGTCATTTTCGGGATCTCGGAGCTGTTCACTGCAGTCGGGCTGGTGGAGTTCTTCTACAAGCAGTCAGTTGAGGGGATGCAGTCGTTTTTAACTGCCATGACTTACTGCTCCTACTCCTTTGGCTTCTACTTGAGCTCTCTTTTGGTGTCTCTAGTCAACAAGATCACTCGTGGCTCTGCCGCTGGTGGCTGGCTCAGCCACAATGACCTCAACAATGACAGATTGGACTTGTTCTACTGGTTACTGGCGGGCCTCAGTTTTGTCAATTTCTTCAACTATCTCTTTTGGGCCAACAGATACTCACAAGGACACCGAGGAGAGGGAGGAGCTTCGGACTCGAAGCTTGTAGAGCCATGAAACACAGAGAAATTACTCAAGCGACTGGAATAACATGGTTGACAATTCTATACTAATACTATTGGTTAATACGAGATAAAACTGTATTTTAGGGCCTGTTATTAGAGAGCTGAACTTTTTCAAAGAGTGATGTCATGATTACGAGGAAAGTGGTTCTAGGCCTAAGCTAGGCGAGTACATTTGTTTGCTCTACATAGATTCTATCAGAAATGAGGGTGTAGGTTTTGATTTGTTTGACCATGTCAATATTTTTAAGAAAAGTTAAGGCAATGATGGTAGAAATAATAATGAGATAACATTGGAATAAATTAAATTAACTGTGTAATGATGGAGAGTTAGGAGTGGAAGTGATGATCATGATTCATGGTGTGGAAGAAGATGACCTCTTTACCCCTTGTTTAAAGGAAAATTAGTGGTATTATTGCTTTTTCTGGTTGGCTTTCAAAAATCCAACCATCAACATCTCTTCCATTCCAAGGAGTTTTTGTTTTACTTTTTATTTTAAAATTAATTTGTTAAAGGAACGACCCATATGTTGTTACACTGTCGCAATCACTATTCACAATATTCTATTTGTAAATTTTGATTTAAAGTTGTGGTCTAATTTAAGGAGTAAAACTTTTTCTGTGTAAAGAAAATAGAATTACATGTATTGTCTCGTTTCACTAAATATTTGATCTATATGTTAGAATTAAACTCAATTTTAAAATAAAATTATGTCACGCTAATATAATCAGATTATGATTGGTACTTGTAAAGTTTGTTGGATTTATCACAAACCAACATGATCTATAAACATATAATTATGGGTTTCAAAACAATTCTTTATGAAGTCTATTTAAGTTGTTCCTAATAATACATATTTTGAATAAAGTTTAATTAAAGCATTGTATAATTTATCATTTTGTGAACATTGTGAGTTGCCCATTAAGAAAAGGAAACAACTAAAAGGCAATAGTCATATTAGAGTGTGATTAAAATGTGGATTATATATTTGAGTGTAAACATTTTTTGGATTATATATTTCAGTGTAAACACTTTTACTTTAAAAAATAAGAAGAATTATATATGTTAATTAAGTGGGTTTAAATTTGGAGAGAGAATATTCAATAAAATTAGAAATCTAGCGATAGAAATAAGATAAAATAAATAGAGGGAAAACTGCACATAATGGAATATGTATTTAATATATAACATTAGGATTAGAATTTTACAAAAATCACAAATGGAAAACCAATACAATCACATGCAGCCAATCAAAAGTTAAGTTTGTGATATTTTTGGGGGAAAAAAACAAAAGATAATTATCTTTTCATAAATACGTTTATTTTAGGGAACTAATAGTTCGTAGCTAATTAATTATTTTGGCCATATTTACAAACATAGCCACAACCTTTTTTTTTACAACATGTTGGAGTGGGGATTCGAACTCACAACCTCTTGGTTGGAGCCATATGCCAAATGTAGGTACAACTTTTACATTTTGCAAAGGTTGCAAAACTTTTGGAATCTTATTTTTGTTTTTTGTTTATTCCAATTTTACCCTTCCATAAGGTAAATTTGATATACACATACTTAATATACCTAATAAGAAATATATAAAATTGATAATTTTTACCATGATTTCATCATTTCCAGAAACTATGCTAAAAAGCTAGAATGATATCTCTGCTATAAATTGATTCACAATGTTTAAATATGTTACTAAATATGAAGAATTGTTTCCTTTTTATCGGTTATGTCATCCAATTTAAGATATTCATCACAATTTAGACCAGTGATCAAATAAAATGAACTGACCTGAGAAGGCCCCTCGAAGTGAAAGATATTATGCACCCAAACACCTACATGTTCGCCAACCTATGTGGTTAAATTGGTTCCCCACTCATAGAATGCGAGGCACTTGAAAATTTATTATTCATGAATTATAAAAACGTCTATTCTCAAATGGAATGTAAAAATGTTCTAATGGATTAATAAAAGGTGTGTTTATCATATTTGATCAAGTTTGACTAATCCAACCTACACTCAACTGGGGGCCATCAGATAGATACACTTTTACTACGCCTAAATGCAAAGCACGAGCTTAAAAGGGCCAACCTTTGCATATTCTCGCCTCAAAGAATGGCCCTATAACCAAACTCGTTCCTTCCAACCTTGACTAAGACAATGGGATTAGCTACAACTCAACAAGGGTAAACCTGATCTCATTGGATCACCACTAAGTTAGAATGACAAAAGCTTAGCCCAAACCATTAAGTACTTTTTCCTTAAGTTGAAACTAAGCTCGATAGGAATTAAGCTTGAAGTCAATAAATTAGATAAGTTTAAAATGCAGTGAAAGACAAACTGCATAAGGTAGCTGAGTAAAGAAAACTTAGTTTCCATTGATGTGAAAGACAAAGGTATATATGCACTTACTTTAAGAAAAGGAAATATATATATATAAGGAAAAAATATTACGACAAAAATTAAATAAAAGTAAAACCAAAGGATGGAAAAGTTGCCCTAGGCCTAATTGTTCTTCTGAAGCTTTGAACTCCTTGGTACGGCCACTTGAAGAAGCCTAAGGTTCATCCACATCGCTTAGACATCGATGTAGAGGCCTCAAGACCCTAAATTTATGCCTTGATCACAAATTAGGATGCCTTTAGCTCAGGTTCATCCACATCGCTTGGACATCGATGTAGGGGCCTCAAGATCGTAAATGGATGCCTTGATCACAAATTAGGATGCCTTAAGCTCGTGAGGTCCAAGTTTGGAAAGAAACTCCTAGTCTTATGAAGGGCGAACTTGAATCTGTCATTAGAAAAATGTTTGCTAAAAACTTCACAAAGGCTTCAATAACTCGGAACTTCTCTTCAAGGAATTCCTTATCCTTCAGCTTTCCCTCCAGCCCCTCGAACTTCCCTAAAGCTCAACCTTCTCCTCCTTTATGATCATGATCCTCATGGCCTCGTGAGCCTATTCCAAGGTCTCCTGAGCTCTTCAACCTTGGATTGAGATCCCCTAAGCTAGGCCCTAATCTTGTTGAGCTTAGCTTGAGCAACATCTACAACAGCCTTGGCCTCATTGCTAAAGGGATATACCAAAACCTATGAAGTCGATTACCTTGCACCTGTTGCGAAAATGAACACAGTACGAATACTTCTATCTCTTGCTTTAAATCCTAGATAGACATGTTACAATATGATGTAAAAATGCTTTTCTGCATGGTGATTTTAAAGAGGAACTTATATGGAAATTCCACCTGGGTATAAGCAAGCAGGAAATAAGGTATGTAAAATGAGAAAAACATTGTATGGACTAAAGCAAGCCCTTCAATGTTGGATTAGCTACAACTCAACAAGGATCCCTCAAGTAGTCAACCATCTCTCCACTCTCGGAAAACAACAAGAGCTTGCTCTTACCCAAAGTTCCAGGCACACCTAGATATAGCACAACCACAGATCACACTATGACTACATCTTCAAAGGCTCATTACGTTTTTGTTCGGCACCCAAGGATTTCACCAGCACAGCTAAGTTTAGACCATGACTTTGATACCACTTGTTAAAGACAACAGTACTCATGTAACCCCAAGTATCTCTATAGTGTTATGATATTGTCCACTTTGAGCATAACCTTCACGACTTTGTTTTTTGTTACACCTAAAATGCCTTATACCAATGGAGATTATTGTCCTCTCTTATATACCCATGATCATCCTCTTTCCTATTCAATGTTGGATTTTGTTTATACTCTTATAAACCCAAACAGGTAATGAACAAGGTAACTAAGAAATTGTCTAATCAAGGAGTTTGAAATTAAAGAACTTGGAAAGCTAAATATATCCATGGGATGAGAGTCACATATTCTAAACATGACATATTTTTATCACAACAAAAGTATGTGATTGACTTATTTTAAAACATGAAAGCTTCATAGCAAATCAATAGGAACGTCAATTGATCAAAGCCGTAAATTATGTGCAGCTTAAGAGAGTCTTTCAATAAATAAGGAAACTTACTATAGATTAGTTGAAAATTAATATATCTCATACAGGACTAGATATTACGTATGCTTTAGGATTGATAAATCAATTTATGCAAAGTCCAAAAGAAGTTCATCTAAGGTCAAACTATGGGCGCCCGACCTGTATACGATTCCTACAAACGGCCGACCTCGCCACCACTAAAAAACATGGTACCCAGACTCGCCTAATGGAACCAGGAACAGATCGGTCCATGGCTGAGACCAAAGGTCGCTCGGGGGAATCTAGCTCGAGCAGGGCTATACCCGGATGGGACAGCTATCCACCCTATTGACCGCTATAAATACCCCTTTTGATGCTCAGGTACAAAAAATATGTCTGATACTGATCAGTTGAGCTCAGACTCTGTACTGACTTGGGCATCAGAGTGGCTTACCTGTCTTGCAGGTACCCCTAAAGAACACTCTAAGTATCGATCCCGACCTTCCAAGTTGTCTTCCGTGCCTTGGCAGATTTGTCCATCAACAGTTGGCATCGTCTGTGGGAATCAACTGTCGTAGACATATCAAACAGATTACTCGAATGCTAGTCACGACGGAAGGTTCCAAAAAATCAAGCAACCACCACTCCAAAGACCCGAAAGCTCGGTCAGGTGCCTCCAAACCATCGGCAAGTCGAAAACCGAAGACCCGAACCAACTCCCAGAGATCGAAGTCTCGCCTCCAGGTCGATGTGGTGTTCGACCCACAAGAAGAAATGGATGCCATGAGGGCTCTGGTCGTAGCCCTAACTGAGGCACTACTGACAACGGGAGAGCTGCTACCCAAGCTCTCCGAGGTCTAGCGCGACTCCCGTAGGGGGAAAGCAAAGGCTACCGGGGCCGACCAGGAAAGGTTGATAGGACGCAACTCGTCGAAGCTCGTCCTTGGGGGAAACGATCGCCCTTGAGAGCAGGAAGACATGCGCGCCTGCCTCTCCTCACTGAACGAACAAGACCTTCGCAATGTCTTGGATCAGAAGTACTCCAAGAGAGACAACTTCCCGAGGAGATCAGAGTCGGTCAACAACGAGGACCTACTGCAGCAGTTCAAGCAACATCAGAAAGAGCTTAAGAACGGCCTCTGAAGGGTCCAAAGGAAACCTGTAACGCCCCGCGTTCTCTGATTCGTTTATTTTAAGAGATAAATAATGTCTTTGGATTTTTCCCTAAGTTGATAACTTTAATTCTTGGATCTTCTAACTTTGAAATTCTAATTTTTTGGCTAAATTAGAATTAAGATTAATTTCATTGGATTAAGATAATTTAAGTTCTCGACCTGTGTAGGAGATTTTTAGTTAAATCTTAAATTCAGGGGGTTTTAGGATTTTCCTTCGTAAATTCTACTTTTCTTTGAATTATTATTCTTGGGTTTTAGAGTTTAAGTTAACTATTTTGTTCAGGGTTGTGGGTTTTATTTGTTTTTTTTAAAACTATAATTATTGGGTCATTGTTTTATTTAGTTGGGCCACCTTCAAGAATAAAGGTTTGGGCTTTTAGGTTTTAAAACAAGTTAAAGAAAATGTTGGAAAACAAAAGAAACCCTAGCCATCTCTTTCTCCCCCTTTTCCCTTTCTTGTTGCAGCCACCAACCCCCCTCTCTCGATTTTTGCCGCCGGCCACCATAGCTCCGGCAACGGAGCCACACGAACGACGCCCCAGTTTCTGGTGGTGTTTCTCAATGCGAGCAGCAGCGGCGAGTCATTCCAGCAGCGACCCGACGGTGGTACGACCCCAGAACTAGCAACGTCTTCCTGAAAATCTGGCTTGCAGCGACTATTTTTCTGCAATGGCGACTCCGACGTCACTTGCACCAGACCCGATGAACCGGAGCGACGGCGAAGTCCACGAACACCCATGACGGCATGATTATGCTACAGGCTCACCGTGGCTTTCCGACGACGACACCCGACGTCCCGACGACCCATCCAGCGGCGGCGCGACCTTCTCTCCGGAATCGTAGGCAGCAGCAGCTGCGGTGGGTGGCGACGACGATTGCCCAGATCCGACACCTTCGGGCAGACCACGAGCGAGTCCGGTGGCGGTGACGTGTGACTGCTCCGATTCCTTCGACGTAGCGTCCTTCGGCGCCCCATAGCTGCAGCACCTCTCCCCGACTCAGACAGAAGCGAACAGCTCGGGCTTGGCCCAGATCTGCGGCATTTTCTTCCTCCCGGTGACTTTCGGTGTTGACCCACATCCGTTCGAGGCTCGATTTAGGCTACCCACACCTTGGCGAGCTAGATCTAAGTGACCCACACCTTTACGAAGCCGGTTTTGGTGAGCTTAGGTGTGAGGTCGACGCAAAACTTAAGGGCGCGGTTGTGAGTAAGTAGTTTCTTACTGGAGGGGTTGGTTGTTGTGTGCTGATATGATATGGTTGTTTGCTCGTGTGCCCATGTGCGATATTTGCAGGTTGCTTGTCGTTGTTATCATTTAGTGAACGTCGTTGTTGATAAAACTGTTGATATATCTTGGGAAAATTATGTGGTTGTGTGAATAAATTGTAGGCAAGTAATCTTGGATCACTATTGTTTATGCAAGGATATGCACAACAGTGTGTTCCAGATTGCAGCTCGAACTCGGCCTCCGGACCGACCTGAACACTTGGGCGGACCTGCACAAAAAGGTGAGCACTCCGACGATCAAGTCAGTATAGGTCGAATTCCCAGTTTAGTTCGAGGTCAGAAATCATCGTACCTAATCGGGGAGTGAGGCCCTCTTCTTATGGGTGGTAGTCCCGCTAATCTCGCGACGGTTACATTCGGTAATCTCGGGACCGACGGTTACGCCCGATAATCACGCCGCTGACAGTTGCTCACATCGGCCCCTACCGAGCTCCCCGGTAGGTCAGACCTGAGCCAGGTTCACCTCGACCCTCATACTTAGCATTTGTCGACGTTAGTGGCGGCCATCTCGCCTATCCGAGCTGGGCATGACTCATGAGCCATCTTGGAGCACCAATAGGGGTCCTCCACGTATCCAGGGTATTCCCTTCCCCAAACATTGGCCCCCTCTTTGTCTGGTCCGATCTCGATCTGGCAGAGAAGTTCATTCGACTTGCTTTGGACACGTGGCGACTTCCTATTCGTGGAAAAATACAACCGTCGTGGAAGATTTATCGTCGGAATATTCAAATATTCCGACGCTTCGGATCTCAGGGAGGATCCTAGCCGCTCATTGATTACACGTGTACGGTGGGGAAATTCTTCCGATGGGCTATAAATGCCCCCAATCCTTCAGGTCATACCTTACGTTCCCTGAATTCTTGGAGTTTGATCTGAAGGCAGCTCGAACCCTTGGTAGGTCGGTCTCTTCCGTCTCTCTTTCGAACGTAGTTGCCATGTCGTCCTCTTTTAGCAGCAACTTAGGATCCGATTTAGCTCGTAGGTTAGAGTCCGAGCTCGAGAAGATAGAAAACTTTAGATTCTCCGATGACGGGGAGGATAGTGACGCCTCCACTTCAGGTCAGGGTTTGGAATACCCTTCTAGGATACTTGAGCACTACCTCGGATCCCTTCGTAGGGGGTTCGCTATCCCTGAGAACATCCTCCTCAGGCTTCCGGAGGAGGGGGAGAGAGCTGACAATCCTCCAGAGGGATGGGTCACTCTCTACTTCAAAATGTTTGAGTACGGCCTCACACTTCCCCTTCACCCTTTTGTCCAAGAATTTCTCTTCCGGACTGGGTTGGCTCTGGCTCAAGTGGCCCCCAATGGGTGGGGTGTCATTTTCGCTTTGGCCATCCTTTTTTGGCTACGAGCTCGGGATAGTAAGGAGGCCGAGCTGTTGGACGTAGACCAACTCCTCACGTGCTTCAAAGCGAAAAGGATAGCTAAGAAGCCTGGTCGGTTCTATATGTGCGCAAGGAAAGGCGCAGACGGTATAGTTAAGGGGCCGACCTCCATCAAGGGATGGGTGAGGAAGTGGTTCTACGCTTCCGGGGAATGGCTCGCAAAGGACGAGTCAGGTCGTTCCTTCTTTGACGTCCCCACTAGGTTTGGGAACCTAGGTACGGAGTAGTTCTTGCTTTTCGTCATTTTCTTTTCCCTCATTAAGGTCTAACTCGGATTTTGTCTTCGTGCAGTTTCAATCCGACCAGTCCCCGAGCTTACGCAAGCCTCCTTCGACACGCTGAAATACTACAAGGAGCGCTTTCCGAGGGGTAGGAAGGTCGGAACCCTGGTGACCGACGAGCTGCTGCTTGAGTCCGGACTGCTAGATTACAACCCTGCAGTTCGTCCCCTTGAATCCTCAAGGCCGAACTCTGAACTTGGTATGCCGAGCTTGCCTCACCCCTTTTTCCTCTAACCTTGTGATGACCCCTATTTTTATTTTGCAGCCATGGTTTGCGGATTTGCAAGCAGCGTGAAGCGCAAGTCCAAGGGCCGAGCCCACGCTCTTGAGGCCACCCAGAGTTCGAGACCTACCACCCCTGCCGTGGCAGGGCCTGCCTCGGAAGATCCAGCCCCAGTGATCGAGCTGGAGTCTTCTAGGGGTCCCTCGAGGGAGAAGCGCCCTAGGGATCAGACCGAGGTGGTGGACGCCCCGCCTTTGGGCGAGGAGGTGAGGGAGGAAGCCCCTCTGAAGCGAAGAAGGAAGAAAAAGAAGGCGATCTCCCCCTCGGAGGTCGGAGCTTGCAGGGTCTTGCCTGCAAGTTTCGTAGATCGGGTGGACGATCCTGCAGCCTGGATGGGCGGGACGCCCGACGTGACGGCACGGTTCAGAGTTGAGCCGTCAAGTTCCGGGGTGAGGGACCAGGTGTCCCGCATCTCAGCTACAAGTTTGGATCGCTGCCTAAGGAGGGCATCCAAATTTGTGAGCGACCCTGGGTCCGTTCTGCAGAGGACCATCGACTACGCCGCCGAGGTAAGACTAGTGTCCCCATTTTTGCTTAATTTCGCCCAACAGGTAGTTCGGTCTAACTTTTTCCTTGTACCGTTTCTCAGGCGTTCGTTGCTTCCATTCAATCGGCTCTGGCTGTAAAGGCCGAGCTGGATGGGAGGGAAGTTCTGGCAGCGAGGGAGAACGAGGAGTTCTCTGCTGCCTTGGAGGCTGCTTCCTCCACCATGAAGGATGAGCTGCTGAAGGCTCACTCTGAGGTGGAGATTTTGAAAGCCGAGGTGGAGTCCCAGGGCGAGCTGCTGAAGAAGGAAGAGGACAGGCGCAAGGCCGAACTCCGAGCTGCCCACGCTATCACCAGGGGCTTGGAGAAGGAGAAGTTCCAGCTCCTGAAGGAGAAGGACGACATGCTCCAGGCGCTTGAAGCGAAGGATAAGGAGCTGGAGCATGCGACTGCCGAGCTGGAGACGGCGAAGGAGCGCCTCAGCAATGGAGTCCTATTGGAGGAATCGTTTAGGCAACATCCTGACTTCGATGGATTTGCCAAAGACTTTTCTGACGCGGGCTTCAAGTTCCTCATGAAGGGCATTGCTTCCGACATGCCCGACCTTCAGATCGATCTCAGCGGTCTGAAAAGGAGGTATACCGAGAAGTGGGCGTCTGGGCCTGGCGGCACCCCTGGCCCCCAAACGTTGGTGGATCAGTATGTCAGAGATCTGGACTCTGACTACTCCGATCTCGAAGAGGACCAGGTCGGCGCCACTCAGGAGGGCGCTTCTCAAGCAGGCTCTTAGGCGACCACCCTTCACGAGGCTTTTCGCTGTCCTTCTTCCCTTTTCTATTGTTTTCTGTTTGTCAGGGCAGGGCTGCAAAGTCTATAAACCTTGGCTCTGCTCTCCATTAATGAAGAAGCTTTGTTCGATTTTACTTTGGTGTCGGCAACATCTTTCATTTCTTTGCCTTTTCCTTGAACTGCAGCCAATGTCACCTCGCACCTCTTACCTTTGAGGTCGCGCCTTCAATTTAAATAGTTGTAAGTTTGAGTTTGAATCTCTTAATGTTCAATGCATTGCACCAACTCTGGATTTTTAACATTTCACCCTTAACTTAAAAGAGGTTAAGAGGCTAAAATCCTAAGTCCGTAGCTATTCTTCATATCGCTCCTCGTACCCCCAAGTTCGGAGGCTTGATCATTTTGAACTTTTTGCATCGTCCCTTTGCCTTGAAGGTTTGAATTTTAAGTTCGTCAGTGGTTTTGGCATCGCACCTCGTACCCTTAGGCTTCGGAGGATTGAACTTGAACCAACTGCTGGAATGTGATCGCGTGGGAGTCCGTGGCCCCCATTTAATTTCTGGTCGAACTCGGAAGCATGAAATTAAATCATCACATTTATTCCGATCATAATTCTTTTGGAACAGTCTTTACAGATTCATTGAAAATCCTTTTGGCATTTCAAGGATAATAACGCTTCAGGTGCTCCGCGTTCCACGGGTGCGCGAGGACATCTCCTTTCAGATCGACCAATATGTACGTCCCAGGTCGGACTATGCCCTTGATCTCAAACGGGCCCTCCCAGGCCGGATCAAGGGCACCCACATGCGTTTGGACCCTCCTTCAGACCAGATGTCCGACCTGAAAGGCCCGAGGTCGAACGCGGGCATTGTAATGTCTGGCCATTCTGCCCTGATATTCCGCCAGGCGTAGCTGGGCCATTGCTCTTCTTTCTTCCAACAAGTCGAGGTTGAGGAGCAGCTCTTCCTCATTTGTCGTAGGCTCGTAATGCTCTACTCTGTCAGATGGCATGCCGATCTCAATCGGGACTACAGCTTCGGAGCCGAAGGCCAGAGAGAACGGGGTCTCACCCGTCGACTCTCGTTGGGTGGTCCGGTACGACCATAAAACCTCTAGTAGCTCCTCGGCCCACCTGCCTTTCTTGGAGTCCAGTCTAAGTTTGATGCCTCGCTTGATGATCTTGTTGACTGCCTCCACCTGCCCATTTGCTTGCGGATGTGCGGGGGACGAGCTAAGATGACTTATGCCAAGTTTGCTGCAAAAGTCTTTGAACTTGGCATTGTCAAACTGCTTCCCATTGTCTGTCACTATGGCCTGCGGTATACCAAAGCGACATATGATATTCGTCCATACGAAGGACGTGACCCTGGATTCCGTTATGTGGGAGAGCGCTTCGGCCTCAGCCCACTTGGTGAAGTAATCCACAGCAACCACAGCGAACTTGGTCTGGCCCTTTCCCAAAGGGAAAGGACCAGTGATATCTACCCCCCACTGCGCGAATGGCCACGGGGCCGAGATGGGAATGAGCAGCTCGGGAGATTGGTGGATTATGGTTCCGTAGCGTTGGCAATTGTCGCAAGTTCTAACGAACTTCTTGGCGTCCTGGCTGAGGGTCGGCCAATAGTATCCTTGTCGGATCACTTTGGCTGACAGCGACCGGGCGCCTGAGTGATTGCCGCACACTCCTTCTGGATCTCTCTGAGGACGTACAGGCCCTCTTCAGGGGTTAGGCATCTCAATAGAGGCAGGGAAAAGCCACGTCGGTACAATGCCCCATCTCGGACCACGAACCAAGCTGCCCGCCTTGCCAACTTTCTGCGCTCCTTGGGGTCTTGTGGTGAGTTGCCCCTAATGAAGTCCGCGATCGGGTCCATCCATGAGGATTCTGGAGCGCCGATCTCCATCAGATCTGGCTCTAAGATCGAGGGATTATCTAGGATCTCGACGGGGACCGACCTGGCCAGGTCGGTCTCGTACGCCGATGCTAACTTGGCCAAGGCGTCAGCATTAGAATTTTCTGCTCGCGGAATCCGGCTTACTTCGTAAGTTCGAAACTGGGCGAGGTACGATCTAACCTTGCCCAAATACTTCACCATTCGGGTGTCTTTGGCTTGGTACTTGTCCTTGATCTGGCTCACAATCAGCTGGGAGTCACTGAAGACCTTAACACAAGAGGCCCCCAATGCTCTAGCGATTCGCAGGCCGGCAATAAATGCTTCATACTCAGCCTCGTTGTTAGAAGTCCGGAAGCCGAACCGCAAGGCATACTCAAATCGCTCGCCCCCTGGTCCGAGCAAGAGGACCCCGGCTCCGCACCCCTTCTCATTGGAGGATCCGTCGACATAGACTGTCCAAGGTTGGTCGGACTCGCTCAGCTCGGAAGGTGGTGTGAGCTCGGCTATGAAATCTGCCGCTGCTTGTCCTTTCAACGCAGTTCTGGGTTCAAACTGGATGTCGTACTCACTTAGCTCTATTGCCCACTTCATTAGGCGTCCAGAAGCTTCCGGCTTATGGAAGATGCTTTTTAGGGGCAAGTTAGTGAGCACCACCACCGTATGGGCTCGGAAGTATGGTCTGAGCCGTCGGGCCGAGGTAACCAAAGCGAGAGCCAACTTCTCCATCTGAGGGTATCTAGTCTCGGCTTCGGTCATAGCCTTGCTTGTGTAGTAGACCGGGTTTTGCCGCGCTTCCTCTTGCCTGATTAGGACCGAGCTGACGGCACTGTCAGACACTGCTAAGTACAATTGGAGCTTGTCCCCCGGCATGGGCTTGGCGAGCAAAGGTGCCGAACAGAGGTAGCTCTTCAATTGCTGAAACGCTTGCTCGCACTCCGCTGTCCATTCAAACGGCCCTTTCTTTCGTAGGATTTTGAAGAAAGGAAGGCACTTATCTATCGCTCTTGAAACAAACCGGCTTAGGGCCGCAACCCTGCCATTGAGACACTGAAGCTGCTTCAGCGTCTTCGGTGCCTCCATCTCGGTCACGGCTTTAATCTTTTCGGGGTTGGCCTCGATTCCCCGGTTATTCACCATGAAGCCGAGGAATTTTCCCGATGAGACTCCAAAGGCACACTTAGCAGGGTTGAGCTTCATTTGATATGCCTTCAGAAACTCGAAGGCTTCGGTTAGGTCGGAGAGATGCGACTTAGACTGCTTGCTCTTAACAAGCATGTCGTCCACATACACTTCCATATTTCGGCCGATCTGCTTGGCGAACATTTTGTTCATCATTCTCTGGTAGGTCGCTCCTGCGTTCTTTAACCCGAAGGGCATGACCTTGTAGCAGTAGAGACCTTGGTCTGTTATGAAAGCGGTATGACCTTCATCTGGGACATGCATCTTGATTTGGTTGTACCCAGAGTAGGCGTCCATGAAGGTGAGCAGTTCGTGCCCGGCTGTGGCGTCCACGAGCTGATCAATCCTCGGCAGTGGGAAGCAATCTTTCGGGCATGCCTTATTTAATTTCGTAAAATCTACGCACATTCTCCACTTGCCGTTAGATTTTTTAACTAATACAACATTGGAGAGCCACTCGGGATACGAAATTTCTCTTATGTATTCAGCTTTCAAAAGTTTGTTAACTTCCTCAACAATTACATCACTCCTCTCCTTGTTTATAGGTCTTCTCTTTTGTTTCACAGGTCGGAATGATGGATCTATGCTGAGGCGATGCGTCATAATTCGCGGGTCAATGTCAGGCATGTCCTCATGGGACCACGCAAAGACGTCCGAGTTGGATCTGAGGAAGTGGATTAGCTCCTCTCTGTAGGTGGCCCCCAGCTTGGTTCCTATGCTTACCTGCTTCTCGGGACTAAGCAGAGGAACAAGCTCGAGCTCCTCAGTGGGTGCGGCAAACTCCTTCCTCGGCAGGTCGGCCTCGAACTCGAGCGTCCCATCCCTACCGGCGAGAGTTTCGAGGGCGCAGACCGATGAGCCTTTGAGTGCGGAGGCATAACACTCCCTCGAAGCGGTCTGTTCTCCTCGGACCGTGCCCGAAATGAGTGGATGATGGGTCTCCCAAAGATGGCGTTATAGGCCGATCTACCGTCGATTACCACGAACTCGGCCATTTGAGTGACCCGAGTCCGGTCCTGCCCCAGCGTGACCGGCAAGTCGATGCAACCCTCTGGGATGACCGATTCTCCAGAGAACCCAACCAGCGGTGTCGGGCTTCTCTTCAATTGCGACCTCGTCTATCCCAAGGCGAGGTAGGTCGGTAAGGACAGGATGTTAGCGGATGCGCCCCCGTCTACCAGCACTCTCCTGACTACCACATGATCAATCAAGGGAGCAATCACAAGTGCATCATTGTGGGGCAGGTGGACCTCCTCCAAGTCTGCACCGTCGAAGGTGATTGGGCAGGTCGGCCCCTGCTCCCTGATGATGCACACCTCGCGCCTGGCTGCACGGGCTAACTCCTTTCTTTTATGTCCGGACTGACCCCCGCTTGGCCCTCCAAAAATGGTATTGATGACCGCAGGTCGGTCGGTGCGCCGAGGTGGCGTCCTTGAACGCTTTCGCTCTTCCTTTTTCTCTGCTGAGCTGGTCCTGGGCTTTCCCACAAACTTCTTGAAGTAGCCATCTTGAATTAGATTCTCAATTTGGCGCTTCAACTCCCAGCAGTCCGACGTGTTGTGGCCGTGCTCCCGATGGAAGCGGCAATACTTGTCCTTGCTGCGCCTCTCCGGGGCTCCCCGAAGTTTCTCAGGACGCTTGAGTAGTTTTTCCATTCCAGACTCCTCGATGTTCGTTAGGATCTCGGAAATTGGAATAGTGGTCGGGGTGAAGCGCTCGTAAGGTCGGCTCCTAGTAGGTCCGTTCTCCGCCCTTCAATACTCAGCTGGGCCGCTGGAAAAGGATCCCTTGTCCTTGGACTTGGGATCTGCCCTTTCTACATCTTTTCCACTTCTGCCCCGGCCGATCTTTCGCTCCGGTCGGTCGGTTTTGGTTCGAAGGAGCTCCTGTCCATCGATGACTTTCTTCGCCTTCTGAAGCACCTCGACGAAGGTGGCCGGGGCCTCCTTTCCAAGTTTCACTGTGAGGGCTTCGTCGGCTAGACCGGTGAGGAAATAGCACATGGCCGAGTCATCGGAGCAGTGTGCAACCTTCAACTGCTCCTCCTGGAATCTGGTGACATATTCTCGCAGCGTCTCACCCTCCTTCTGCCTGATGGTGGCGAGATGAGTCGCTGTCTTTTCGTCATAGTGCCGAGAAGAGAACTGGGCGAGGAACTCCTTTCTCAGCTGAGAGTAGGTCGAGATCGACCAGGCTAGCAGTCTCCGATACCACAATCGCGGCTGCCAGTAAGCGCGATCTGAAAGGTGCGACATTTGATTGCGTCTGATGCCGCTTGGAAGTCCATGAGGCCTTCAAAGACCTCAACATAGTCCTTGGGGTCCTTCGTCCCATCATAAGGCTTCACGGTAAGAGCTTTGAACTTCGGAGGGATTGGTGCTTCCAAAACGTCCGAGGTGAAAGACGATTCTCCCAAGTCGCCATCGTTCAGTGAATCGTCTTTCTGCTCACATTTGGCCTTTAAGGCCTCCACCTGAGCATCGAGCTCCCCCCTCAGCTGGTCGAACTCCTCCCTTGTGATTATCCCTGCGGGATTGTGAGAGGATTCAGCCTGCTGGTTGAAGCTCCTGAGTGAACGGGATGGTGACTGCCCTTTTCGGAGAGACGAGCCTCTCTTTCTGTTGAGATGCTCACGGAGGTCTCCCCTCTGGCGAGTGTACCTCTCGCTCTCGTTGTCTTCGGGACGTTCCTCCTCGGCTGGGCCGAGGTGGGAACCCCTTTGCTCGCGTACGTCCACGCGCGTCACTCGATTTTCAGATCGGGACCCTGCGCCTGTAGCTAGCATCATTTCGTTATACATTTCCTCCACAGAGCGCATTTGTGTGCGCATTGCCTCCATCTCTCTCTTGAGCGCATCAAAGTTCTCGCTTGTTGGAACCGGGGCTGGACCCCGGGCGCCCTTCTTAGAGGTCCCACCTCGGCCACGGGTGGCCTTGGACGTCCTCGGGTGCGCAGGCGGTAGGGCAGGCGTGGTGATCCGTGCCGACCTGCGGAGGGGTTCCGTTGCCAGGCCGTCGTGACCTTGCCCCTCGACGCTGCTGCTCCGACCTCCCTCTGGTGGGCATCGCTGGCAGCTAGAGTCCTTCGATCTGTCGTATTGGTCGAGTTCGCTGGTTGAACCATGTTCGCTCGCGTGTTGGTTTAAAAGAATTGGGATGACTAAGATTGTCGTTCCCCACAGACGGCGCCAAATGTTTATGCAAGGATATGCACAATAGTGTGTTGCAGATTGCAGCTCGAACTCGGCCTCCGGACCGACCTGAACACTTGGGCAGACCTGCACAAAAAGGTGAGCACTCCGACGATCAAGTCAGTATAGGTCGAATTCCCAGTTTAGTTCGAGGCCAGAAATCATCGTACCTGATCGGGGAGTGAGGCCTTCTACTTATGGGTGGTAGTCCCGCTAATCTCGCGACGGTTACATTCGGTAATCTTGGGACTGTCGGTTACACCCGTTAATCTCGGGACCGACGGTTACGCCCGATAATCACGCCGCTGACAGTTGCTCACATCGGCCCCTACCGAGCTCCCCGGTAGGTCAGACCTGGGCCAGGTTCACCTCGGCCCTCATACTTAGCATTTGTCGACCTTAGTGGCGGCCATCTCGGCTATCCGAGCTGGGCATGACTCATGAGCCATCTTGGAGCACCAATAGGGGTCCTCCACGTGTCCAAGGTATTCCCTTCCCCAAACAACTATGATTGAATTGTTGTTATTTTCTAATTGGTTTTCATGATGAAACTTGTATACCGGTACTATAATCTGTTGTGTCGAAAGCATGTTGAATGTTTATGAGAAGTCGGTAGTGTTTGATGAATGCTGGGTATCTATCAATTATATTTTGGTTAAGTTGTTGGTTGTGCATTTTCTGTGAACGAAGCCTGTTGGAGCTGTTGGGCCACGTTGGACTATTTTAAATTGATTGGTTTTACATATGATCATTTGGTGTATCGCATACTGGACTGTTATGAGATTATTGAAGCATGAGGCATGGCGTAGTAGCAAGTAGGACTCTTGTGAGAGTTTTGAGACATAACGAAGTAAGTAGCACGGGGCGGGTGTGTGCGTTGATGTGTGTTAATAGAAATTGTTCTTGCTGATTTTACATTATAAACATGTTTCTCTTATTATTTTAATTGTTGGACAGGTTTGTGAGGTCGATGCTGTTATTGTAACTTGCGGTTATTTTATATATTGGATATGTATATGACTGGTATTCATGTTTGTTGTCTGCAACTTTAGGAACTTACTGATATTGTATGGTTGGTTGGAAGTGATTAGGATTTGTTATGTTGTGAAAAGCATGTTATGTGAAGAATGTCATAGGGTTGTTTGTTGAAGCTTTGTGTGCACTATGCTGTGAGCAGGTTGGTTGTTGTCAAACTTTGTGTCATGGAGACCCGTGATGCATTGAAATCTTACTAGTGGTTGTGTTGTTGTTGGGCTTTGTGGTGGTTGGTGTTATTAGGGAAGTAGTACTGAAATCCTGGTTGGAGGGTAGAAATGATATGTGGAGTTATGAAAGTTACGAAGTGAATGGGTGAGTGTCAGGGCCTCGGGTATAAATGGTCGAGGGCTGATACGTCACTAATTGGGTATCGAGGCCTCGGGTATAAATGGTCGGGGGTCGATACGCCAATATTGGATAAAGATGAGCGTCGAGGCCTCGGGTATAAATGGTTGGGGGTCGATGCGAGGAGTCTTTCGAAAGGAGAACTATTGGGGCCTTGGGTATAAATGGTCAAGGGCCAATAGATTGTAAGACATCGAGGCCTCGGGTATAAATGGTCGAGGGTCGATGCAGAGTTCAAGGCCTCGGGTATAAATGGTCGAGGGTCGATGCTGCAAGGTCGGGGCTCTGGGTATAAATGGTCAGGGGCCGACTCTACTCGAAGGAGTTAACTGTGGAAGGCTAGAGTAGCTGTAATAAGCGTAGAGGTACTTGAGATGTTAGGGAGACTAGAGGTTAGTGCTGGTAGTTAATGTGTTCCTGGTTGTGGTTGTCACCGAATTATATAGAATGTGTCTATGTTTGAATGCATAATGTGATGAAAAGTATGACTGGGAATGTTTCATGATTTGGTTGAGCATGATGTGTGTGTGTTGATCCTTTAATAAGCATGACACGTTGTTCCTTGATAAGTATGCTATTTGTGCGTGACCCTTCAGATAGGGGCTGCTTACTGAGTACTGTGGTTGTACTCATCCCTCTTTTCCCCTCCAGTTTGCAGGTATCGAGCTAGCTCTTGGGATGGTGATGGCGAGGAGGAGGCTTGATCGGAAGGACCATTAGCTATGCTGCGTGCAATTAATTTCTTTTAGTTAGGATAGTGGTGGCCATTTAATCCTGTAGTTGAGTTGGTAGTGGTTGGTTTTGTTTAGTTTTACTGTCTAAAGGATGTTGTAAGGTTGCCGATTCATT
Organism: Momordica charantia; assembly: GCF_013281855.1. Lineage (NCBI taxonomy): Eukaryota > Viridiplantae > Streptophyta > Magnoliopsida > Cucurbitales > Cucurbitaceae > Momordica > Momordica charantia. The sequence goes on along the minus strand of NW_028275159.1, from coordinate 19,649,049 downwards.
ATTCTTTTAGAGCATTAATTTTGTTAGCCTCTTGAACTACGGGATTGTAATCTACTTAGGATATTTATGAATACATTTGTTTAAGTTGATCGTACTTGATTTAGTTTTTGCTTCATTGCCATTCGAGATGTTAATATTCATTTAGTGGATGGTTTATAGTTAGTAAAGGTTTCCTTGAAGGGTTTGGTTAATGTGAAGTCGGTATTAAATGGTTTATCTGTATAGGATGTGAGTTTCTCTTAAAACTTTAGTGTTGCTGTTCTAATTGTTCAAGCTCTCGTGAGTGTTGAAAATTAAAGTAGCGTAGCGTGGTAGCTTTATTGCTTAGTATTGTGGTGAAGATAATTCTTTTGTTTATGTGAAAATTTTAGGTAGTCTTAGTAACGGTCCCTGTTTGGAAATGGTGAAATTCCTGGGGCGTTACAAAACCAACCTCGGATGATGACGAGCCCGATGAGCCACCCTTCACTCAGGCTATCTTGACCGTGTCAATAACGTCCAAAGGTAAGGTCCCGAGCTTTGACAAATATGATAGGTCCGCGGATCCAGTTGTCCATGTGGAGTCCTATGAGTTGTTGATGGACTGCCACGCCTCCCCTAACGCAATGAAGTGCAAGGCGTATTCTGTGGCCATAGAAGGGTCTGTGAGGAAATGGTATCGATGGCTCTTGCCCCACTCCATTTCCTCTTGGAAGCAGCTCCGCAAGGCCTTCGTGGCCCAGTTCGCAACTCAGTAGGAAACTCAACACCCAGCCCAATATTTGCTCACTATAAGGCAAAAGGCGGGGGAAAGCCTGAGAGACTACGTGAGAAGGTTCTTCGTCGCACAGATCACAGTGTCCTATAACAAAAAGTTCGACATGAGTAGCTGAAGTGGTCGTTCGCTAAGAAATCGAAGCTCACTATCAAAGCCAGCATAGATCGAGCTAGGAAGTTCATGCAGGCGAGTGAGCTCATCCAATAGAGAGAGCACCCTCCAAGAACCAGTCCTACGCGTGAAAGAAGGGGTCGGGACAGCTCTAGAAGGTAGCCGCAACATCAACGGTAGTACGACCACTAGCCTCGACAGAAGCAGGACCAGAAGCGTGGACGACTTAAGAGGCATGATCGCTTTACACCTTTGAATGTCCCAATGGCTGAAATTCCAGCCAACATAAAAAACTCGAAGCTAGACTTGCTCACCGAGCCCAATCCCATTGGCCGAGATCTTGAGAAGCGCAGCCAGTCAAAGTTCTATCATTTCCACAAGGACCACAGCCATGACATCTCCGACTGCTATGACCTGAAAAGGCAGATTGAGGGCCTCATTCAGAAAGGGTACTTCAAGAAGCATGTGGGACGAGCTCCTAACGGCGGAGGGAACAGGGCAGGCTGTTCGAAAGAAGAAAAGACAGAGAGAGAGAGGATGCGATCTTCCCCGAAATGCACGGACCGACCTGCTGTGATCAACATGGTCTTCAAAGGACCGAGCGGGGGGCAATCAGGAAACAAACATAAGGCACTGGTGCGAGAAGCCCGCCATGAGGTATGCGCGAGCTACATGCAGCTCGTCCCTTATCGGATCTCATTCTCAGACGAAGGCATTAAGGGCCTGTACACCCCGCACAATAACGCCCTGGTCGTCAAGGCTAAGATCGACCAAGTAACGATCAGGCAGATTTTGATCGACGGAGGTGCCTCCACTAACATATTATCATTCTCTACTTACCTTGCTCTGGAATAGGAGTGAGGCCAACTCAGGCCGGCCCCATCTCGCTGGTCGGTTCTGCAGGAGAACTAGTCCGACCTAAGGGGTGCACCAGCCTTCCGATAACCCTAGGAGAAGGAGACCATCAAATCTCAAGGATGACAGAATTTTTGGTTGTTGAAGCCAAGTCAACGTATAATGCCATATTTGGTTGACTTGTCACCCACGACTTACAAGTCGTGCGGTCCACACTACACCAAGCGATGAGGTAACCAACTCCAAAGGGAGTGGGGACAATAAGGGGCGAGCAGAAGACCTCGAGGGAATGCTACGTGGTAGCTTCTCAAGCCCACCTGCTACGCCATCAGTGGGGGCCCCGAGCTCTAGGTAGACAAGTCACTTGACAAGCAGAGCTGTGGGGAGCCTACAGAAGACTTGAAGCTCGTCCCGTTACTTGGCCCATAGAAGTGCACAAGCATCGGCAAGAAGCTGGGGGCCACCGAGAAGGAAGAGCTCATCCAGTTCCTCAAAAGCAACGCTAACGTGTTCGTTTGGTCACACGAGGACATGCCTGGAATCAATCCCGGCATCATGGTACACCATTTAAATGTAAACCCCTCTGCACGACCTGTAAAACAAAAGAGACGACCTGTAAACTTTGAAAGAATTGCAGCTATTGTAGGAGAAGTCCAAAAACTTTTGAAAGCTGAATATATCAAGGAAGTTAATTACCCTGCGTGGCTCTCAAATGTAGTGTTAGTCAAAAAACCAAATGGAAAATGGAAGATGTTCGTAGACTTCGCTAACTTAAACACGGCGTTTCCAAAAGATAGTTTTTCCCTCTCTCTAAGATCGATCAGCTGATCAATACGACGGTAGGGAATGAGCTCCTCAGCTTCATGGACGCCTACTCATACTATAATTAAATTAATATACACATCCTTGACCAATAGCACACCTCATTCATCACTGAACATGGGCTCTACTACTACAAAGTGATGCCTTTCAAACTAAAAAACGCTGGAACGACTTACCAGCACATGGTCAAGAAAATGTTTACAGACTAGATAGGTCGGAACATGGAGGTGTATGTAGATGACATGCTCGTAAAGAGTAAGAAGACGACCTCTCGTGTCACCGACTTGATAGAGATGTTCGAAGTCCTCCGAAAGTACCAGATGAAGATCAACCCAGAAAAGTGTGTGTTTGGAGTCTCGTTTGGCAAATTCTTAGGGTTTATGGTCAACCAGAGGGGAATAGAAGCGAATCCCGAGAAAATCCAAGCTGTATTAGATATGCAGCCACCTTAGAACTTAAAGCAGCTTTAGTGCCTCAACGAGAACCGCACTGAATCGATTTGTATCACAATCTACGGACAAGTGTTTGCGTTTCTTCAAGGTGCTACGGAAGAAAGATCGCTTTGAATGAACCCAGACTGTCAAGAGGCATTTAACGAACTCAATAGCTACTTGAGCTTGGCACCACTGCTATTAAAACCATTGCCTAGTGAAGAGCTCACACTGTACCTAGTAGTGTCCGCAAATGCAGTAAGCTCAACGTTGGTGAGGCAAGATGATGGTCAGCAGAGCCTGGTGTACTACATGAGCAAGTCCATGACGAACGTTGAGACTCGTTATCTGCAGGTGGAGAAGTTAGCGTTGGCACTAACTGTGGCCGTGCGACGTCTTCGACCTTACTTCCAAGCTCATAGGGTGAAGGTCCTCACTAACTTCCCCCTAAAACAGGTCTTCCAGAAGCCCGAAATCTCGGGGAGACTCATGAAATGGGCTCTCGAGCTAAGTGAGTACGACATAAGGTTCGAGCGAGGAGCTGCATTGAAGGGTCAAGCCGTGGCCGACTTCATAGCTAAGCTCACTCTACTACCAGCTCGGGGGAAGAGAGTTCGAGCAGGTGGGTCCTCAATGTCGATGGCTCCTCGAATGGGGCCAGAGTCCTTCTTTAGGCACCCAGTGGAGATCGGTTTGAGTATGCAGTAAGATTCAACTTCCTTGCCTCCAACAATGAGGCCAAGTATGAAGCACTGGTAGAAGGCCTAAGTGTGGCTAAAGGCATGGGAGCCACGTACTTAGACATAAGGAGCAACTCGCAGCTTGTAGTTAACTAGATTACCGAATAGTACCAAGCCGAAGACAACAGGATGTAGAGATACGTTGCCAAAGGTGCACGGGCTGTTTGTCTCAAGTTCAGGGGTACACCATAGAACGAGTACCGAGTGCAGAAAATGCTAATGTGGACACCTTGGCAAAGCTGGCATCCTCTTATCCAATCGAGTAGCCCAGGTCTGTCCTAGTCGAATTTTGGGGGCTCCCTCTGTTCACAAGACAGAGGCAATGAATATCCAAACTGTGATACTGACCTGGATGGACCATATAAAAGCCTTCCTCCGAGAGAAACTCTCAGAACAGGTCGATCTCAAGATGATGCGGTGTAAGACGGTGGGGTACGTTCTTCGAGGTGATGTGCTATACAAGAGGGGGTTCTCCCTTCTGTTGTTGAGGTGTCTGGACCTAGAAGAGGCGAATTACGCCTTGAGAGAGATCCAAGAAAGGGTTTGCGGTAACCATGCAGGGGGCCAATCTCTTGTCACTAAGCTGATTAAGCAGGGTTATTATTGGCCCACCATGGGACGAGATGCAATGGAGTTCGCACGACGATGTGATCGATGCCAACGGTTTGCTACAGCTATGCACCAGCCGCTCAAGCTCCTTACGCTAATCTCAGCCCCTGGCCATTCACTCAATGGGGGATTGACCTCATTGGACCTCTCCCGCAGGGAAAGGCCAAACAAGATTTGCAGTAGTGGTCGTGGATTACTTCACTAAATGGGTGGAGGCCGAGTCGTTAGCCACTATAACCGAGGCCAAAATCACGAACTTCGTGTGGACTAGTCTCATTTTCAGGTTTGGCATACCCCACGCCATTATAACTGACAATGAAAAGCAGTTCGAGAACCCCAAGTTCAACAAGTTTTGTGAACAGCTCGGGATAAAGCATTTTAGCTCCTTACCAGCTCATCCGCAGGCCAATGGCCAGGTTGAAGCTATCAACAAGATCCTTAAGGGTGGTCTGAAGTTAAGGCTGGAGGACCGCAAAGGCCGATGGGTTGAGGAGTTGCCCGACGTGTTGTGGTCGTATAGGACGACCATGGAACTCAATTGGGGAAACCTCATTTGCCCTGGCTTTTGGCACAGAAGTCATAGTGCCAATCGAGATCGGTCTACCGACAACTCAGACCGAAGCCCTCAACGCACCGTTTAACAACAAAAAGCTTTGCCTAAACCTCGACCTCCTTGAGAAGAGAAGGGAGACCTCGCAGCTTGAGCTTGCTGAATAGCAGAGGTGAGCAAAGCGACATTATGATGCAAGGGTAAAATTGTGCCGTTTCCGACCTGGAGACCTCATTCTACACAAAATTATACAAAAAGGTAGAGCCCTGGAGCCGACCTGAGAAGGCCCATTCCATGTGAAGTACGAAAAGCGAGCTGGGACATACGCCTTGACCGACCTGGAAGGGAAGCAATTACCCCACTCATGGAATGCGCAGCACTTACGGATATATTATCATTAAATACGGGCGAGCAAACTGCTTAGAAATATTGTACATATAGTGAAGAATTTCATTGTAACTCCCTTTTGTTGCGTCCACACAACTGTGTTGACAACACGTGAAAGTATACAAGATTCGTCGGTTGTAGCACGTAACGAGGGCGTATCCACAGAGATATTTTGTTGTATTTTAACGATAAAAGCATATACCAACAAATAAAAATGTACAGGGTTTGAGTATGTATATTATCTAGGAGAAATAAAGTAAAGTAATAACAAGACGACATAAACTTGCAAGGGACGATAGTATTGAAGCTGTCAACACAAGAAAGCAGTAGCGTAGAAAGCGATAATGGGGGAATAACAGATATGAAAAAGGCGAGGGAGATTCAGCATACTAGCACAAGTTATCAACATACCCTCTATCGTAGCTAACATTTATTAGTGCCCAGCTCGACTCGGTTCCCTTCCGAGACACCCCAAACATGAGTAAGTACAACTCCCGTTGCTAAATACCCAAGCAATAAAGCCAAGCTATAGGCATGATTAGGGGACCCCATTCCTGAGTATCCCTATAGCTATAGAAAAGCGCTAATCACAAGCAAAACAAATCAACACCTACAAGCCCTTCCGGGTCAATACAGAAGCTAGCATACACGAAACAGCAGCCAACAGTAACGTGAAGATTAAGAAATGAAATCAGATTTGCTTAAAAATAAATGTAGTAGCTAGAAGTTCGATCCCAAGTTAGTTACAGCATGTAAATCTCCTCTAAAATGGGGTTTAACTCATAATGGGTAAAGAAAACAAAATGGAAGAAGAAGAAATACATCTCATAGCAGAAAAATAGCTAAATAACATAGAAGAATAAGTAGTCACCTCATTCCAGCAGGCGAGCTTCCCCTTTCTGGCGTCAGCTCTCCTCCTGAAAATGGGTATATTTCGTTCCCTTGTCTTTTCATCTCTTAGTTTTTGTCTCTTTTGGGATCTGCGTGTCTGTCGGCTAGGGCAACATACCTTTTAAATATCGGGTCCCATTTTTAGGGCACCCGACTAGAGATTGTACGGAAATAAGTGAATCCCGTGTTTTTTAATTAACTGTACAGACACTCATGCTCTGGCATTGTAATGCTCCAGCATTTATATGCTCTAGTTCAACACTTCCTTCTCTTCTTAGTTCTTCTTTAAAAACTTGTGCAAATGAACCACAAATACGAGAGTTTATGCTATTTTTCTGCCAAAGTTCTCAAGGCTAAGGATATTTAGCTAAGAATTTGCAATTGAACAATATTCATGCTAATTATGACCTAAAACCAACATACTTTGACATTTTAATGCACATTTTCACGTAAATAATCACCAGAATAACTCTCTTTTGGAGAGTTATCACACCCCCAAACTTAAAATCTTGCTTGTCCCCAAGCAAGAGCATGCATTTCAGTTCATAAAATAAAAAAGGCATTGGAAATTTGTACTTCAAACAATCTAATCTTCTTCCTCAACCGTCTACGTCTAGCCAACTATGCTAAAGCTTAAGAGCTCTGCTAAAATACATCAGCTGGAGCAAGGGAATGAGAGCAGCTTAGATTTGCACAAACTTTTGAAGATGCTATTTCTACTCAACCCTAACTTCCTTCTACTTCCCAACCTCAAATTTAGCTTCTCCTAGAAAGTCCTTTCTCAAGCTCCATTTCACTAGCCTAAACCTTTAACCTTTGCACTGCCAACTTGGGTTTCTTCAACCATTGGCTACTAGCCCTTCCTAATCCTGTAGCCTTTTTATGCTCTAGATATGGGCTATTAGCCCTTCCTTTATTGCGAGCTTTTTTTTTGAAAAAAGATGGGCTGAATTACAGGATTAAAAATATTCATGGTTATATACAAGTGTTACTAAAGATTTAAGAACTAAAGGTTCACTTCCCCAAACTTAAAAGGTTGCATTGTTCTCGATGCGACTAAGGACATCTACATTACAATGCTCTAGCACGCCCCCAAACTTAAAGCGAAAATGTAGTGTAAATTATAATGAAATTCGCTAGTTGGAAATATTGAAGAATATGAAGGGCTAATGCTAACAACTAAGGGGAACTAAGAGAAATCCAGGCCAACTATACAAAGATAAGGGGTGGCTTTGGATAGGTGGCCTTTGAAATTCTTCTCTAGGGTAAGCGTTACTTGGGGTCAGTGTTGCTAGAGGGATGCAGGGCATAGTTGAGCAAGCATGGACCAAATGCTGGGGCAAAAGAAAGCTAGCTAGCATTAAAAAGCTCCAGCATCAGCAGATATACTATACATTAGCAGGCTCTAACATAACGACTATTTATAAAAAGTGAAGCATCAGACAGATGATGAGAACACAAAATTTTCAAAAACTTCTACTATTACATTTAATATTGTGGGGGGGGGGGGTCAATTTTTTGGTCAAGACAAAAGGACAGGGACTTCCTTTTTCGGTCAAGCAGAACTTTCTTCTTCACTTTCTTCTTCCTCTGAAGAGTCGCTCATAGGCTGATCTTCCTCTTTAAAGCTTTCGGATTGCTCTAGCAATTCCCTCAGACGGGCCGGCACAAGGGATGGGGATGGGGCTACTGCTCTAAAATGCTCCGGCGCTGCCAGGATACTCGCATCTCTCTTTTTTGCCTTCTCAGTAGATGCAGATTGGGTCTCCTCCATTTATGAGAGCTGCTTTTGCATTTTGGTGAGCTAGGCCATCATTTCATTGATGGCCACATTCTGCACAGCTCCATGGCCAGTAGGGTCCTAGTTCATTAGTCTTTCCACCATAATCCTATCTATCACCAACTTGTTCTTGATGGGCTCTTCATCATCTAAGACGGGCACATCTCTACGAAGGCAGAGCTTGCTAATGAGGCTGGGGAAAAACAGACGGTCGGTTTTCTTCGTTGCACTGAGCGACCTTGCAAAATGCAGGCCAATAGAAGGACTCTGTCATTCATAACAGACGAATCATGCGTGGTAGGCATGACCCAGCTCTTGACGAAGTACAGCCAAACGCTAGCTTCCCCTGTGAGTTGACCAGATTTCATCGATCAGGCACCCTTGTCTGTCACTTACCAAACCGCACCCTCAATTCCTACCAAATGTAGGGCATTATCAAGCTCCCGCATAGAGGGCTGCTGGATCATCGCATTGAATTGAGCCTCTAGATTGTTGGGCAACTTAAGCAGCTTGTTGGTCCTCTCCGGCGTCCACTCAATTTCTACCTCCTGCACCGTAGTTTGTTTGTTGGGACTTTCTCTACCTTTAAAAAGATTAGAGACTCGTGCAAGCACACAAAGTCACAAGTAATACTCGGAAGTAATCCAAGGTCGAATCCTCAGGGACTTGTTGCTTTTCAAAATCAAGTAATGTAGTGAAATGGTTCAAATATGCAATTCTGATTTAGGGAGAAACATAGTGGTGAAATGTTGTTGTTTGGGGTTTTAACTAACAAGCAATTTAATGAAACTCAACCTCCTTGTCTCCTACCTTGGTTTTGATGCAAAACATGGAAAACACACTATGTTGGGAAAATGCACCAAGCGCAATTCCTGACTTTTCTTGGGATTTGAGTTCTACTCTTTCACTACCGCTTTTGGTTGTTGCAGAGGCTAGGGTGACCTACAATCATATTCTTATGTGTGATTACAATCCTAGAGAATATCTACCAACTCATTTGCATTATGGGTTAGAGGGCCTATGCCTACGACAATGTTTTATGCTTATTCCTAAGTCACAGCCCATATTGGTTTCCTATTATTTTACCTAACTTACCTTTCTCAAGGTTGGGCTTAGGTGTTGCCACTAGTCGAATGGAAAAAAAGACATAAAGAGAAGTTTTTAGAATCCAACCAAAAAAAAGTGATAGGCGCAATCTGGCAAAAATCCCGAGCGTGTTGAAAATCATATCATTTCACTAAGGCATTCCACAAGGAGGTTGATAACTAATTTAAAACATAATTAAATGAAAGTAAATGCATGAAAGCATAAAGAAAGTATTTTTCATTGAATTTAAATGAATAAATAAGCCGTATAAGGAGTTCTAGCTTGACCCTCTTCTCTCTCGAGCGTGAGAGGAGTTGAAACTCGCTAAAAAACTTTAAAAGAATAGAATGAACAAAGAACGGAAGTAAGAACTCAAATTAAAATCAATACGAAAGGTAAAAGCGTGAAAAACGAAGAAATGAACAACTAGAACATAGAACATAAACCCTAAAAACGTGTTCTACAACTAGAGAGCATCTAAAAGAAGATGAAATGAAGCTTGGAAGAGATGATTTTCTGAGGGATGGATGGCTTCCTTTTATAGCACCATAGGTTGGTCGAAACTCCCCTCCATTTTAGGTGGAAAAGGATTTAGATTCACCTAACCACCTCACTTGGACTTGGACTCACGGTTTTGAACATGTGGGAAATGTCCTCCTTGCCCTTCATTAATCAAAACGTGTGTTTTCACAAATTGCCTCCAAAAATGCGTCGGACGCACTTCTACAAAAACAGAATTCTGTTATTTTCTTCCAACTTTGACCGCATTTATCTCATATTTTTCCTAAAGTACCATAGTTTGACTTTTATGCAAAAATAATCTAGGTATGTTCTACTTTAAGAATATGTGGTCCTTTTTGGCAAATAATAATGGGAAATGGGTTAAAAATGTGGTCAAATAGGGCTACCGACACATGTTTCTGCAATAAAAAGTCAACCCTAACAGTGTCCCACTCTATCAAGGTCAAAGTTGGCATATAATTTCCTCACAAGCGTTGGCAAAACCGACATAAGAGGAGCACAGAAATGCTCCCACTTTAATCGCGTGGCTCCATCCTTCAGAAATTGGGGCATCTCCGCCTCCAAAAAACTTTTTTCCAGGTACAAGTCCCTGTTCTTTATCGTTCTGTAGCTCACCCTCGCCTCCGGATCAACGAACTTCTGGAATGCCACCTGGCCAGCAGGGACCACCGTGATGCGCTTGGAGGAGCTCGGGTTGGAGGAATCTGGGAAATAGAGACCATCCGACTGCGACACGTCGCTTCAGATGCGGAAGCGGATTTTGTGGCTTTTGTTTTGATATGAGGCGGTGGAGGCACTTTTGGTGTTTTCTTCTTCTTAGCTGGGCTGAGGCTTGGGACAAATTGTGCTTGCCGCTTGCTTTTTCGAGTTCGCGAGATCGATCCATTAATCGTTGTGGATTTGGAGGAGACAGGAGGATGAATTTCTTCTACAAGGATGGGGAGAGGGATGGTGGAAGTTGAAGGAGGTGTGGTCGTGGGTTGTGGAGTCTGTGGAAGGGTGGGTAAAGGGGGCGGATTGTCAGTAATGGCGGGAGGATTTTCAGTGAGAGGTGGAGGAGCGGTGAGCTTTTCTGGGTTTTCACCAGCAGGTAAAGTCTTGTCAGGTTGGGTCTGAGAGGAGGAGGCAGTAGGGTCAGGGGCGTTTACCTGACGACTGTCAACTGGAGGAGGCGGCGGTGGAAGCTCAAAGTCAGCCGGAGTGTTCTCCGAGCTGATGGGGCTTTGCTGGGCAAGACTCTGCTCATTAGAGGTTTCCGACGGAATGGTTTCAACGGCCTCCTTGAAGTTGCCGCTCGACCCAGAACTTGCTGAGAGTTCCAACTTCAGTGCTCTCTTCCTATTCGCCTTGTATTTGATTCAAGACATTGTGGATTAGGGTTTTGAGAAGAAGATGAGGGTTTTGGGAATTTAAAAGGAGAAGGGGGTGGTACGGTTATGGTGCAGAGTACGGAGAGAAGAATGAGGGAAACGTGGGTCTTAAAGGAAAACATAAAGTTGTTGTGGCTCATTAAAGAAAATATCTCTCATGATTTTCTTCCAATTAATGGAAATAAAATTTCCCCTCAAAATTAAAAATAATATCCCCTCAAATCTCTAGCAATTATGCTTTATTCCCAAAAATTGAAAGTTTTACTTACCTCTCTCCTTGGAAGTCGAAATTTGCTATAAATACCTTTTTTGCATGTCTGCCAAGCCCTGACGCTCTCACCTACCTTGTTCTTTCGTGTCAGATGCATCATGGCGTCATCACTGCATGCCCTTTTTGAAAGTTATCCACTCAACCTGATTTTTAATTATTTCCCCCCTAAAAACAAAAATGAAAGCCGATTTAAATTCAAAATGTCAGATAAAACAATTAAACATCTAAATTTCTAAATTTAAAACTGCAGCAATAAAATAATTAATCATCAAATCCTGCTCTCTTTATTCCGTTGTTGGTTCCTTAGTCCGTGACCAAGTGGTGAGCTCCAGCATCTCTCACCACGCTCTCGTCAAAGAAATGCTTTAGCCTCTGCCCGTTCATGGTAAATTCTCTTCCTGAATCCATTTCTTGTACCTTCCCTGCTCCATGTGGGAATACATGTGAAACTAAAACTGGACCTAACCATCTCGATTTGAGCTTCCCTGGGAAAAGTTTGAGTCTTGAGTTGAAAAGCAACAGTTGCTATCCTTTCTCAAACTTCCTAGGATTGATTTTTGCATCGTGTCATCGCTTTGTCTTTTCCTTATATACTTGGCATTTTCGTAAGCGTCTCTGCGTAATTCTTCAAGCTCTAGCAATTGTAAGCGACGAACATCTCCTGCTGCAGCATAATCCAAATTTAACTTTTTCACAGCCCAAAAGGTTACGACTTCCAAGCCCTGACGCTCTCACCTACCTTGTTCTTTTTCAAGAACATTCAAGAACTTTTTTGCATGTCTGCCAAGCCCTGACGCTCTCACCTGCCCTGACGCTCCAGCTTCAATGGAAGATGGCAAGGTTTTCCAAAAACTAATTTGTATGGAGATGTGCCCAGAGGTGTCTTGAATGTTGTGCGATAAGCCCACAACGTGTAGTCCAACTTCATCGCCCAATCTCTTCGATTTATGCTAACCATTTTTTCCAATATGCTCTTGATCTCTCTATTAGATATCTCAACTTGCCTATTTGACTAGGGGTGATAAGTTGTGGATACTTTGTATCTGATGTTATACTTGGCAAGGAGAGATGTTATAGCTTTGTTGATGAAGTAGGAGCCTTGGTCACTAATCAAAGCTCTGGGTGTACCAAATCTCGAGAATATTTGCTTGTGGAGAAACTTTGCTACCACTTTGACATCACTGTTGGCGCATGCCACTGCCTCGACCCATTTTGATACATAATTGATCGCTAATAAAACGAAAAGGTTTCCATTAGATGGAGGAAATGGTCTCATGAAGTCCATGCCTCATACATCAAAAAGCTCCACCTCTAAGATGTTTGTGAGAGGCATCTCTGACCTCTTGGAAATATTTCCAACTCTTTGGCATTCATTGCAATGTTGCACTAGCTCATATACATCCTTAAAAATGGTGGGCCAAAAGTATCCGCTCTGGAAAACTTTTGCTGCTGTGCGCTGCCCTCTAAAGTGGCCACCGTATGGTGCCGAATGACATTTAGCTAGCACCTGTCGTGCTTCAGCATTGGCGATGCATCTTCTGATCACTTTATCTTGGCCAATCCTATAGAGATATGGGTCATCCCACAAGTAAAACTTACTCTCATACAAAAACCTATTCAGTTGTTGCTTGTTCTTGTCCGCTGGCAGAATTCCACTAGCAATATAGTTGGCTAGATCTGCAAACCATGGTTCCTCATCTTCATTCAGAACTCCAATAGCCAACACTTGCTCATCTAGGAAGGTCCTTCTAATTTCTGTCTCATGCTTTGAGCATTCTAGAGTAAGCAACCTAGATAAGTGGTCAGCAACCAAATTTTTTGTTCCCTTCCTGTCCTTGATCTCTATATCGAATTCTTGCAGTAGTAAAATCCAGCGGATGAGCCTTGGTTTAGCATCCTTCTTTGTCAGTAAATACTTCAGAGCAGCATGGTCCGTGTAAACAATCACCTTTGACCCTACTAGATATGCTCTAAATTTTTCAAATGCAAACACCACTACTAAAAGCTATTTCTCTATTGTGGTGTAATTAATCTATGCCTCGATCAAAGTTTTGCTGGCGTAATATATCGGATGCAGCAGCTTCCCTCTGCGCTGAGCAAGAACTGTTCCCACAGCATAGTCACTGCCATCGAACATTAGTTCAAAGGGCTGGTTCCAATCTGGAGCTGTTATTATTAGAGCATGGGTGAGAGCATTCTTCAGCGTATTGAAAACCTGCAAACATTCAAATGTGAAGTTAAATTCTTTATCAATCTCAAGCAAAGATAGAGAGGTTTAGAGATTTTTGAAAACTCTTTAATAAATCTACGATAAAAACCAGCATGCCACAGGAAACTGTGAATGCCCTTGTCATTCATGGGTGGGGGTAATTTCTCAATAGCCTCAATCTTTGCTTTTTCCACTTCTATGCCCTTGCTATAGACTCTGTGCCCTAGCATAATTCCTTCTTCCACCATGAAGAGACACTTTTCCCAATTCAGGACTAAGTTTCTTTCTTCACATCTTTGCAACACCTTCTTCAGGTTGTCCAAACATTCTGCAAATGACCTTCCAAACACCGAAAAGTCGTCCATAAACACCTCTACCACTGATTCTACCAAGTCAGAAAAGATAGCCATCATACACCTTTGGAACGTTGCTCGAGCATTACAAAGCCCGAAGGGCATCCTTCTGAAAGCAAATGTTCCATAGGGATATGTAAAAGTCGTCTTCTGCTGATCTTGAGGAGCAATTGTAATCTGATTATAACCATTGTAGCAGTCTAAAAAGCAGTAATACTCTTGACCTACCAGCCTGTCCAGCATTTGGTCAATGAAGGGGAGAAGAAAGTGGTCATTCTTTGTGGCTTTGTTCAGCTTGCGGTTACGCCATCCATATATTGTCCTCATGGGTATCAGCTCATTCTTCGCGTTCTCCACTACAGTCATGCCTCATTTCTTAGGAACACATTGCACTGGACTTACCCATTTGCTATCTGAAATTAGGTATATGATTCCTGCATCTAACCACCTGATAATGTCTTTCTTTACAACCTCCTTCATAGCCAAATTAAGTCTACGCTGGGGCTCTATAGAGTTCTTGCAGTTCTCCTCTAGCACAATCTTATGCATACAAAAGCTGGGGTTTATCCCTTTGATATCAGCAATAGTCCATCCAATTGCTCTCTGATGTGCCTTGAGTACACTCAACAGCATTTGCTCCTTTTCCAAGGGTAAGTTCGCTGCTATGATGATTGGCAATGTCTAAGGTAAGCATATTTCAGATGCTGCGACAATACCTTAAGCTCCAGTACTGGCGGCTCTTCAATAGATGGCTTAAGTAATCTAAGCTCCGGGTTTGTATGGTCTAAGGACTCATACATTCTCTTCACAAATCCTTCATTGGCATTCATGCATTTTGACTGGACATCTTCTAGTTCCTCTTCAAATGCGTCGGCAAGACTTTCAGCGTTAACTACTTCTATATGCTCCAGCATAGCTTCTGTTTCTAACTCCTCCATGAATGCTTCATCCAATATCTTTAATACCGAGCACTCTTCTGATTCAGCAGGAAATTTCATAGAGTCATGCACTGAGAATTTCACTTCTTGATCCTGCACACGCATTGTCAGCTCTCCTTTGTGGAAATCTACCAAAGCTCTCCCAGTTGCAAGGAATGGTCTTCCAAGAATAATAGGAACCTTCTTATCTGCATCATAATCCAAAATAATGAAGTCAACAAGGAAAATAAATTTATCTACTTGTACCAAAACATCTTCAATTTTTCCCTCTAGATGCGTAATGGATCGATCCCCCAGCTGCAATGTCACTATTGTGGGCCTTGCTTCTCCAATGCCCAATTTTCTGTAGTTTGATAACCGCATGAGATTGATGCTGGCGCCCAGATCACATAAGGCAAGTCTTATCTGTTGTCCTCCAATTGAAACTGGTATGGTAAAACTCCCAGGATCTTTCGTCTTTGTATGAATTTTACTTGTGAGTATGGTATTGCAAGCTTTTGCATTGCTACAGTCTCATACTCTCCCAGCGTTCTCTTCTTTGTGAGTATCTCTTTCACGAACCTCACATAATTTGGCATTTGCTCTAGAGCTTCCACTAACGGTATGTTCACGTGCAGTTGCTTCAAGACATCTAAAAACTTCTTGAATTGAACATTCTTCTCTTTCTTCTATAACCGTTTAGGATATGGTGGCACTGGTTTGTATTCTGCTGGGGCATTTTCATGCTCTGCCAGCCTTCTTTGCTCAGGCACTATGTTTTGCTCAGCCTTCTTTAGCTATTTGCTCTGGTGGAGTAAATACAACTACTTCTGCTGGCTCATTGTCATGTTCTGACTGAGTTTTTCCTTAGTCAACTTGAGTAGGTCCCTTGATTGATGCTGGAGCATTTGGGTGTACCGGAGGTAATGCTTTTCCACTTCGCAAAGTAAGGGCCTTGCATTGTTCCCTACCGTCTCTCTGTGGCACTTCTATATCGCTAGGCAATGCTCCAACCAGTCTGCTTTTCAAACCCGTAGCTAACTAGCCTACTTGCAACTCTAGGTTCCTTAATGATGCATCCTGGCTTTGCACAGTGACGTTATTATTGGCCATGTATTGCTTCATAAGCTTTTCCAATGATGCAAATGATCCTTCTAATTGCCTTTATGCTACCATCTGTCTTTGATTCACAAAACCAGGAGGATAACTTACCTTATGCTGAAATGCTGGAGCATTGGATGTTCCAGCATTGTGTCCTCCTTGATTGCCGCTCCAACTAAAATTGGGGTGATTCCTCTAGCCAGGATTGTAAGTGTTCGAATTCGGATTGTTTCTACTATTCTGCGGGTTCCCTAAGTAATAAACTAACTTAAGTTTTCCAGGGCAGTTGTTATAATGGTGGTCTCCCTCGCAGAAAGAACAAGAAATCCCTTGAATTTGATTGACATTAGCCTTACCAGCTGATGCTCTAGCAGAACTTTGCTGCGTTATACTCCTCATTACCAAGTTTGTCCGATTCTCAATCTTTAAATTCAATGTAGTTTATGATCCAGACTCAACTAGCCCCTTACTTGATTTTCCTTGAACAGCTCTAGGATCAGACCATGAGTGATTGTTTGATGATATTCTTTCTAAAATATTTAATGCTTCAGCATAGAGTTTTGCTAGCAAAGCCTCATTTACGGAGGCATCAATTACTAAGCGTGTGGCATCATCCAGACCTTTATAATATGTCTTTATCTGGATACATCTTGGGATCCCATGGTGCGGACATCTCTGCAACAATCGCTTGAAACGCTCCCAGGATTCACTAACTGATTCTCTAGCAAATTACTGAAAATTATTGATCTCACTGTGGTACTTAGCATTTTTGCTGGGTGGGAATTATTCATCAAAAACTTCTCAGCCAAGTCATCCAATCTTGTAATAGACTCCGAAGGAAGGGACTACAACCATGTTCTGGCTTCATCTCTAATTGAATACGGAAATAGCTTAAGCCTTAGCACTTCTTTGCTCAATCCATCGTCCTTGAATGAATTGCAAACTCCCATAAAGAATTTCAGATGTTAATGCGGGTCCTCCGTAACATGTCCATGAAATTGACCCACTGTCTCGAGCATCTGAAACATCACTGGTTTCAACTCAAATTTGGAAGCTTCAATTTCTGGCTCCGTGACAACAGGGTTGAAATTGTAAAATGCCAGAGCTGCATATGCTCGGATTTCCCTATCGATGTCGTCTGCTAAGTGTACATCGTTGAGAGTGGGCACTACTACATCAGGGTTAGCAGCGACAGGAACCTCATCTACTATTTCCTCTATCCTCACAATGGGTCTTATAGGCGCATTGGGCTGAACTGGCAGATTCATTCTGTCCATTTTGGGTGCCGCTTGTTGTCGCCTCTACTCTCGTATATTTCTGCGGAAGGTACGCTCTATTTCGTGGTCAATAATATATTCTAATCCTTCGTAGTTGTTCATGCACCTCGCAAAAACACATAGCAAAATACAAATGTAAAAACAAGAAAAATCACTTTAGCACCGTATTGACAAATATCAATGTTAAAATAAAATCGCAAAAATCCCCGACAACGGCGCCAAAAACCTGTTATGTCTACACAATTGTGTTGACAACACGTGCAAGTATACACGATTCGTCGGTTGTAACACGTAACGAGTGTTGGGTGTGTTGTCCTAAACTCATAGTTTGTATTTGTGTAAAAACAAATTTATATTCGATAAAGTTTTATTCAATCATTTTGTTGAATTCATAGCATTGCATTGTCCAAAATCCAATAAAATAAACATCCAAGGTTATTATCATGTAATCGGGACAGTATATATATTGGGTATATATTTGATATACTGAGTATATATTTGATATACCCCTAATATACTGGGTATATATTTCGTATACCCTTGATATACAAGTGGATAATGTCCCAAGAATAACCTAAAGGGTCTATAGTATATGGATAAGGTTGGGTACCTTATCCTGGCAACACTATGGATACGGCCCACTTTGTAAATGTTATAGACGACCCGATCCAAGTTATTCATGTGGAGACATGCGAGTGGGGGTATCCTATACAATGAGTTTGTATAAGATCGGACCGCGAAATAGCCAATCTTTAGATGTAACACCACTGATTAACAGATTGTTATTTCATAGGATGACCAGGCAACTCATTCACAATCCTGAGTGAGTTATGGACTCCTGCCCGTGAGGACTTGTCTTTTGATATGTATGGGTGAGAGTGGCTTGAGTCACCGACTCAAAAATCCTACCATTTTGGGGACGAGACGGAGTGGGGAGTTGGGAACATAACTTCACAAGATGAAATTCACTCCTCCCCGACTTTAGGGGAGTAGATGAGTGTTCTCTTTAGTGCTGACTCCGGGACTTGAACAAGGGGCCCCACCCTCTCACTGACCCAAGAGAGACTTCCAGTTATTGGTCAAACCTTAACCAGATTGTTCATTAGAGGATCAGCGCTACTTAAGGTATAAGATGTAACACAGGGGTAAAATGGTAATTTGACCCATCTGTGGTTACGAATACTCGTGAAGGATTGACTCATCGTCAATGGTCAATATCCGTAGACACAGAAATACTTTATAGTGAGAAGAGTTCAGCTGCGGGTTTTTAGTGGAGTAACCTATAGTTAACGTATGTTGATTAAAGTGGTTAATGAGTTTAACCAATTAATCTCGTAACCTTGGAGCTTCTGATCTATAGGTCCATTAGGTCTCATTGCTAGCTCGTAAAGGGTAATTAAGAACATTAAGTCTTGGAAAGAATTTGAATTGTTCAAATTTAATTACAAGGAATTTGAGTTAATTGTGTATGACACAATTTAATATGATGTATGATGATGGATTACAAAACTATATATTATGATAGAATAATATGAATTGGATTAATATTAAAACTATAGGTTAAAGTTTAATTTGAATTAGATTCATATTATAGCTATAGGTTAAATTTAATGTGAATTGGATTCATATTGAATACTATAGGTTACGAGGGATATGTATATTTGAAAATGATTCAAATATTAATTAATTTAATTAAATGTGATTTAATTAAATTATGTTTATTTATTTAATTAATTAATTAAATTAAATATAAATTAATTAATATATATATATATATATATATATTTGTTAATTATGGTAATTACCATAATTAACAAACTCACCACCCCCGAGCAATTTTGCTAGGAAAATGGTGAGGTGGAGAGTGGAAAGTTTCTTCCCCTTTCCCTCCTCCCTCATCCTTTACAAAACACACGGATTTTCCCTCTTTTTTGGTTAACGATCTGATCAAAAACTAGATCACTCTCTTAAGATCTCAAATTTAATTCCTTGAGTTTTTCTCTCCAAGAACTTAGATCCCACAATCCGGTTCTTAATCCTTGAGGATAGCAAGGTTACTAAGTGGTGGTGTTCAATCACGCATACGAGAACGACAGTTCGTGCTATCACAAGATCTGTGCTCGGGGAAGAACTTTTTCCAATGGTCTTCAAATGTAAGTTCTTTTCTTTCCCAAGAGGCTTAACCTCTACACTTAAATAGAACGGTTCTAGTTTTATGAAAACTGATATCGTTCCATTTCTAAAATCGAATTGAATGGCAAGCGATCAACCGCTTATGCTTGGGATTCGATCCCTTCAACGAGGTCGTATCCACACGGATTTTTGGTTGTATTTTAACGATAAAAACATATACCAACAAATAAAACTGTACAGGGTTTGAGTATGTATATTATCTAGGAGAAATAAAGTAAAGTAATAACAAGACGACAGAAAAGCAAAGTAATAACAAGACGACAGAAGCTTGCAAGGGACGATAGTATTGAAGCTGTCAACACGAGAAAGCAGTAGCACAGAAAGCGATAATGGGGGGATAACATATATGAAAAAGGCGGGGGAGATTCAGCATACTGTCACAAGTTATCAACATACCCTCTAGCGTAGCTAACATTTATTAGTCCCTAGCTCGACTCGGTTCCCTTCCGAGACACTCCAAACATGAGTATGTACAACTTTCGTTGCTAAATACCCAAGCAATAAACCCAAGCTATAGGCATGATTAGGGAACTCCATTCCTGAGTATCCCTATAGCTATAGAAAAGCGCTAATTAGAAGAAAAACAAATCAGCACCCACAAGCCCTTCCGAGTCAATACAGAAGTTAGCGTACACGAAAGAGCGGCGAACAGTAACGCGAAGATTAAGAAATGAAATCAGATTTGCTTAAAAATAAATGTAGCAGCTAGAGGTTCGGTCTCAAATCAGTTACAACATGTAAATCTCCCCCAAAATGGGGTTTAGCTCATAATGGGTAAAGAAAACAAAATGGAAGAAGAAGAAATACAACACATAGCAGAAAATAGTTAAATAACAAAGAAGAAGAAGCAGTCAGCTCGTTCCAACAGGCGAGCTTCCCCTTTCTGGCGTCAGCTCTCCTCCCGAAAATGGGTATATTTCGTTCCCTTGTCTTTTCATCTCTCAATTTTTGTCTCTCTTGGGATCTGCGTGTCTGTCAGCTAGGGCAACATACCCTTTAAATATCGGATCTCATTTTTAGGGCACCCGAATAGAGATTGTACAGACATAAGTGAATCTCTTGTTCTTGAATTAACTGTACGGACACTCATGTTCTGGCATTGCAATGCTCCAGCATTTATATGCTCTTTCTTGAAAATGCCTTAACTTCTCTGCTCTGGTTCAGCACTCCCTAGCTCTTCTTTAAAAACCTGTGCAAATGAACCACAAATACGAAAGTTTATGCTATTTTGGGCCAAAGTTCTCAAGGCTATGGACATTTAGCTAAGAATTTGCAATTGAACAATAGTCATGCTAATTATGACCTAAAATTTACATACTTTGACATTTTAATGCACATTTTCACCCAAATAATCACCAGAATAACTATCTTTTGGAGAGTTATCACCTTTTTATCGACAAACCGAGCTACATTTAAATGGGCCAAATATGTGCATGGTACAAAAGCGTGAACTGCCAGAGTGATAAGTCGCTAAAAAAAGGACAAGACACGAGATAAAAAACAAACTGTCGAGATTTCATTCATAATACCGAGGAGAAGGCCTCAGACTTTAATACATTAACAAAAGGGAAAAACAACATAAATGCAATAGAATAAGCGACCTCAGCTCGCAATAGAGCCTCCACTTCAGCCTGAAGGCCCCCAGCCTCCTTCTTCAGGTTCCCGACCTCAGTTGGGCTTGGAGTGAGCTCACCTCCCCCTACAACTCCTCACTGCCTGCCTCCAGGCACCTTGGAGGTCACCTCAAGGAGCTTAGCTCTCGCATCCTCCAGCTCGACCTTAGCAAGGTTGGCTTCCTCGGTAGTTTTAGCGTGGGCGGCAGTCTCTTTATTAACCCACTGCTTGGGGCCGAGGAGCTCAACAGCCATGAAAGCCACCGACCTTCACATGAGGGCATGCACCTGAAAAAGCAAGGGTAAGGAATAATAACTACAACATAGAAATACAAAGGTACAGGGGAAGGGCTCCAGAGGAATACCTCAGAGGAATGGTTGATGGCCAGCTGGAGGGTCTCCCTAACTGTCCCAATAGGCGAGCTGAGGTGTCCCAGAGCTCGGTTCAAGCTCTCCAAGTTAATCCTCCGTGACAGGGCGTTAGTACTACTGGAGGTGGGGTAGCTCCAGAACCTGAGTCGCAGCCCCTTACTTCGTCGATCTTTCACACAGCTATGACCTGCCAGAGTCAGCACCGCAGAGGGGCCGACCTTCTCAGCCCCCTCGACAGCCCGCAAGCTTGGGCTCGACCCCTAGTGAGTTTTTTTTCCTTCTTCTTCATCTCAAGGGGGTCATGTGAACTGTCTGGAGAGGGGCCACCTCGATGGGGTTAGAGCGAGGAGTGACGAGGACATATCCCATGGGAGCCTCTTCGTCAGGAACCTCGATGGGTGTCGAGTAACTACCCAGCTCGATAACCCTCCTTTTTCAGCCAAGGAGAAATGCGGGCAGCATATCTGTGGCAACACTGCACGATCAAATAACGACAAAGGAGGATTTAACGAAGCTAAGGTCAAAGACAACCTACCTTTAGAGATGGGAGAGAGGAGGGGCGCAAGAGATCTGAAGGGGCTTGGTATGCGTGGGTTAGAACACAGCTTCATTTAGAACGAGCTCCTCAGGAACCTCCTCCGGTACGAACTCCTCGAACTCTTCCACCTCTTCCGGCTCACCCACTCGAGAATGTGCAAGCCGCAGTCATACAAATTGTCGTCGGCGATGAGAGCCAGATAGTGCCGAACGGCTCGGTAGATTTTGGAGATCCTCACTAAGTACTCACGAGTGAGCTCATCAAGTCATGGGACAGGTTTAGGCAGAACTGCACAGCAAAAAAGCAAAGGTTACGAAACGAGGTAAGACCAGGAAACCTAGAATGACTGAGGCGAATGGGGCATTACCTAAGTTGCTGAATTGGCGGGGGACCCGCCAACTCAGCTCGCCCTCACGACCCCTAGCCAGCCAATCACCGTACACGTAGAACCAGTCCTCCTGCCAATGTTTGATGGAAAAAAGTCATCTGACTAATTTCCCGAGACCTTGTCGAGTTGTGAGGTAGAACCGACCTGGTTTCCTTGGAAGGTTCTTGATAGTGTAAAAGGAAAGAAACTGACTTGGGGAAAGGTAGTCAGTGCCTAAGGTATCTACCCGAGCTGCCACCATAGCATCCAACAACCGAGAAGGATGCCCCAACCATTGGGCGCGAGCTGCGTGTCACAATCGCACCTTTCAAAGGACTCACAAAGCGATTGTGCGGCACTTGCTCTAGCCCACGAGCAAGTCAGCCAACGAAAATTGGATAGTCGGCGGCACCACGGCTATATATCGCAACCTCCACCCCCGTTCTCGAGAAAACGGTTTTGGAAAACGGGTTTAGATAAAAAAATGTTTGGAAAGCATTTGAAGACATTTTAGAAAGCTAGTTGTATGCTTGAATGAAAGAGAATAAATTAGCGGCAATACAAGATACAACTCAAGGTAGCGACACTTGGTTGTTTTATGCTCGTCGAAACAACGGTGGGATCGGACCCAGTAACAACTAGACACTTCGCTAGGGGCATGGGGGTGACTTTGTGCTCTAGAAGGAATTCCATTCCGAGCACGACGTCGAAGTCATCCATTCTAACAATTACAAAATCCACTTTGCCGCTCCATGTCCCGATCTTCAGTTGGACCATTTTTGCTATCCCTACGATGGGGAGAGCCGCGGAGTTAACTGCTTTCATCTTTCCTAGATCTTTATCCCATTGTAGATTCAGACGGCGAGCCTCGGTCTCAGTCATGAAGTTGTGTGTGGCTTCAGAATCCACCATAGTACTCTTGGCAGCCTTATCGTGAACCAACATGTCCACATACATGAGTCCTCTCTCTAGTGGTTCTTTTGCATCTCCCACCTTCTTCTGGAGAGCCGACAGGAATTTCAGTGCCCCCATGCGGGGGTTATCAGTGGGCTCTTCGGTTGGTACATCTATCTCAGTGGTTTCTGTCTCGACCTCAAGGCCATTGGCTATGGTAGCTTTGAGTGCCTTTAAGGCAGCTAGGTGTGGACAGTCGCTTACGCGATGAGCCCCTTTACACAGAAAGCAAACGAGGGGCCCTCGACTGAAGTTGTTCTGTTGGTTTGCCCCGCGCCAGTTGGTTCCACTCCTCTGATAGGGTCTGCAATCCGTCCCTCCATTCCTGTCTCCTCCCCCACTTTTGGGGGAGCTTGTTCTGGTGGTTTTGTTCCCACTACTCGATGAGGGTTGGTTCCTTCTGTAATCCTGAGACTGCTCATTACCAAGATCAAACAGGCGTTCAGCCGCAGCATAAGCAGAGCCGAGGTTTTGAACCCCTTGGTCGTACAATTTGGACTTGGGCCATGGTTTCAAGCCTTCCACGAAGTAGAAGACTTTGTCTTTCTCTGACATGTCTCGTATGTCCAACATCAGTCCAGCAAACTGTTTTACGTAGTCTCTGATATACCCAGTGTGTCGCAACTCTCGCAGTTTACATCTCGCTAGAATTTCAACATTTTCCAGAAAAAACTGCGCCCTAAGGGCTTTCTTCAACTCGTCCCATGTGTTTATAGTGCATGGTCCCTCTTGGATGTCCATATATTTGGACCTCCACCAAAGCTTTGCATCTTCAGCTAGATGCATGGTTGCCAAAGTGATCTTGGCTTCTTCCATCGTGGTACTCGTAGCTCGAAAGTACTGTTCGACGTCAAAGATGAAGTTCTCGAGGGCCTTGGCATCGCGAGCCCCGCCGAAAGGCTTAGGCTCTGGAATCTTCACCTTGTTAAACTGGACATTGCCCCCTGCTGGGCCTTGGTTTCCCACCGCTCTCATGGTGAGGTTCACCTTTGTGTTTATCTTGGCAACTTTTGCCTGCACGACTTCTATAGCAGCTCGAAAGTCGTCGGAAAGATCACTGACCATTTGCATGATCACCTTCTGGGAGCTGTCTAACTCTTCGACACGGTCCTCTACATGAGCAACAGAGCTCGTCGAGCTGTCCTCTCGCTCGAAACTAGCCGTTTTCCTGGCTTTACTTTCTAGGGTCTCAACCTTAACCAACAACTCTTTCACTGGCAAAGCATCAATTCGAGCATTTGCCGCATCGATTCCATCGGCCTTACTAGCCAACTCTTCTAGCCGATTTTCTAGGAACCGAACATGATCAGGGACTTCTCTCAGGAACAACAGTTGTTCCTCAATTTCTACAAGTCGTTCGACATGTGTCTTGTTCAACTGTTTCACTGCCGACATGATTACTGATCTCGATCCGATGAGCCAACTAGGCTCAAATACCAACTGTCACAATCGCACCTTTCAAAGGACTCACAAAGCGATTGTGCGGCACTTGCTCCAGCCCACGAGCAAGTCAGCCAAGGAAAATCGGATAGCCGGCTGCACCACTGCTATATATCGCAACCTCCACCCCCGTTCTCGAGAAAACGGTTTTGGAAAACGGGTTTAGAGAAAAAAGGTTTGGAAAGCGTTTGAAGACATTTTAGAAAGCTAGTTGTATGCTTGGATGAAAGAGAATAGATTAGCGGCAAGACAAGATACAACTCAAGGTAGGAGGGAGACTAGGTGTACCCCCTAAGGTAGATTATAAAGCATTTTTCCTTTGGCAGGCATGAACATGCAAAGTGGCGAGGAGTCACTCGCCACCAAAAGTACAATGAAAATTAAATAACATGCAAAAGTAAATACATGACATCAAAGTAGGAGGGAAGAGGCTATCATGGGCATGCAGCCATGGGCGACATGCACTGGACGAGCATGACCATGACACTGCACGGGGGCTATGTTAATCATCTCGAGGAACTCTTGCGCGAAAGGTGAAGGGGGAGCCTAACCCCGAACTCGAACATTTTCTCGTAAAAGGCGACATGCCCTTCAGGAGTGTTCTCTACAGTCTCGCCTCTCCTAGGAAACCTCATCCCTATTGATGTAGGGATGTCGTACCTATCTCTTAGATATGTTGCTATATCTAACCAACATATATAGATGTCGATTATACAGGATTGATAGATGATAGGAAATCAACTTCTTGCTATTTTACTTTCTTAATTAGGTGAAAACATTGTGACGCCCGACTAGAGATGAGGAGTACATGAATGAACCGATACCACATTCGAATGAGAGAGATCCTGAGATCATGTAAGCATGGTTAAGAAAAGGCTTACAAGAATTGATAGTTATTACCTATACCAACAAGGTGCACATTCCTTTCGGTTGCTCAATCGTAAGAACTCCAAAATTAAGCGTGATTGGCTTGGAGCAATATTCGGTGAGCATTCGAATCCTGGGTCTGGGGCATTACATGATTCCTCCATCCCAAAAGGAGTCTCTAACTAGCTTATTTGTCCCTTTAGTAAGGTTGGTCGAGAGTTGATTAGGGCAATTATTATTATTATTAAATTTTTTTTATGAGAAGCAATTTCATTAATATCATGAAATTACAAAAGATAGAAAACTCCCTCCAAGAGAATTAAAAAAAACTTCTCCGATTAGAGATAAGAGAAGAAAAGCTCTAGTAATGGAAAAGTGGAGAACATTTACACTAAATAATAACCAATAGAGTACTAGAGTATCAAAAAACCGATCATAAGAAGCTCCTTTTCTTTGAAGATTCTTTGGTTCCTTTATTGCCCAGTGATCCATAAGAAAGCTTTAGTCAAATTCATCTAAATAAGTCTTTTTTTTTTCTATTCACTCGTGGGATCCCGGCAATCGGGGGGGACCACCTCGGCTCAACTCCTTTCGTGCGTGTTTTTTTTAGGCTATAATAAAATTCATCTAAAATTGGTCAAAAGATAATCCCATAATCATGAAGCATACTCACAGGTGATAAAGATGTGTTGTTGTGTTTCAGGGCCTCTCGGACGTATGGAGCACCAATGTGGAGAAATACTCATGTAAGGCATCCTATGTTGGAGAGCTTGTCATGAATGTTAATGACTTCGTGACTAATCTCCCAAAGAAAGAATTTGATCTTTTTTGTGTAGTGGTCCTTCCAAATGCCACCATATAACATAGGGCCAGCTTCAATATTTTTTTGAAGGTAGGTCTCATATAAGAGAGGAAATTCGTAAAAGAACCAAATTCCAAAGACTTTTATCCGGGGCTTGTGAACGATACATAGAACAGATGTGTGTTGTGAAGGAACATCTATTTCAGCCTCTTGTCATATTTCTTCCTTAGGTACTGATATGTACGGTGGAATCAAATTGATCCTTTTATCGCCTTAGCATGTAAATAGACCTTAATGAGCCTCTACAACATATTTTACATCAAGAACAAAAGAAAAAAAAAGACGAAAATAAACTAAAACAAAAAATTCCACCAAGTAAAAGTAAAAATTTGTAAGAGATCATAAAAGTCAAAGGATGCATTTGAAGGTAGGTCTCAAAAAATTAACCATTAATTACTCTACATGCAATTCATGCAGAGTCTTGTATTAAATAAACGCGTTTCTCATTATCTACATTACCAAATATGTGCTTAAAAATTAAAATTAATCCACACAAAAAGCCAAAAAACAGAGACCAGCCATTTCCATTCCCAAACTCACCATTTATATTTTCACTCACTTTTAAGCTATTAATCTCAATGTACTAAACTAACAAATGCAACAAACTCCTTCACTTTCTTACTTTTCTTCTCCTTCTCCAAATGACTCAAGCTCACCGGCGAGTCCCTCGTCGGCGGCCGGTCGGCAGTACTCAAGCCGATGGTTGTGTTAATACGAAGCCGTTTCGAGGGGTGCGGAAGCGGAGTTGGGGCCGTTACGTCTCGGAAATACGGTTGCCGGGGAAGAAGACGCGCGTGTGGCTCGGTTCCTTCACCTCCCCGGAAATGGCAGCGCGTGCATACGACTCGGCAGCGGCGTTTCTGAGAGGCAGCTCCGCCGTGCTCAACTTCCCAGACTCTGCGGGCTCGCTGCCACGGCCGGAGTCGTGCTCGAGAGAGGACATCCAATCTGCGGCGGCGAAGGCGGCGGCGCAGATGAGGGAGAGGGAGATGGAGTCCGAAGGGTGGCGGACGGGCAGCAGCGAGGCGGCGGAGAAGACGGCGTTTGAGGAGGTGAAAGAGGCGCCATTGTTGAGCCCTTTAAGGCTGGGTTCGCTGGGCTTGGTAGCAGCCTCGGATGAAGAAGACATTTTGTTGTTGCCTCCTTACTTCTAATTAATATATTTACAAGCATCTAACAATATTGATCGTCACTTCAATTGACATTTTGTCAAGCTTTTGATGTGATTTCATTGAATCTTGTTGCCCATTTTGTGTGTATGATCGGTATAAACCACTTAAGCTAGTGACTCCTGGTCCCCTAATCCCATTTTTGTGATATTTTGAACTAACAAACATAAATGTTAACATAATATAAATAGATATATTAAAAATTTATTATTTTAATTTTGGTCAAATTTGGAAATTTCAACATCAGAAATTTAAAAGTTAAAAAAAAAAAATCATCTTAATCTCACACCCTTGGATATAGCTAAAATAAACTTAATAACTGGCCTGTGCATTTTGTTTAGGGAATAGACCTCCTATGCTTAATCACTCATAAGCTATCAGATATGGTCTCAAACTTGGCATTTAACAGACATACGAGATGATCAAGTTTGATAGTAGTAGATAGCTTAAAGACAAATCGATACGATCTACTTTCTAATTGTTACACGATTGGTTCTATCTGAATCGATTCAAATAGGACCATTTGTGTCTCACCTCCATTTGTAGTATCAATATGTGAATACACAGTGGTCTACACTTATGTTGCACTCTCATTTTTGCAGCCAAGGTTGGCATCCA
Source organism: Momordica charantia (assembly GCF_013281855.1). Taxonomy (NCBI): domain Eukaryota; kingdom Viridiplantae; phylum Streptophyta; class Magnoliopsida; order Cucurbitales; family Cucurbitaceae; genus Momordica; species Momordica charantia. The sequence goes on along the minus strand of NW_028275159.1, from coordinate 19,621,017 downwards.
TGGAAGCAGTATCGACAACAAAATGTAGCAATTGCTCCCCCTCATTCGACGTAACCATTAAAACTTATGTTACATTGCTATCTTTAAGATAGCCTAATAATAAGAGACTTGTTTACATCATTCCTAACCAACGATAGGCATGTAACTTTCTTCTCATCAGTTAGATGAATATTCGTAGTAATGCCTTTGATGAGATGGGACAACGTAGAGTCATTGCAAATTGACATCTATGAGATTTTAAAATTGTTATAGACATTATTTCCGTCCAAAGTACCATCATTTAGAATTGTTGATTAGTACACAATCTATTTTCGCAAAGGGAAGATCAGGTAGCTTAGAAGAAAGAGAGATACTAAAATGATAAAATAATGACAGATTGATGAGAGCGAGAGACAATTAAAATGAAAACGTTTAAATTAATTCACAAAACAACTAAAAATCACTTAAATGTAGGAAAAGGAACTTGGTTTCAAATCCATAGGTGGTTGTAAAACCGTAAATCATCTATTCTTTAGAATTCCTAAAAATGGATTTGGTCATTCATGTTCTTAAGTATTAATTGTGTAAAATACATAGAAGCTAGGAGACTTTTGTTGATTCCTCTTGGGAATATTTTGGGGAGTGTTATTGTATCTAATCCTAAACAATATTAGTGAATTACCCACATCTGAGTGGAAGACTGGACGTAGCCCTTAGTGGTGAACCTGTATAATTTATTGTGTCGTTTACTTGTTTACTGCTTTTCTTTCTATTTGCATATTGTTGGTTGTGTTGGATATTTTCTGTGGAACGGAAAATTATTCAGGTCAATCAATTTCCCAACAAGTGGTATCAGAGCTGTAAGGTTGCAGTATCATGGGTGACAGATATCAAGCACACCATTATTATGAAGGGGTCCTGAAGTTCGATGGGGAGAATTTCAGTTTTTTGGAAGATGCAGGTAAAGGATCTTCTTACATGCAAGAAGATACACTAGACTTTAGGGAAGAGACCAACAGGGATGGTAGACAAGGATTGGAATGAGATAGATGAGCAGGCCGTTGCAATCATCAGAATAGCATTATCAATGAATGTTTGTAGTCTGGTGGCGAAAGAGACTACAGCGAAAGATTTGTTGAAGACCTTGCAAGACAGGTATGAGAAGCCTTCTGCCAATACAGAAATACTTCTATGGACGAGGTATTTTAATATCAACATGGAGGAGGGAACCTCGGTGAATTCCCACATTAATGAACTCACCGATATCTTGAACAAGTTAGAAGAGATGGGTGTCAAGATTGACGAGGAGATAAAAGCTACGAGGCTGTTGACGTCTTTGCCTGACAGTTGGGAGACGATAAAGATCACAGTGTCGAATTCGCTAGGGAAAAATAGCTTGAAATTTACAACTATTTGTGATGCCGCCTTATCTGAGGAAGCTCGAAGAAAATTAGGAAAAATGTCTGCATCTACTTCAGGGGCAGAAAACTAGGTTGAATCAGCTTTAGTAGCTTAGAACATAGGGAAAGCAAAGATGAGTTACAATGGGAAGCAGCAGCGGAGATATAGCAGGGGTAGTGGGATTTCCAATGGAGAAGTGGAGTGTTTTTACTACCACAAGAAATGACACGTGAAACGTTTCTATAAAAAGTTCAAAGAAGATTGTGAGAAGGGGAACAATTCTACAAACGTTGTAACAGAAGAAGAACGGATTGAAGAGTTTTTGGCTTATGTTCAGAGGAACATATCTGTAGACCAATAGGTTGTGGACACTGCAGCATCAGCGCACTTTGCTTCAGACAGATGTTGGTTCTCATCTCTTACTATAGGTGAATATCAGTGAAGATGGGGAATGAGAGTATTTCCAAGGTGAGAGGAATTGGAGATGTTTGTTTGAAGACATGCGAAAGGGGCCGAGTTGGTGCTACAAGGCGTCAGGTATATTCCTAGCTTCAGATTTAATTTGTTATCCGCAGGGAAGCTAGATGACGATAGCTACAGCAGTGAGTTTAGTGGGAGTTGCTGGAAGCTCAAAAGGGAATCCAAGGTGGTGGCAACAGGCCACAAGAAATTTTCTGTTTATGTGTCAGAGTTTGGGGTTGCTAAGGGTTCACTGAGACGGACTATGCACAGAGTAGCTGCAGATAGTTCAGGGCAAGACCTTAGAGGACCAACAGCAATGATGGCCAGAACAGATCAAAAGAATCTGTCATCAGCTCAAGTAAAATAGTTGAGAAGTACAAAAAAGGGAAACGGGAATTTGATAGGCCAACGAGTTCATACCTCAGCTGTCAAACGTTCAGGCGAGCTGGTGAAGTCGCATAGGCGAATTAGTGCATTAAAGGGTACGAGTTCTGTTTCTAGTGTGGCGACAGACTTCGGTGGGAGCGCCAAGTCATCAGAGGAATCTTCCTTTAGAGGGCATTGGGTTTGATCGAGAAAGGAAGCGACGGGCGAGCGTTGCAGGCCACTCGGGCCGAGGAGGCAGCGGCGCGATGCTGTCCAGATAGGGGAAGCGGGTGATTTCCGTCCGTAGCGCCATGGCCCGGGGACAGCGCCATGGCGCTGTTTCGATGTTTATAAATACAAAGCCTCGGGTTTTAGGATTTTACCAGCCGAACAAGGGGTTATTTGTAGCCGTTTTGGAGTGGGTTTTGGCAACAAACCAGTGGCAGCGACTCAGGCATTGGTAGAAGCTTTGGGGTTGATCAAGATCAATATTATTGGGTAATTGTATCTTGATTTTATGAGTTTTTCATTCCATTTCCTAAGTATTGATTGTGTAAAATACTTAGAAGTAGGGGGTTTTGTTGAGACCTCTAGGAGATATTTTGGGGAGTGTTATTGTATCCAATCCTAAACATTATTAGTGAATTACCTACATGTGAGTGGAAGATTGGACGTAGCCGTTAGTGGTGAACCAGTATAATTTGTTGTGTCGTTTACTCGTGTTTACTGTTTTTCTTCTTATTTGTATATTATTGGTCGTGTTGGATATTTTCTGTTGAAGGGAAAATTATTTAAGTCAATCAATTTTCCAACAAGATCGAAATCTGACCGAGAGCGAAAGATAGAGAGAGATCAACACTTGAATCTTGTTTTGTTCTGGAGGTGTTACTTCATCATCAAAGTTTTCAAGCTCGAGACTTTAGCATTGATGGCCATAAGTCTTTTGACAAGAAAAATAAAAATCCTAACTTTAAGCCGACATATGTTTTGGTTGGAGAGGAGATTTTTTTAAATTGCGTATATAGCCTATGTCATGATTTGAGGAAGAAATTGATTAAACAAATTTTCAACTTGCCATAATTTTCAACCTTAAAATTTTTTTTTCACTCTCATCTCCTTTAGCCGCGATTTGTTTCGTGGAAATGTAAGATTCTCATTAGACGAATATCTAGATTCTCACGCTTTGTTTGATGGGAATGTAGGTTACTTGTACATCTTGGGCCCATACGAAAGACATCAGTTTTGGATTCCATTTTAAAACATAGGTTTCCAAGATTCGCGTGTTAGGATATCCACTCTTTACATTTTTGTCATTCATATTTTCCATATATTTTCTTTCATCAATTTTCTTTATTTTCCCTCCAAAGATTTTTATTTTTATATTTATAATTTAAATACATTAATGTACTCATCGTATAATTAACAACTTTATGCAGTTAAGTATATTTGTACATTATATTTATATATAAAATAAACTGCAATTAAATTATATAATATCTCTATTTATTTTTTATATTTGGAAGGAATTATATTATTAATCATATTTATTATCATAAATATATAATTTTAAAGCAACATCTTTTTTACGACCTACATATATGTGATATTTTTCCTCTTGAAAAAATATAATGGATGATAAGATAAATGAATTTCACCCAAAATAACATCAATTATATGATTATCATTTTTCAAAAATATTAAAGTTGAAAATGAAATTTATATTAAATTAATATGATTAATTTGTTATCCAAAATAACATATAAAACATAAAATCTTTATTTCAAATAAATCTATTATATTAAATGAATTTATAAATTATATGAATATTCGTAATGACATTTTGAATAAATCCTCCAAAACGTGCTATTCAAATATTCATTAATATCTTTATAAATGTTCCTACAAAACAAACGTGGTTAAGTGAAGATACCGGACATCTCCTGAAATTTTAGACATTTGTAGACGTTGGACATCTAGAAAATGAAGAAATTGGTCCCTTTTTTTTGCTGCACAATCTACTAGTTTGTTCATCTCCCGATTGATGTGGACAAAAATGAGACAGAACATTTTTTTCCTATTTCGAAAATGTTTAAGACCAAAGGTCCCGTCTCGCTTTGATTTTGCACTTCTCCCTTCAAGAGAAGGATTGCTTCAAGGTTTGAAACTGAATACCATAAGTGTTGATGAAAGAACGGCCCAACATTTGTTAGACTAAACCTATTTTAGGATTCAAATTACACCGCGACCTTAACTTTTAAACCATTTATATTTTTTCATATATTATAGGTGGAATCCATTAGAAAAATTACTCCTAGGTACTTTCTAATATACGTTAAATAAAGATTATAAAAATTAAATCAAATATGGAATAAATTTAGAATTTTTTTCATAATTTTTGTTTTGAAATACCTAAAATAAATGCAGCCATGTTTCATGGATTCACATAGAAGACTACAATTTTTCATTGATTTTTTTTTCCAAATCATAAAAATCGTGTTAAGAAGTTGATTAGATTTTTAATATATGACACAATACTTCAAAGTATATATTATATAACTTAATATTTGCGTATATGCCACCAAAAGTTATATGTTATATAACCTAAAATATTTTAGTATATACCACTAAATGCTATACATTATATAACCGTTTTTAAGTAGTATATATTTATCATATTGTAAATTATGAGATAAAAATATATTATATAATGCTATTGCAAAAAATAAAAAAAAATCAATGAGAGATGAATTTTTTTAATTTTGATTAAAAAAAATAAGGATTTTGTATTAATTGTGATATGAGAAAAATATGGGATTTTTTTTTTGTTTAAATTTAATATGAAAAAAAAAGTGATAAAAATCAAATCTAATGATTAAATCAATAAAATAAAATTGAGGGTAATGTTGAGATTAATGAAAATTTAAAATTTGAGAATCCAAATATCTAAAATTCGAAAACTTGAGCTATTAATGAAATATAAATTTTAAAATGACCCATTAAACATATTTTTTCTTGAATTAATGTTGACCATTTTAATTTTAATTTTTTATTTTTAGTTTTTTGAAAATAGGATCGTTTAATAACCAATTCATTTTTTCAGTTTTTTGTTTTTCAAAAAGCATTTTTAAATTCTACATAAATTTCAAGAAAAAAAATAGTTTTCAAAACAAATTTTTGTTTTTCAAAATCTGATTTTTTTTTCCTAATACTCAACTTTTTTTTACTTTTTCATATTTATCTCTAAAAAATTTATTTATCTCACATTAACATTGTTTTTTGCTAAATTTCTCACTGCAAAATTTATTTTGTTCTCTCTAAAATTTTCATATTTTGAATATTTATTATTACATGTTTCTATCTAAAATTTTTTGTATTTGTATTTTTTATTTTTTTCTAACACATCAAGTTCATTTCTCTTTCTAAGAATTTAACATTTTTCCTAACTTCTTCCTCTCTAAAATTTCTTCTTTTATAACTTTTATTTCTCTTCATAATCTATTTTTTTCTCGTTTAATTTTTTTAATTTTTATTTATCTTTGTATTTATTCATTTTCTCTAAAAATTATATTTTGAATCTTTTGTTTTTACCTTTAAATTTGTTTCCACTATAATTGTTCTCTTTCTTTATAATTTTATTTTCTTTAACATATCTTTTCCTCTCAACTTTACTTTTTTTTTCTCTAATTTTTTTTTCTTTTTGTCTTTTAAATTTTCTTTCACTATATTTTTTCTAAATCTTTTTTATTTATCTTTCCAAAAGTTTATTTACATCTCTCTAAACTTGTATATTTATGTGCATGGTCGAACCCCAAAAATAGGAAATGCATGTCTCGACCCTGTCCTCGTCCTAACTTCATTTTTTAAATAATTAATATATATTTATTACACTTTTTTATACTTGAATTCTAAAAATAATTAAAAACAATTATAAAACCGATAATTTTCTCGACAACATCTCTCAGACCGAAGAACGAGGTAGAGACGAGGACTAAAAATTTTCACAAGCACGAAAATGAGGGAGAGCATCCTCACTCGCACCCACACCGTTGTCATCTCTACTCTACATAGAATTTCTACTTTTTAAAAACAGAAAACTAAAAATAGTTACCAAACATGTTTAACCAAAATGGTTATCAAACAACCCTTAGTTTCTAATAAATATGATTAGGGTTTATCCCATTTTTTAAGTTTAATAACATAACACATCCATCAACATTATATTAGTATACATGCAACACAAAAATCAAATGCTTTAAATGGCACCTAAAGGCCCATTTGATAACGTTCATGTTTCTTATTTCTTTATTTTTAATAAAGAAAAATGTATTGCATAGTTTCAAACTCCAAGAATTCAAATATGATAAAACAATCCTGTTATTTATGTTTTGGAACAAATTGAAAATAAAAATGTTTTATGTTTTGGAACAAATTGAAAATAGAAACAAGAAAGAAGAAACTTATTTTTTGTTGTTTCCAAAATTTTTCTACGATTGTGAGAATATTCCCAAAAAAGTAGAAAGAAACGAAGTTAATTGTAAAATGCTTAGATTTCTTAAGAACATTGGAAACGAAAAATGAGAAACAGGAACGTTACCAAACGGACTCTAAATTGATAACTTAATATTTTTTTATTGCTAAATCTCAAATTTTAAACACTCATTTAATCTCCCAAATTATTCACTAGATTAAAGTTTTATTTACTTACTCAAATCATTTCCATTCATTTATATAATTTTCTCAAAAATTTTGTTAATATCGAAATTTTTATATAAATATTACTTCTGCTTTTAAATAAATTTTTAAATATGATGATTGAAAATGATCCATCAGTGCCTAATTAAGCCACAGTCAAAATATCCTTCACAAATTAAAACAATTCTCATCAATTTCCATGAGTTTAATCATTTTTTCCGAAGTTTATATCAACATTTCTATCAACATCAACCTTTTAAACGTTACATAATATACTACCAAACCAAGTTTTAGTAAGTTTAACTCATGACTAACCTTAAAAATACGACAATACGTCTAAGAGAGGACTTTTCCGCAGCCTCTGTGATGCCTTCGTTCTCTCCTTTGTACTTTTTGATATTCCTCCTCCTCTTGTAGGTACTTTTTCCTTTCTCGAAGAAGATCGTTTCGTGCTACTCGTTGCAGCTCCCTTGATTTTTCATATTTTTTCTTTACATATCCCAGCTTAGGTTAAGCGAGATTGCACCACTCGTCCTTCTCGGCAAGGTCGTTGAATTGCCAGCTCAATTGATGAGCTTACAGCTCACTTAAGCAAATATTTCCAGCAGCAAAAAGGAAATCAAGGCTTCAACTACAACTTGGTTCATTTACTTTAGCTATGAACCATACTTCAAATTCAATCAATTTCATGCCAAGTAAGTTCAAATCAAGACCAAAGCAACTTGGTTCTAATCATAGCAAAATTTGTAGGAAATTAAGGCGTGATTAATGAGCACTCCTAGTCTCTAACTCCAAGTTAGCAAGAGATGAGCAAAACTTTTGTAGAAGATAACTCTTTATTCAAGAGTTATCAGCTACGCTAATCCAAACTCCCATATCAAAACCGTGAACCAAACGAGCCCTTATTGTACTTTATCATGTCAATCTCTAATTAGTGATAGATGAATTTATTGGAAAATTATCCATAATCCAATGACCGAAAAAAAAGAATGAAATGACAACTAATCAAGTAGAGGCCATTAATTGACTTCTATTGTAACTGTTCCACATGACCCATTACAATAGACAGTACAGTAGTATAGAAGACATCAGTAATATTACACAAAATTTCCAAAAAATTTCCAAAGTACAAATATTATATCACCTAGAATAGAGTGGTCAAAGTCTAGAAATCTTGTATCATCTAAAACCTTATTGTTAACCAAAAAAAAAATGTGTTTTATGTATTGAAAGCAATCGGAAGCAATTCTTACGAGAAAAAAGCATTTAAAAGAGAAAAATAAAAAATAAAATAGAAGTTTAAGTTTAAGAAGCACGCCACGCATTTGTTACCCACTTCAACCTCCTTAGCCAGTGGCTAAGCCGAAATGCGCTGCTCCACTGTGTGTTCCAACGCTTAATAATTTTAACAATTTTGACAAATCATTTCTAAGAAAATTATCTAAAAATCAACTAATAAACTATTAAACCTATCAGCTGACATAAGTGCCAACAACATAATTACAAGAACTTTGAACAATCATGGCCAAAACAAACATCTAATAGGGAAGAAAATAATGAACGCCAACTTATAGTTAAGAGGATATGGGTTGGTTTTAAATCCTCTTTTATCCCTTAAGGTTTTAATTATTTTTTATTTTGATTCATAAAGTTTCAAAATGTTTGTTTTAGACCTTGTTTGATAATCGTTTAGCTTTTCGTTTTCTATTTCTAAAAGCTAATGTTTCATTTCTCGCCATTTCTTGATATGCTCTTAACATTTTTTTTTTTTTTAAAACACATATGCTCTTAACGTTTTTTTTTTTAAAAACACATTTGAATTCCTAGCCAAATTTCAAAATGAAGTATTTAAAAACTACTTTTCCAATTTTCAGAATTTTGCTTAGTGAAAAGAAAATGATTTTAAAAAATATATAACAAGACAAAGGACCACGAAAGTAAGTAGTGTTGCTAGACTTGATTCTTAAAAACAGAAAAATAAAAAAATCAAATAGACATCAAACGGGGCCTTAATCTCTAAACTAAACGAAGAAAAAAAAAGGATTTTGAACTTTATTATTATTTTGCCACCTAATGTCCGTTCATTCAATAGCTGCTCCTTAACTAACCAATATGACTCCAATACACGTTCACGTCTATATATCAATACACCATGGTTACAGTTTTGGGACTAAAATAAAACAAACTTTAAAGTTTTAGTTCAAAAATATACATTTCAAAAACTTTAGAGACACAAATGGGAAACAAATCCATTCTTGAACCAGATGTTAGCAGAGAGATGGAAAGACCAGCTCATGTTAGTGCTGCCCGAAACCAAAAGCCCCGAAAACAGAGGAATTAGCTGAAGAAGTTAAGTGTCAAAATTTAGCAGACAGTTTGTTGGGCCACATACTTCACATGACTTAACTACCTCCCTAAACTATATGCTCAGATCCTCCCCTTCCACCCTTCTTCTCTTATAATCTTTAATCATTCAATTCCAAAACTCAAACTTCAAAGTTCAACAACCCCCCCCCCCCCCCCAATTAACTCCTCAATTACTTTTGAAGGTACACTACCTAATTCCTTGTGTGTTACACTTTTCCCTTTTTCGAATTTTTCAATGCTTTTTACTTTTCTTATTTCCATTTGCCCAACCTTCCTCCTGCTTTGCCTAATCGCATTTACTTCCAACTTTAATTCAATTTTTGCAGGCATTCCCATTAGTTTTGCTGATCTCCTCACACCCAATTCAATCAATCTTCAACCCACATCACCATTTTCCTTGATCATAATTCCCATCTTCAAAATCCCCCATCTCTCTGCCATATGACATGTTCAAACATCCCACCATGACCCAGAAATTATTTAATATGGCTCGCCATTTGCTCAAATGGCATATGTTATAAAGATCACATTCATTTTAGTTGCTTAATGTGGTTCAAACAACATGATTTCTCTACCCCTCCCAACCAACTCTCTGATCTATATATAAACAAATTCAAACACAAAATGCAAGCAATGCAATGTGTATGTGAAGTGGTGTTTATGCCTGAATATATTTTAGTTCCCAAACAGGGCGGCGGCCGGGCGGTGGAAAGTGAGCCAGAAAAATGAGGGGAAAGCCAATGACTGGTAAACTCACCTTGGTCCTCTGCTTTGCGAGCTTTCTTGCAGGATCGCTCTTCACTGGCCGCACCAGGATCCAGACCAAAGACCCTCAGTTTCTTGAGACAGCAACGCCAGATTGTGACCGCAAACGAGTGAGTTTCGTAACCTGTAATCTTCTTCTGTGATGCAGAAAATTGCAAAGTAATAATGTGATTCTTCATTTTTCTTCAGAAACTAGTTGAATCAAACCCTCAGGACATTATGGTGGAAGTCACGAAAACGCACCAAGCTCTTCAGTAAGGCCAATCCATCGAAGTGAAATTTCTTCTCCTCTTGCTCTGTTTTCGTAATTTTTTGTTTGGCTGATTATGAAATCAGATCTCTGGACAAAACGATCGCGAATTGGGAGATGGAGCTGGCGCTATCTCGAACGAAGCAGAGGCAGCCGCCGCCGCCGCAGAAGGCGTTCGTGGTGATCGGAATCAACACGGCGTTCAGTAGCAAGAAGCGGCGGGACTCGGTTCGAGAAACATGGATGCCTCGGGGTAGGTGCACGCAAATTGCAAACCCTAGCCAAATTTCACCGGGAAAACGGCATTGGATTGAGACGAAAAGCGAACGAATGATAGATCCATCCATGGATGGATGATGATTTTTGTGCAGGAGAATCGCTGAAGAAGCTGGAGAAGGAGAAGGGGATTGTGATACGGTTCGTGATCGGGAAGAGCGGGAGCGGCGGGGGGAAGATGGACAGAGCCATAGACGCGGAGGAGGCGGAGAACGGCGACTTTCTGCGGCTGAGGCATGTCGAAGGATACCACCAATTGTCGACCAAGACGCGGCTCTATTTCAGCACCGCCGCGGCGCTGTGGGAGGCCGAGTTCTACGTCAAGGTCGACGACGATGTTCATGTCAATTTGGGTAAACAAATTTTTTTAGTTTATATAATATATATTTTCTTTCTTTTTAGAAATATGATTTTTTTCTTTTTCTCTCTTAAATTGGATAGATTTTGAAAAAAAAAATAACATCTTTTTCTTCTTTCTTCAAGTATAGTAATTACTGTTAAATTAAGCTCATATTGGCACTTCTTATCTTCTTCTTAGTTCTTCGTTACTTTATTATTCAACGGAAATTTTGTTCTAATTAATAGCAAAGTTTTAAATATCAAGTCTACAAAATATTGGGATCCCGACTTTATGGAAATAAGTAAAAAATTTTGACAAATAAATTTATGTTTATAAAAACAATTATAAAAAATAATTTTATAATAAATATTTAAATTAACAATTAAATATTTCAATATTTTTAAATGTTTTAAATTATTATTATGAACATGTCTATTGATATTTTGTAAGTTTTTTTAAATGCTAATATAGACGAAAATTTTACTAGGTAATTCTAGAAAATTATAAAAACAGAAAACTTTTATAAAAAAATTATTTAAATTAACATATACACGTTCTGCTTTTTTTAAATAAGTAAAAAGTTCTTATAATTAATATTTTGTGACATTAGTTATATTTGATTTATTTTATAATGGTGAATTTCAATTTATCTATTATGTCAATATCAAATCGATAGACATACTAAAATTCAAGTCAACATGTCAACGTATTGACAAGGTACATTGGTGACAACACTTGGAAGGCATCGATCTAAATCCAGAACTTACATAGGGTGCATGAAGTCAGGTCCAGTTCTCTTTCAAAAGTAAGTGGTTTACTTTCTTTGGTAACAACAAATCTAGCATAATTTAATAAAATATTAAAAAAACAAGTAAAAAACAATTTTAATTAAGTATTAATACAAATTATAATGTGTTTCTATGTTTGTTATGTATTTTTTTAAATGTTTTCAAAATCTAAGTCAATTTTGGAAATTCGAAAAATAAGTAGCTTTTAAAAACATTTTTTTATATTTGAGATTTAGCTAAGAATTAAAATGTGTCTGAAAAATAGATTATAAAGTTTACAAAGAAGCTATCCTAAATTTCAAAAATAAAAAATTGAAAACGAAATTATTATCAAATAAGACGTCAGTGGTTTCAATTATATCAAAAATTACTAATGAGACCTTTTCTTTTTTTTTGGGTAACGAAAAAACTTTTGAGTAGAATGAATTTTGAAAAGATTAAGGATAAAATTGAAAGAAGTAGTAGATTATATTTTGTATAATTTTATGAAATTTATGGAAGGATGGATGGATGGATGGATGGGCAGGGGATTGAAGTATCACGAGCCAGAGTACTGGAAATTTGGAGAAGAAGGGAACAAGTATTTCAGGCATGCCACTGGCCAAATCTATGCCATCTCCAAGGACCTTGCAACCTACATTTCACTTAATTTGTAAGCCAATCTTCTTATTGGTTTTCTTTTGATAACGTTTTCCTTTTTTTTTCTCTCTCACTTCTTTCTTAACAAAAGTAAAACTGTATTGGATAATTATTTATCTTGTTTCTTAAATTGTTATTAAAAAAATAAATACATATTTACTAATATTTTTTTTGTTTCTTCTATTCTAAATTTTAAATGAAAAAAGAGTAAATTTTATATGAAAATTAATTTTTTTAAATTAAATATTCCATTTTTTATGTTATATTTATTATGCATTTGTAAGTCGAGAATGACAAAATAACGTTTTTCTAGAAAAAAAAATTAGAACCGAGAACAAGAAAAAAAGAAACTTGTTTTCTTTGTTTCCAAAAGTTTGGAAACATCTCTTAAAAATTAGAAATGAAAAATAAGAACAGTTATTTTATGGATGAATAAACAAACCACCACTCAACCCAACCTCCCGCTCTGATATCATCTTAAGAATGAATAAATCACCACTCAACCCAAAAGCTTAAGCTGATGGATCGGGTAAATTTAATTCATTTATATGGATTCTAACAAAGTCTATGTTTCTCCGAAACTAGAAACAAAAGACAAGAAACCATAAACGAAAACGTTATCAAGGGCTTGCAACTTCTCTCCTTCCCCCTTATGATACCTTTTTTCTTTTGGTTTCAGCCCAATATTACATAGGTATGCAAATGAAGATGTGTCATTGGGAGCGTGGTTCATTGGCTTGGAAGTCGAACATGTCGATGATCGTTCCATGTGTTGTGGGACACCTCCAGGTGATTCTAATATTTGATCGTATCATATATACTTCAAATATAGTTTTGTTTTGGTAATTGAAGTTTAACTCCTTTTTAGTAGCTGTACCTTTTAAAATCTCTATTTTTATTTATGAATTTTCATCCCTTCCCCATTAGAGTATCTAAAAGCTTGTATGATATTTGAAAGAAAGAAAAAAAAGAAATTTGTGTTTATTCACATTTTGAAGACTAAAAAACCCTAGTTTCTAAAATCTTGACTAAAAATTTAAAAGTATTTTTTGAAAGGTAAAAAAAAAAGGTATAAATAGTTTTCATTAAAACAACAGAACTTTTAGGAGTTTTAAGAATTTCAAACTATAGTTTAAGCCCTTAATTATAAAAGTAATAGTGATTTTGAGACGGTAGGTAGATGATAGAGATTTAAAACTTAGTTCAAATTAAAATTTAAAAATATAAAAATTGGTAGAAATAAAACGAGGGATCAAAATCAAAGTCGTCAAACTTTGAGAATCAAAATAAAAGATGCTTAAATGTTAGGTTAGGATGCAAGTATAGATTAATGGTGCGAGAATACGTTTAATGTGGTTAGGTTAAATATCTATTTTCTAAATACTTTTGAAAAAATACTAATTAATGCATCATTTACAAGTAGTTTAAATGCTTTCTATCTATCTTATGAATATCTAAAACTATTCTTTATTTTAGAAAATTTACAAGTAATTTAAATTTGTTAAAAGCAATTTTTAAAATTTGAACCAAATAGTACCAAGTTTTTTTCCAAAAAAAAAAAAAACCTTTATTAATTTGTGAAATATTATTTACTAATTTAACTATCAAATAATTTAGAACATTTTATTAATATTTCTATTATTGGTCTGATTGGTGAAACAGATTGCGAACCAAAAGCAAATGGAGGGAACGTGTGCGTGGCATCTTTTGATTGGTCGTGCAGTGGGATCTGTGAATCCGTAGACAGGATAAAGGAGGTCCATAATTTATGTGGAGAAGGCAAGGGGGCAATATGGAACGTCGACGTTTAATGTATCTATTTAGAAGAGAAAGGGGTTTGTTAAAGTTAAATAACCACAAAGAACACCTAATTGAGAATATGCAAAAATGATCCATTTTTGCTTTGCCTCTACACTCTCCTTTCTATTTTCATCAACAAATTAAATATTTATGACATGTCACTATTTTCTTTTACATTCTAATGAGACGAACTCAACAATATTTTCATTCTGCCGTAAAAATATCGGCAAAATAAATATTAAAAATATTAATAAAATATCACTAATATATGTCATACATATTAATAGTAAAGAAATTTTCACTTGTTTAGAATGAATGGTTTATTTGAAAAAAAATTAAAATGATATGTATTTTACCCTTAATTCGAAATATGTTTGAATTTTTACCAAATTTTAGAGTTCTTCTCATTCTCACAATTTTGTTTTATTACGTTGTTGACATTTTTTAAAAATACATTAGCTAAAATTTTAAAAACAAAAATACGTTTTGAAAAACTATTTTTTTTTAGTTTTCAAAACATTTTTAAAAATTGATAATTAACAAGACAAAGTAAGAAACAAAATAGAGAAACACGTGGGTGAAATTAGTATTCGTAGGTTTAATTTTTTAAAATAAAAAGCAAAAGGAAGAGTTGATTATTATTACCATAAATTATCACAGTTTACTGTTTTGCCTTATTTTAAGGAATGAGACAAAAGCAAGAGTAAGTTAAAATGTGTAGTAAATTACAAGTTATTAATTAGGTATAAGGCTATATAATGTTGGAGTTGGGATGATCAGTTGGTGCTGACATTCTTTGCGTCAGTTTTAATTTCATTTCTCATTTCCTGATTTTCCGTTATTGTTCTGTTGAAGGCTCATCAATTTACGTAATTCATCTTTTCAACCATTGCTTCATTATTCTCTAAAATTCCCACAATTTAAACTCAAAAAGGACTCCATCTTCCTACGTTTCTACTCCCATCCCATCATCATTGTGGCACTTTAGTCTCTCCCTTTACAACTATTAAATAAAATAATTCGTCACACGAAACATAGCTCAATGGATTAAGGTATGGTTGTGAGTTCGAATCTCTACTCGTATATTGTTGTACTAAAAAAATAATAATAACAACAAAATAAAATAGTTACGAGGGCGCATTTTGGTTAAAGTTAGAATATATGTTTCATATGTGTCCACTAAAATTAAAACGGTTGGGATAACACGATATTTATCATCTTCAAATTAGAGCAATTCAACTGGAACATGATTACCAACTTCCTCCTCCATGTGAAATAAATGATACTTAAATAATAATAGAAGGAAAGACAAAGTAAGGCAATAGAAAAACTAATACCACAGCGTTTATATTGGTTCATTCCAAGTTTGGGGACTACGTCATGTATTTTGCAACTGCGAGTTCTATAATATAAAGATTACAATGAGATCTCTCAACGCTATACAAAACTCTCTCTTACAATATATAACTACAGTAGCTACCTGCCTCTCTAGGGAACCACAACATAAAGGTTTTCGGAACTCTTTGTCGTATATCTCTAACAATCCTAGAAAAGAACCGCTGTTGTATATCTCTTTCACTTCTACCTGGCGACTAGCAATTGGCGACTCACACCTAAAGAAAGGGGAAACCTCATCTAAATAGGAAACGCCTAGTGCTTTTCTAGCTACATGAGCTTGCACCATGACCCTATAATTAAGCATCAGGTCGCTCCAAAATTAGAAGACACTTCAAAACAACCTTTCTAAAAGTCTTCGTGATGATTTGGGCTCCACAAAACTCAACAATCTCTTCCTAATTAATTTCCACAACGACATTGTCACCCCTAAGTTTAAGCTCTCGTAATTTTGCTTTTAGGCGAACAAAAAATGCATTCTCACTTATGTACAAATATCTTACCCTTATTTAACTAATATGGAACTTTTGTTGCATCACAACAAAAAATTTATTTAAAATTTTTTTTATATATGTAATATTTTAATTTTAAAAATTAAGGTGGACAAATTTAAATGAAAGAAAAACTACGGAATCTTAACTATTTTGTATATACGACTTTTTAAATTTACGATAAGCTTATAGAGCGGTGGCAATTATTTTGTTTGTTTATTTATTTATTTCTTTTGGCTTCGCCTCTCAATACATGTAGATTTGTTTTTTTTATTTTATAAAAAATTATTGTTATACATAGGTTTTAATTTACTTTGATAGTTAGTACACACATTAATAACTTTTCTAATAAGTTGTAAAATTCGAACTTTCACCTTTCTTATTTGAGTTGTAATAATCTAAAAGATCGCGCAAACTATATAAAAGATTAAAAAAAAGTTAACGTATTATTTGTTTAATATATGAAAAATAAAATATACATTAAATTTGATTAGAATATATAATAATATTTTTCTAAAGAAATTATTAATTAAAAATTTTAAGAAATGATAAAATAATTTTAATAGTATTGTCGAGCCAAAACTTTTTTGAATAATCATTTTGTAAAATAAATATTTAATTTTTTTTTATAATTACTTCATTTTTTTTTAATACAAGACGTGGGGGTGGAGTTCAAACTCGTAATCTCTTGATCAGAGATAGGTGTCTTAACCACTTGAGCTATGTTCGATTTGACTTTTTATAATTACTTAATAAACATTCAACAAACTATATAAATAATTGTATAGTATTTTTCCCGCACAAATTTATCTACCTATAAGTGTTTCTATAATTGGGAAGTCAAAAAAATAAAAAATAAAAACTGTTCTATAATTGTACTAAAAAAACTGTTCTATAAAATTTCGCTGTAATATGAAACTTGAAACTAAGGTTCTCGTTTCATAATAATTTTACTTTTTAATTTTCTATTTTCAAAAATTATGCTCTTCTTACAAACTTTTGGTATATTTCTCACCTCTCTCTTGGATTAATGTTAGAATTCTTAATCACATCTCAAAAATAAAAACTTGTAAATTAAAAACTACTTTTCTTTTTAGCTTTCAACATTTAGCTTAAATTTTTAAAATGTTTAAAAAAAAAATTAGATAACAAAAAATTAACACAAATATTTAAAATTAGCTTGATTAATTTTCAAAAACTAAAAAAAAAAAAGAGTTATCTAATGAGGCTCTAAAAAACTAGGTTTAATCAAGAGATGAGTGATTTACGATCACGTCTTTGCTTTTGATTTCAAACAAAATGTCTCATATCAATCAAGATACTTATCTTCACCTATATACCATGATTCTCTCCATTCTCTAATTAATATAAGACGCCGTTTGTACTCTTTGCAATCCTAACCCTCTTTATTTAAATAAAACAGTATATGAGAATGAGGGAAGAACTCAATTAATAGACTAATTTTCACAATCATTTCTAGACATTATTAGATAGCTTACATACCTCATGATATATTACTCACTTGAATTCAATTTTAGTTACACGTTTTATGCATAAAATATCTCATACCGCATAAAATATCTCATACCAGTAGAGACGTTATTTGTACTTAGATACTCGGAATCTTCCTCTCTTCTAATCGAGATAAGACGTCGTTTGGATCCGTCCCGAGTAACGGAAGAGTTTGATTGGGGGGAGAGCCGCAGAAGAAAAACTAGAGTTGACAAATTAAGGAGAAGGCATGGTAGGGGCACGAGGGGATAAAGCGTGGAATTGAATCAACCCAAAAAATGAGTGGCAAAATCGAGGATATACCATAAGTTCTCCTCTGTCACATGTGCAATCCCGACTGAATAGTGAATAATATTGCTGCCCCTTCCACTTTTTTTAATTGTAATTCGCTTCGAGCTGGTTTGATAGATTTTCATTTATATTGGAACATATTAGAAATAGGAACAAGAAATAAGTGTGAATTTTTTCTAAATGCATTTCAAAATCACATTTGGCTATGAAAGAGGTAGTTCTTGTCTATTATAAACTTTTGTAAAGTTCATTTTCTTTTCAATATAAGATCCTTAACATGATCCCTCAAGATCGTGACTATTTTGATTTATTAGTCTTGGTCGGATCTCATTTTTAGACTGGATGCTCGTTTGAGCTTTTTAAACTCTAATACTATATCAAGAAAGAAGGAAATAATTTAAGAAGAATTTTTTATTTATTTTATGTATTTGAACACTGTAAGCTCTCACCTTTTAACTTGTTTTTGGTACTTTCAAAACTATATTATACAATTTTGAGAATGTTTAAAAAAAAATTGAGAAACAATAAGTCTAAATATAGTTGTCAAATGCTTAAATTTCTTAATAAGAGTAGAAACGAGAAACAAGAAATGGATTCGCTTCCTCTTTCTTTCGGCTTTCTATATTTTTTTAATATAAAGTATCCATATGAAAATAATACTTGCGAATATCCCAAGGCCAATATCATAATATAAAAAAAAAATATATAATATAATATAGATAACATTGCTTTGGAGCAATCTAATGCGCCTAATATCCCATATTTTATTACTCTCATTTTCCTCTCTCGGGATCGTTTATTGCCTTTTTTTTTTAATTATAAATCATATCAATCGTCTCCATTTCCTTTCAAATTGCAAACCCTAATAATATTATACCCCCAGTCGGTCCAACTCCTGCATATACATCCGTTTTGAACCACCTGGCGCGTGCGCCTACTCTCCTCCCTATATGCATGCAATTTCTCCACTCGCCTTAATTTTCAATTATCGTCCAACTCCATCGTTAAATTATTTTGCTCATTCTTTTCAAGTAGAATGTTAAAACTCTAGGTAAAAGCGAGTATAGTTCAACGATAATTGACATGTATCTCCGATTAAAAAGTTGTGAATTCGATCCCATACTCCATATGTTATACTAAAATATATGTGTGTTAAAACCCTCCCTCCACATACTCGTACATACGCAAGAGATCATTGCTTGGTGGAGTTGCATTCTTTGTTGCTTGAACTCAAGATCTCAAAGGTATTCTTTGAAGCCCCAAATCACCCAAGCTATCCCTTGAGGATAATTTAAGTACTTTCAATTTTGATTCATTTTTGTCTTTGTGAAAATTGATCATTTCGGTCCTTGTACTCTAAAAAGGTGACAATTTTAGTCCCTTAATTTTATTTTAATCTCATTTTTCTATCACAATTTCAACATGACACTAAATTCAATCTATTTCTTAAAAGGTAAACATTATTTTATACATTTATGTTACGTGTAAAGTTTGTGTTAAAATTTTGTAAAAAGGGACTAAAGTGATCACTTTTTACAAGTACATGGACCAAAACGAGCATCTTCAAAGTATAAAGATTAAAACGAACCAATGTTCAAAGTACAGGAACCAAAATAAACATTTTCAAAATACGGGAACTAAAATAAACCAAGATTGAAAGTATATGGACCAAAATAGTATTTTAACCTTACCTAATTTCATAGATTAAACTCTGAGCTTAATTTTTCAGTTTGAGTCAATTACAATACTAAATTAATCCACCTGTCTCAACTTATTCCATATTGGAATTTTGAAGGCGTTTATATTTTATATTAAGAAACAGGGGAAGAACATAGCGAGATATACATGATAATGAAGATCCTCTACATCATATAAAGTAATGATACTAGCTTGCACTTTTATTGATCGTGGGAACAATTATACTCACCACAATCTAAAATGCTACTTTTCAATTAAATTCATGCTTTAAAACATAACATTTTTTTAAGTACAACTTTAAAACATAACATTAATTCATGTTTTTCAACTAACATGATTTTCAAACCCTAATCATAAACATGATTGTTGATGCGTGGATTTTGGTCCTCCGGTTCTCCTCTTCGCACACACCTAACTTGATTATTTGGGACTAATACCTGAAAAACCAAATCGAACTAGATCGGTGTGACTTTAGTCACATGGGCTGACGGACTCCGATGTCTAAGTTAGCAAGAGAAAGCTGAGAAAGTAGTAAACTTCATATGTTCCCTTACCTCTAGGATTGGACCGCTACTTATAGCCGTGAAGTTAATTCCAGAACCTTCTGTAGCTAAACCCTAATTCATAGCGTTGCAGGGCCTGAGTGAAATCATTTGATCACGGACGGGAGACTCGCAGACTGGGCTTTTGGTATAATATTATTGTCCGCTTTGGGCATATCCTTTATGACTTTACTTTTGGTTCTACCCAAAAGACCACGTAACAATGAAGATAATTGTCTTATCTTATATATCAACTCATTTCCTAACCAATGTGGTACTTTATTTGCATTTCCCTTATAAACCTTATAATATATGTTTATTTTCTAAAAGTTATTTTAATATATTATTAACATTTCATTTAAACACACATTTGAATTTTTAACCTTTAAAAAAAAAACTACTTTAGTTTTCACGGTTCGACTTACATTATGAAAACGATTTTAAAAAGTAAATCACAATACAAATAAACACGTGGGTGGGAGTAGTATTTGTAATCTTAATTTTCACAAACAAAATACGTATCAAATAGGAAGCATAGAGGCTAAAGCTTATAATTTAACATAAACCTAAGAATATAACAAGAATTTACTAATCACAATGCCAATATAATATTTCACGTCATTTGATAATCATTCTTTTGTGCTTAGGATCAAACCACCAACCTTCGAGATAATTACAACTAATTACCATTAAGGATCCCGCATTGATATAAGAAGAAACTTTACATAGGTTTATAATAGACATGGACTACTCATCTCATTAATAAGTGATTTTGAGATGGAACTCATGATTATTAATATATGGTATCAGAATCCAAAATGTTCACACGAGCAACCGGTCCAAAAATGAGATTCGGTTATCCTACATTGATAAAATGAGGGACCTTACATAAATTTATAATAGACATGGGCTACTCTTCTCACTGCCAATTGGTTTTGAGATGGAACATCATGAATATTAATAATTACAACTATCTTATTTGTTGAGATATATTTGAATTGGTCGGAATATAATTAGCCTTAACCATTTAAATTATGCCATTGTCAAAATCACTTCCCTTTCCATTGATCATGTTTGGCAAATTAAAAAATTGATTTTAGGTAAGTTTAAAGGTGTGTTTGGGAGTGATTTTGGCATGGCCGAAATCACTTTTGCCATGTCAAAATCATTTTTCTTTTCATTAATGATGTTTGACAAATTAAAAAATTGATCTTAGGAAAACTTGAAATCACTTAAAGTTGATTTTTAAGGTATGATCACTTAGATGGTGATTTTGAAAAATCAATTATACTTAAATCTCTTTTCTCAAAATCGTTAATTCTACCATCACTCCCAAACACGCTCTAAATCACTCTAGATTGATTTTCAAGATATCATTTGGATGATAATTTTGAAAAATCAATTATATTTAAATCTCTTTTTTCAAAATCACTCATTCTACCAATCATTCCCAAACATACCCTAAGTTGACATTTAACCCATTATTACGAAAGTCGACTCACTAGAAAAGGAGTAAGATATATTTATTAATATTCATGAAATTTGATCTCAAAGTCAATTGGGAAAGAGAGGAGTAGCCCACTTATATCATAAACTTTTGTTAAATCTCTTATCTTTTCATGGTATCCCATGCAATAATTTTTTTTTATTACCCAGGATCGGCGACCCTTTGGCCATTCTGTCCCTGTACCTGGGGGTATGTGCAGTGTCCCCATATCCATACATACGCAAGGTGGTAAAGTTGCATTCTATGTGACTTGAACTCAAGACTTCAAGGATATTGCTTTCAGCCCTAAACCACCCAAACTATCCCTTGGAGACCCCTATTCAATAATCTTAACCGATGAGCTATTGTCGTATCCACCGTAATTAAATATATATATAGATAAAGTTGATTAAAATGATATTGAGAGAGTGGGGTTGGTGTGCCACGCTCCTAAAGTGGAGGGTGAAGAGACAGTAGAGCACATAAAATAGAATACAGTTCGTTATGGAGTAAACTACAGCTAGCAAATGAGAAACCATCTCCCCTCTCATTTTTCCCTATGCTTCCATTTTACGATAGCCTTCTTTAACCGTCTCCGCCGCCGTAGTCTCCGCCGTCAACGTTTCCCTTTTGCAATTATAACCTCCCTCCCTCTCCCCCTTTTGACTTCTCATCCCATATTTATATCCCCCAATAATCTCCTCCTCCAAAACTTCTCTTTCAACTTTTCTTTCTACCAATCATTCCCAATTCCATACTACTACTACTCCTTGTACTCATCATTAGCATGTAAATGGGCTCCTCCGGCGGTGGCGTTCCCCCGGGCTTTCGGTTTCATCCGACCGACGAAGAGCTCCTCCACTACTACCTCAAGAAGAAGGTGTCGTTTCAAAAGTTCGACATGGAGGTCATCCGCGAGGTCGACCTAAACAAGATCGAACCTTGGGACTTGCAAGGTAATTACTATGTTACTTGATTGATTGTGTGTGTATATATCGAAGATATGGGTGGAGAAAAAAGGAAGGAACAATTACCCTAATTATACTTGGTCTTATATTAAACAAATTTTATAAGAATTTTCCTTTCTAAATTACCTTCTTTGAAAGATCATAGGTATAAAAGAGGTTGAAGGATTAAATTTTTTCCTAAAAATTTTGATGGGAAACTATGCAAATTTAAATATGATTATTACGCTTTTGTTTCTTATTTCCAACTTTTGAGGAATATAGACGTTTGGTAACTATTCTTGTTTCTTCATTTTCATGTTTAAGAAAATTTTCTAAAATTGTGTAGAATTTATAGAAACAAAAATTAAGTTTCTTGTTTTAGTTTCCAATTTTTTTTCAAAACATAAATAAAATTATTGTTTTACCATTATGGACTTACAAAATGCATAATAGATATAAGATAAAAATTTTGAATATTTAATTTAAAAAATTAAATTTCATTAAAATTTTACCAAACGAAATAATAAATAGTTACCAAAAGAAATAATTGCCATACACCGTTCTATTTCTATTTACTAGGAAAAGTGAACAAGAAACACCCGTTTTTGTTTATGGTGTATGTTCCCTTTTTTTTTTTTTTAAAGAAAAACAGAATTGCATGACCTTAACATCCCTAGATTCAAGAATGATAAAACAAAACTTTTATTTATACTAGAACAAATTGGAATAAGAAATAAGAAATTTGTTTGGAAAAATACCTATACAATTTTGAGAATATTCTAAAAAAGAAGAAATAATAAACCTAAATAATTTGTCAAAGATGTAGATTTCTTAATAAAATTAAAAATGAAAAACAAGAAACGGAAACAATACCAAACGAACTGTCACTCAATCGTATCTAAGTAGGATAAATTAGTTAAAATGATGAGAGGGTGGAACTCGTTTTATAGTATATTTAATTTATTACGATATTAATTATCGGCAGTAACGTAAAGAAACTGCTGCTGCTTCTGCTCATGAGTTCAATTTTGGACTACTTTCTTGCATAAATTATATTTGGCTCTACACTAATTTTCTTGTAATATGTGCATTGCATCTCAAATCTTCCCATTTCTCTATGCTTTTGCTGAATTTCTGATTGCTAGTTTTTGACTTTTTTTTTTTCCTTTTCCTTTTGAAAATGAAACTCTCTCCATGAAAACTCGAGAAAGATGACATAATTGGGCTAAAATTTAGATGTGAAAATGTGTATAAATTAATAGTTTTTAAGTTGAAATTAAACCAATTCGAATTATTTTTAAGTGTGGTCAAAGAGAAGTTGTGAATTCCAATGCCTTTTTAATGGGTGGAGTTGATGAAATATATATAAATTTAACCCTCATGGTAGTGAGTTTTTTTTTTTAATTAATTATGAATAATTGTCTAGCCAAAGCCAATTATGCAGAATTATTCTAGTAATTTAC
This sequence comes from Momordica charantia, assembly GCF_013281855.1. Lineage (NCBI taxonomy): Eukaryota > Viridiplantae > Streptophyta > Magnoliopsida > Cucurbitales > Cucurbitaceae > Momordica > Momordica charantia. Next base: position 19,597,067 of record NW_028275159.1, on the reverse strand, counting down.
ACATTTAATTGTAGGTTTTCCATGAATGAACTAAAAACTATCAAGTTTCAATTTTACTTTTAATTAAACTTAAAAATTTTAAATATACCACTCAACCTTTCAATTACTCAAAATCACATCTTTGAATTCTAACTTTAAAATTTTGGGCAAATTTATATTTCAGTCTGTAATGTTGGAGTTGAGTTTTTTTTTTTTTAAATTTTTTTTAAATTATCATTTACAGAGTCTCAATTAGATCACTTATATCATTTTGTGTTGATAAATTGTTAAAGTTAGCTAATGATAAACTTTTATAAATATAACTGACATAAATTAATTTAGTAGAAAAAAAACGTCACATAAGAGGATAGTTTTCTAATTTCTCCTCTATATATATATAGAAATTTCGAGTTTTCTTTCTTTGATAAATTTTTTTTCATAAAATTTTCAAAAATCCATTGAACATTATGCAGTAAACTTATCATCGGTCAATTTTAACACATTTATCAACAGTGAAAGAGAAAATTAGAAAAAAACATCTCTAACATTAAAAACTAAAATATAATATTTAATTATCAAAGCGAGTATAACTCAACAATAATTAGTATATATATCTCAATCAAAAATATTGTAAGTTCAATCTCCCACCCCATGTTTATTTTAAACTCACACCCCATATGTTGTACTAAAAAAATAATATTTAACCTAAAATTTAGAAACATTAAATGATATTCATAATTATCTTGAACCAATGCACATACATATATGTGTATACTTACCTTATTTTCTAATTACAATTTTATCTTCAACTCAATATACTTACTTAAACACAGGCAATAAGAGAGGGTTAGTTTAAGTATAACATATGGGAAAATTGCAATAATAAATAGGCATTTTCTGTTTTGTAGTCACCGTTTTTCAAAACCTATATTTTCTAATACTGGGTGGATACCAAATGACTATTCCTACTCCTCTACTCTCTACTCTCTCCTCTGTCTCTCCCTCTCCTGTCTGTCTCTCTCTCTCCCTCGCTCTGTTTCTCTCTCTCCTCTCTCCTCTCTCTCTTCTATTTCTCCGGCTCTCATTCTTGCTATCAATCTCTCCCTCTCGCTCTAAAACATGGGTTGGTATCTAGGTGATGTTAGCAAAAACTTAGAAAATATTAGTGAAATGACAATGAAGTCGTTTGATATCTAAGCTTAGAAAACATAGGTTTTGAAAAAGGTAGCTAAAACAATACTCATTGTGTAAGAAGTTTTATTCGATTTTTTCTAACAAATATGGAGTATGAAAATTTGAACATCTGATCTATAGATGTTATTTACCAATTGAATGGTCGAATAGGATGCCTATGTTGACAATTTTATATTGAAATTATTATATATAATATGAGACGTCTTCAATTTTTGGTTGTGATCCGTGAGAATTTATAATCAAGAGTGTTAAAGTTATATACTATGAACAGAGAAATGCAGGATTGGGTCGACGCCACAAAACGAGTGGTACTTTTTCAGCCACAAGGACAGGAAGTACCCAACAGGATCAAGAACCAACAGAGCTACCAACGCCGGCTTCTGGAAGGCCACCGGCCGTGACAAGTGCATCCGAAACTCCTACAAGAAGATCGGCATGCGAAAAACCCTCGTCTTTTATCGGGGCCGAGCTCCTCATGGCCAGAAGACTGATTGGATCATGCACGAATATCGCCTCGAAGATGCTGACGACCCTCAAACCAACAACACTGTAAGCACCGCCTCTCATTACTCTCTCCACTTCACGTTCACTTCAACTTCAACGTGAATATATGTTTTAGTTTCTAATCTCGGTGTCTTTTATTTGAATTTTGAGGAAAGTTTGACTTTTACCTTTAAACTTGGGTAGTGAGATAATTATAACCATAGATATTCAACTTAAACAATTTATACTCTTTTAACTTGGAGAATAAAGTATAGTAATCTATCTAATCTATTAAGGCTGAATAAATGGTGCAATTATAACTAGAGAGCTATGAGTAGGTTTTTTTAGTGTAATATGTGAGCGTTGGGGTATCGAACTCATAACTTCTTAGTTAGAGATATATGTCAATTACCGCTGAGTTAGGCTCGCTTTGACATTTATGATTAGTTTTTACGATCAAAACGAGACTACTTTTGCTGGTATTGATGTTTTCGTTGTATTCAATGATCTTAATTATAGTTGAGTTTTGAGCCTTTTGTATTGCCTTATCTCGTGGCTAGGTTCAAGGATTTCTGAGTCTAGATATTTTTTTAAAATGATGTGTGCTTCTTTAACTAAATATATGATTTTATTGGTTTATTTTGACAATCTTTTAATTCTCAAAATGAGTTTAGTCCAACGGTAGTTAACATCTGAATAACGTCTCTCTTATCCTAATATTGTCATTTTGTCATCCAAGATTAACATTTGGTGACAATAAAAACTTAGCCCAAAAAATATGAATTCTATCTCAATTCTTTGTCATGCAGGAAGATGGGTGGGTGGTTTGCAGAGTTTTTAAGAAGAAAAATTTGTTCAAAGTCTCAAATCACGAAGGAGGAGGGTCCAGTGTAAACTCCGACCAGAACCTAAACAACAACAGTTCATCAGCTTCAATCGCCATGGCGGCTCGCACCTTCATGCACAGAGATTCCCAATACCAACTCCGGCTGCCGCAGAGCTACGGCGGCGCTTCCCAACCGGCGTTCGAGCTCAACAAATCCGACCTCGCTCTCCACTACATGCCTGCCGCCGCACCCTCCTCCCACTACCCCCACCACCTCTTCCAGCCTCAGATCTCCGCCATCACCCACAAGCCTCTCGGCGGTGGCTACGAGTTCCCAGCCCTGTCCCTGCCCCCGGATGCACCGCTCATGGTGAAGCAGCTCATGGCAAACCCGGAGAGCGGGCAAGCGGGGGATGGGATGAACGAATCGTGGGCGGTGTTGGATCGACTCGTCACGTCTCATCTGGGGAACGAGGATGAGAACGAGAATGAGAACGGATCGTCGTCGGTTGGCCAGATTAATCAGCTGCCGTTGAGGGGAGAGATGGACTTTTGGGGGTACACTAAGTAATAGAAAAATGAACTTTTATGTGCCTCTTATTGAAAGAGGCTGTTGTGAAATGCATATATATGCATTGCGTAGGGAT